>NC_089016.1:12991309-13296910 GCF_963932015.1 Anas acuta
ATTCTATGATTAGACAACCAATACAGGCCCACGGAAAATAATAATCACCTTTCTTTACTTCTCTCTCAGACAGGAACGTCACTACCATAAATGTGACATAAGTGTGAGGCTGTTATCTATCTAAGCATCACTGATTCACAGTTATTAACAAAACAATGCTTTGTACTGCTATTAAGATAATTGCAGCTTGCAATACAACAGTGTTATACACTATAGTGAATAGTGAACACAAACCTAGTGAAGAGAAAAATTGTGTTCATTTAATTCAGCAGTACAAAACTACCCCTGAAGCTCTGACATATTTTTATTGTTTTTGAGATGCCAATATTTTTTTCCATACAAGAAAGAAAAAAATAGTATAGCTGTGTCGTCAAAAGTACAGCCGAAGCCATGACATAAACCAATATGGTTAGATCATGCTCTCCTTATTACATGAATAGCCTGACTCTTATAGCAAATTTAGCAGGGGCAGATAGCATTTCACACAAGATTATTGGTCGAAAGCACTCAGACAAACAACTGCAAGAAAACAACCCCACCTGCAAGAAAACAACCCCCTTGCCAAAAGCAAAAAGTCAATAGCATCTCGATTCTGTAAAAGTGCATGTCACAGACTATTTTGATCTAGTAACATCTCAAGTATTTCTGTCATGGCGTTGGCTTGCTTCTCGGCGCAGCATGTCAAAATTTATTAATCACAGAATCACAGAATCACAGAATTTCTAGGTTGGAAGAGACCTCAAGATCATCGAGTCCAACCTCTAACCTAACACTAACAGTCCCCACTAAACCATATCCCTAAGCTCTACATCTAAACGTCTTTTGAAGACTTCCAGGGATGGTGACTCCACCACCTCCCTGGGCAGCCCGTTCCAGTGCCTAACAACCCTTTCAGTAAAGAAGTTCTTCCTAACATCTAACCTAAAACTTCCCTGGCGCAACTTTAGCCCATTCCCCCTCGTCCTGTCACCAGGCACGTGGGAGAACAGGCCAACCCCCACCTCGCTACAGCCTCCTTTAAGGTATCTGTAGAGAGCGATAAGGTCGCCCCGGAGCCTCCTCTTCTCCAGGCTGAACAAGCCCAGCTCCTTCAGCCGCTCCTCGTAGGACTTGTTCTCCAGGCCCCTCACCAGCTTCATCGCCCTTCTCTGGACCCGCTCAAGCACCTCGATGTCCTTCTTGTAGCGAGGGGCCCAAAACTGAACACAGTACTCGAGGTGCGGCCTCACCAGAGCCGAGTACAGGGGGACGATCACCTCCCTAGCCCTGCTGGTCACACAGTTTCTGATACAAGCCAGGATGCTGTTGGCCTTCTTGGCCACCTGAGCACACTGCTGGCTCATATTCAGCCGACTGTCCACCATCACTCCCAGGTCCTTCTCTGCCTGGCAGCTCTCCAACCACTCATCTCCCAGCCTGTAGCTCTGCTTGGGGTTATTGTGCCCCAGGTGCAGGACCCGGCACTTGGCCTTGTTAAACTTCATATAGGTGAACTCAGCCCATCGGTCCAGCCTATCCAGATCCTCCTGCAGAGCTTTCCTACCCTCGAGCAGATCGACACATGCGCATAGCTTGGTGTCATCTGCAAACTTACTGAGGGTGCACTCAATGCCCTCGTCCAGATCATTGATGAAGATATTAAAGAGGACTGGCCCCAGCACCGAGCCCTGGGGGACGCCACTAGTGACTGGCCTCCAACTGGATTTGACTCCATTTACCACAACTCTTTGGGCCCGGCTATCCAGCCAGTTTCTAACCCAACGAAGCGTGCGCCAGTCCAAGCCAAGAGCAGCCAGTTTCTTGAGGAGAATGCTGTGGGAAACGGTGTCAAAAGCCTTGCTGAAGTCAAGGTAGACCACATCCACAGCCTTTCCCTCGTCCACCCAGCGCGTCACTTTGTCATAGAAGGAGATCAGGTTCGTCAAGCAGGATCTGCCTTCCATAAACTCATGCTGACTGGGCCTGATTGCCTGCTTGCCCTTCAAGTGCTGCATGATGACTCCCAAGAGGATCTGCTCCATGAGCTTCCCTGGTACTGAGGTCAAACTGACAGGCCTGTAGTTCCCCGGGTCTGCCCTCCGGCCCTTCTTGTAGATGGGCGTCACGTTTGCTAGCCGCACTAAAATTAAAGTGCGTCCGCAGCTGCTTCTTCTGGCATGAAAAGTGCTAATGCCACTCTAGCCGCAACCCCAAGCAACTCCACATTATTATTGCAATCTGGTGTGAGCGATGCCCATTTATGTCTAGTGATCTTACACAACTGTGACAAGCTAGGAGCAAATAGAGTAAGCTTACCTAAGTAACATGGACCTCCGATAGCATTTGCAGGGATACCTTGCCAGACCCTATCCCCACAAATAAGAAAAACATCAGGAGGTAGTGCCATAGCTGTACAATTATTCCAAATGCTATAGTTGTTACCCCTTGTCTCTGCGCCATAGACCCCCAAACCCTGCCTAGCAGTGTCATTGCAACCAGAGTTGTTATTTGCATTTCTGTACCTGTATGGGCCTTCTGAAGTCACATTTGTCCATCCCACCCTATTAGATTGTTTTTTTTGAAATGATTCAGTTTTTGCTGTAAATTTCCGAACACAAAACATGTTTGAGTCCAGTTCTGTGATGTGTTCCAGATCCTCTGAGACCCAAGCAACCGTAACTCTTGTGGATCCCAGGGCAACGAGACATTAAGCGAATTTATCAATTTCGCTGAACACACAGCTATATTTTTAATTCCTCAGTTGGGCGATAGAAGAACACTGTCATGGTAACGCCTCATAGTCGTCCTGGTAGCTTGGTTTGCTCATCTGCAGCAAGTCATGGCCTCCTTGCTGCTTCAAAAATTCCTCAACATAGCTGGACATTGATTTTGCCCAAGGCAAAATTTGTTTAGCTGCTGAATATAATTATTAATATTTAACTGTATTCTTGAATTTCTAATTTCCAGTCATATTTAGAAAATCTATACTTCTTTAAGCCAGATTCCAGAAAACTTCATAATGCTAATTTTCAGTCATCTTGCTAGAACAATGCATTCCTTTTCTGTGGATTGAGTAAATGCAGCCATTAAGATGATCCATACAACATTCTCTTAAGGGAGAAAGCTTTAATGATCCAAATGGCTCTGATGATCAGTTAGCTTTTAATCATCAGCAAAGACTTTAGCGGTAGTTTTAAACTAAAACATGAAACCTACATTATCACCACCCCCGTTGCTTAGTATAGCTCAAAGCAAGTTAACAGAACTTCTCGTTGTTTTTCCATGTAGGCTTGAGGAAGGTGTCAGTCAAAAATTTTTAAAGGTACTTAATTGAAAATTAAGAAAATTAACTAAATTTTTCACAATCAAAGCTTTTTTATTTAAAAATGGCCTGTATTTATGTGCTTTAAACTGGAATATCTAAAGCTTTTAAAAATGCTAATTCTCAGTTTTCAAAAACACATAAAATGCTTTATATAAGTAAAATTCACTTAAAAATCTTCTGCCTGTATAGATAGAATTTGAAGTGTTTTGCATATATTCCATAAATTCAAATGCTCTCACCCATGCCTACAGCATTTTTGTTTTTTTTTTTTTGCTTGTTTTTGGCAAGTATGATCTGTATAGGGACAAGCCACCCCAAGCCACTTTTCCTCTGCTCAGGCTATGAGTAGAGTCGGTGCATTTTGTCTTTTGCTTCCTCTGATGAGAATGTACCTGAATACTACTTTGCAACTCTAATGCTGTGCCTGCAAGCATCTTCATATTCACAAGCCTGAAAAATCTTTTACAGATAGTAGTCTTGACCAATTGCAACTTAAATACTTCTAATAGAAGTGGACATGAAAAGTTATACCCTGGAAAACAAGATGCAGGACAGGCTATCATAAATGATGTTTGACAGTTCAGTAAGGCTGAATACATGATCTTTTCACGTGTGATTAACATCATTTTCCCACAATGCAAGGTACAATTTGTCCACTGGTTTGTCAATTGTTTTTTCTACTGTCCCCATGTAATTCCAGAAAAAGTGTCCTCTGCATCATTCTGCAACTTAATGAAATCCTCCAGTTCCACAGTAACCTGAGCAAGCTACCACTTCATCCAGAGAAAAGAAGGTCAGAGCAGGTACCACATAACAAAATCTACATATCTGCCTATATGTTCTCATAAGTCATCCAATAGGTTCTGGACCTGAATGTATTCACTCAAATGCCAGAACCCCCTCCATCCTCTCTAGTTTCCAACAGGATACCCAGGAGAGTATGTATATGACAAGGAAGGATGGAGGGGCACAAGCAATATCAGTACACTAAACTGCATCTATAACCCAACGTTATTTTTGAAACAGACAGCAATTGAAAAGGAGAACTGTGTTCACACATAAGCAAGGGAAGCTCCTCACAACAGGAGGTGGCAAAATGGACAAAGGGAGAGGAAGTGGTGGATAAAAACACTATTGCATGTTAAACAGTGAAGTCCTAACATTTTACATGATGAGCTGTAGAAATACAACACTGAGGACCTTAAAAGTTAGCTGATCTGATACAACAGAAAAAGGGGAAGCCAGAGAACGCAAAGTAACAGGTAACAAGATTTTAAAAAAATATTTACTCCACCAGTGGCTGCAAGCACAAGAGTAAGTAGCACATAACAAAATCAGAAAAACAGCATGGTTCTTGAGAAATGAAGCTTAAACCAAGATAAATATTTTGACTGACAGTTTAATAGGTGTACTGGGTCTGGCTGGAATGGAGCTAACTTTCTTGGTAGCAGCCCATATAGTGCTGTGCTCTGCATTATAGTTGGAACAGCATTGGTATCACACTGATGTTTTCTCTGTTGCTGAGCAATGCTGCCACAGCATCAAGACTCTTCAGCCCCCCCCAAGAGCCAGTAGGCTGGGGGTGGGCAAGACGTGGAGAGGGGACATCACCAGGGCAACTGACCTAAACTGACCAAAGGGATATTCCATACCATATGATATCACACTCAGCAATAAAAGGTGAGAAAGGGGAAGGAGGGGGGAGGCTTTCATTACGAAGATGTCTGTCCTCCCAGACAACCACTATGCGTATTGAGGCCCTGCTTCCCAGGATGTGGGTGAACATCACTCATCGATGGGAAGTAGAGAGTAACTGCTTTTCTCTGTCTGCGCTTCTGCATGGCCTTTGCTTGTATTTTCTCTCTTCTTTTTACCTTTAATTATCCTTAAATCAACCCGTGAGACTTTTTTCTTTTCTTTCCACCATGCTTTCTTCTCCCCCTCTTCTTCTGAGAAAGGGGAGTGAGAGAGTGCTTATGGCAGGGTTCAGCTGCCCAGAAAGGTAAAACCACCACAGTAGGACAGAAAAGGAAGGGATAATAATAGTATATAAGGCAAGTGATGCACAGTGCAATTGCTCACCAGCCGCTGACTGATGCACAGACAGTCCCCAAGCAGCAGCAGCCCTGTCAACCCAGCCCCAGCCAACTTCCCGCAGTTTGTGCAGCATGACATCACACGTGATGGTTTTACTCTGCTGGGCAGCTGAATTCCACCACAACCAATCTCTCAGTCCCTCTTCTCAAAGAAAAAAGGGGAGAAAATATGATGGGAAGGGTTCAAGGACTGAGATAAGGGCAGGGACATCACAATTACCATCATGGACAAAACAAACTCAGCATAGGGAGATTAATGTAATTTATTGCCTGCAACTGGCAGACTAGAACAGTGAGGTACTAAAATCAAACTAAAAACATCTTCCCCCCCATCCACCCATCCTCAACAATAGCTTTGCTGAGAATCAGTATTGATTTAAAGATCAAAACCGAAATTTCTTTAAGTGGTATATTCTTTATTGCAGCGCTGGATGCACGGGGGATCCTTCCGCCTATCGTGCATGTTCGAAGTGACAAACTATCTCGTATTTATACAGCGGAACAATGAATATTCAATTAGCACCCATACATATTCATTACCTAACCCCGCCTACCCTCGCTTCGTATGCTAATTAGCTTATCAGTCCTTGTGCTTGCGCAAAGCCTTCCAAGAATTGTGGGCCGGGGTCTTCAGGATGTGGGCAGTGGTCTCTGGGAGGAAGGCCGTAGGTCTTCCTCGTAATGCACTTTTCACCTTTGCTTAATCAATTGTTTTCCAAACTGTAAAAATGCTGAGTTGGCTTTCGGTTTAACTGAGGGTTGGCAGACAACAGGATGTCTCAGTTAACAAGACATAACAGACCGTTGACTCAAGTTATCTCAAGTCTCAGCCTGACTGAGGGTTAACAGATAACGGGATGTTTTCAAATAACAAAATGCTTAAACGTAACAGAAGGTCTACAGATAACAAGATGTCGTTTACTTTGTCCTTGCTAACTTTTAACCACAAGTTTTATTCTATCCTAAAGTGAGTTTATACAATATCAAACCACAAGCTTTATTCTATCCTAAAGTGAGTTTATACTATATCAGTATAGACCCCAGACTTAGCGAAAAATTGGCCCATTTGAATTGCTATATGGCAAATGGAACCCCCTAAATGAATTATTGACAGACGGGAGTCAAAGACATGTAAGAGGGGAAGGTTGGGTCAGGTAATATTTGTTGTCTTTGTCTGCCGTGTTGTCCTCCCACCATAGATATATAAAGCAGTGACTACCAATTCCACTGGATGTTCCAGTACACCCATTCCTGTTGGGAATTGGCATACAGGGCCTGGACATGAGTCCGTGGAACAATTGTTCGATCTGAGCTTGCCTTAAGCAACCAGAAGTAGGCCTTAGAAAATCTCATGGCCTGCTGTAGCTGAGCAAACCAAGCTACCAGGGTAACTGTGAGAAGCTCCCACGGCAATGACTCCCACATCGCCCAATTAAGGAACTCAGAAAAATATTGTTACCAGCAGCTGGCCTCAAGGACAATGTCTACGTGACCGCTAATCACAAGAGAGGTTCTTTTCTTGCAGGTGGGGTTGTTTTCTTATAGTTGTTTGTCTGAGTGCTTTTGACCAATAATCTTGTGTGAAACACTGTCCGCCCCTGTAAAGTTCTCTATAAAAGTTAGGCTATTCGGGCAATAAAATGGAGCAGCATGATCTGACTCAACCGGTGTCTGTCGTGCTTTCGGCCGTGCTTCCTAACAAATGGCGCCCGAACAGGCTGAGACCTGAACAGGACATCACAGCGGCGCCAGGACAGACATAGCAGCGGAGCGGGACATCGCAGCGGCGCCAGGACATTGCAGCGCAACAGGACACCAGTGGCGCCGGGACGACCAGCTGCGCCGGGACATCGGAGCGGCGCCGGGACATCGGAGCAGTGCCGAGCCCGAAGCGCTGCCAAGGGACATCGGAGCGGCGCTGGGAGACCCGAGGCACACGGAGGGACTACCGCCGGACGGAGAGAGCCCTGAGAGACGCTGCAGAGCCACGGACGGCTCTGAGAGACACAGAGAGACCTGACAGAAGCCGGAACACCTGAGAGGCATTGAGAAACTCTAAGCACCGATCCGGACAAAGGACTCATGGTGAGACACGGGGAAAAGAAACCGTGGGGAGCATGGGAAACAAACCCAGTCGCAGTTGTTGTTATGGCAAGCCCATTGGCAGAGGCACTGCAGTCGCAGTTGTTGTTATGGCAAGCCCATTGGCAGAGGCACTGTGAAATCTCAGCGCAGCGACCGAGGGACCCTAACGATCCGTTACGCGGAGTTACTGTAGAACAGCTTATGGGGACAGGCATGTTTGTTATCATTAATGCTCAGCTCGAGTTAGGTCCGCAATGTTGCCTTGAGTCCATGAGAACAGCTCGAGCGGCAGTGGAGAATGTTAAAACCACTCCAACGGCCCCCTCTTACATGGCTATGAAGCAAGGCAGGGACGAGCCCTTTGCAGGGTTTATTGCTCGGGTAACTGCTGCCATAGATCAAGCAGATGTCAAGAGTGGATGAAGGCTGCTTTATTGCGACAGTGTGTTATGGAAAATACAAATTCAGCTACAAAGGCTATTATATTGACACTGCCGGGGGATGCCGCTATTGAACAAATGTTAGAAAGAATGAGCAGGATTCCAGTAGGGCCCCAAGCTATGTTAGTAGAGGCAGTACGTGATTTAGGGAAAGATATTATACAAGCATAGCAGCAAGCCTTTGCAGCTCTAGCCCCACTGCGGACAGAAGGAAAGCGACCTTGAGCTCCAGCTCAATGAGGAAATCGATGCTTACAGTGTGGAAAGAAGGGACACCATCGCCGTGACTGTCGAGCAGGACAGGTGTGGTGTGAAAACTTCAAGTCGGCGAACCACAATACCATGGCATGCAACCGCTCGGGAAACAGCAGACCGAGCGTGCCGAGTCGCCGCGCTACGACAACAGTGGCGGCTCCAGCCCAAGTGGAGGGGAATGCTTTGCCTCTGACGGAACCACGGCCACCAGCAGCAGTGTCCCGCAACAACCCGTTCCAGACAGTGCCCTGCAGCCAGCCACAAGAGGGAGCCTTGGCTTGGACTTGGCAACAGCAATAGACGTGACCATAATAGATCAGAAGCCTGTTAAAATTCCCTCTACTGCTAAGGGACCCCTAATAATCAATAAGAAGCCCCACGCTGCTCTATTAATAGGACGTTCATCAAGTGGGATTAAGGGACTCTTTATATTACCTGGAGTTATTGATGCTGATTACAAAGGGACGCGGGAAATGGAACCGCGGAAGGACGCGGGAAACGGAGCCGTGGAAAACGCGGGAGCCGCGGAAAACGCAGGAAATTGAAGTAATCGCAGTGCGATGTGGGACATCCGAGATCGAGTTGCTACGGGAGACCAGAGGCGTCAGTGGACAATGGCAGCCGACCCTCACCGTGTGGCGAGTCGGCACAGAGCAGAGGGCCGGACATCAGGACCCTGCAGCCTGTCTGACATAACCATGGAAGCAGCGGCAGCAGCGTCTGTGCTGCTTCGCTCTAACATTCTCTTTATAAGAGGTTTATCTTGTAATGCAAAAAATACTATTAGTCCCCAGATCGGTGTTATTATAACTATTACTAATGACGACTTAGCTCTATTGCGGGGCAGGAGTGCAGAGACGCAGATTACACTGCCAAATGACCACCGGCAGGCTCTTTCACAAACCTAAGGTTGCAGCTGGCACTGCCTGCAGCCGTATAGCAGACGTTACACTCTCTTTCCTAACTAGTACTCATGTGTCTCATTCATTGGTGGTGAATGGTCAGCAGCAAAAAGAAAAGGGGGAGAGTAAGGGGCGACAAAGACAGAAATGGTACCAGGAGGATGCCACTGACACTAACAGCATGGGTAATAGAAGTAGTATAAGTGACGCAGGTGACAGAATCTATATTGTATTTGCTCCTAGCTTGTTACAGTTGCATGAGATCACCAGACATAAATGGGCATTGCTTGAACCGGATTGCAATGATAATGTTGAATTGTGTGGGGTTGCAGCTAGAGCGGCATTGGCAATTTTATTGCCTGGAGTGGCATCTGCGGCCGCACGTAACAACTGCTCGGCTGCGGGGATCGGCTGCAGCGTGGACGCCCCTAGGTGCACCCTGAGCGTTTTGCTCGGAGGGGACTCCACTCTCAGCTGCTCACCACAGGAGCAAAGATCTCCTGAAGCTGCAGACAAACAGTATGTTTTCAGCTGCTGGAGGGATACTAACTGGAGTGTTAATAATTGTATGTGTTATTCTTAAATGTCCAGGCATTTTGTGTTGAAAGTATTTGTGTAAGGGTAAGGTTTTAAAACAAAGTGTTGCAAGTCACTTCACGAGGAACACAATGAGAGACAATACTTGTTTGGTTGGTTCTGATTCTAAAAAATATTGGCCGCACGTATTGTTTGCTTATCATTCTAAATTATAGTCTTATGGTATGATTGAGGTTGTGGTATGATTGAGATTGAGATGTGCCAGAGGCTTCTGGGTGTGCGATTGTGCTCTGTGTATGCAATTGTGCTGTGTACTGTGTGAGTGAGAGCACGCTTTTGCCATAGTGCAGGTTGTTGCCATAGTGCAGGTTATTGCCATAGTGCAGGTTATTGCCATAGTGCAGGAAGGAAGGTTGCCATAGTACAGGTTATTGCCATAGTGCAGGTTGCCATAGTGCAGGTTATTGCCATAGTGCAGGAAGGAAGGTTGCCATAGTGCAGGTTATTGCCATAATGCAGGATATTGCCATAGTGCAGGAAGGAAGGTTCCCGGGATATTGCCATAGTGCAGGATATTGCCATAGTGCAGGCTGAAAGCATAGGAAATTAGTGCCAGCAGAAATCATAGGAAAATGGAGGACGAAGTAGCCCTAGATTTATTACAGTGCTTTTTAGAAAAACGGGGAGTCAATTGTAAGCAACCAGCAGGACTAGTTGCAATCGGTCAAGCAAAATCATGTTTCACAAGTACGGAGTCATTGTTTGAAGTAGCCACTTGGAGAAATTTAAGGGAATGTACTGTTTAAACCTTTTTGATCATAATGAGTCAATTCACAAATTCATTACTTTCCTGAAAGAGCACATGAGAAAGATTCAATATGGTATCAACCCTTTCAGTCAATGGTTCACTGATTTGGTTGAAACAATGCATTGATGGTTACTGGGATTAGTCAAAGAGGGATTAAGGATTCTGTTCGCTGTGGTGTCAATCATCATTGCACGTAGTATTGTGATAAATGTGGTTAAAGGGTTACTTGCAAAAATGTTATAGGGATTTTGAAGTGGTGCCAGAAACAGGTACCCAGTGGATCCCTGCAAAGTGGACTGAAGCAGCCATAGAATCTGCACAAGCTGAAGATGACCATGAAGAGGTTCCTGATAATCATTTTGACAATGATGTGGGCTGCGACACCTCAAGGACTGCCAAAGACAGCCGTCGATCCTAAGGAGAATGTCTGGGTATCCCTGGCTAGGGAACTGAATACCACCACCTTCTGTGCAAGTCTAGCCAGCCCTAGCACACCTTCTGTTACATACCTTGTCAGGTTACCATTAAGTGATTAGGTTTAAGTTGTGTTACCATTAATTGATTACAGTAATTGTAGCGTTATTAGGTTTAAGTTGTGTTATATCATTGTAGTTGTGTTATGTTATGTATTCGACGTTTGATGAAAAAACCTTCGGCCAAGTACTGCTCGTACAAAAAGAAAAAGGGGGAATTGTTGGGAATTGGCATACAGGGCCTGGACATGAGTCTGTGGAACAATTGTTCGATCTGAGCTTGCCTTAAGCAACCAGAAGTAGGCCTTAGAAAATCTCATGGCCTGCTGTAGCTGAGCAAACCAAGCTACCAGGGTAACTGTGAGAAGCTCCCACGGCAATGACTCCCACATCGCCCAATTAAGGAACTCAGAAAAATATTGTTACCAGCAGCTGGCCTCAAGGACAAGGTCTACGTGACCGCTAATCACAAGAGGGGTTCTTTTCTAGCAGGTGGGGTTGTTTTCTTATAGTTGTTTGTCTGAGTGCTTTTGACCAATAATCTTGTGTGAAACACTGTCCGCCCCTGTAAAGTTCACTATAAAAGTTAGGCTGTCTGTCGGCCGTGCTTCCTAACACATTCCAACCTGGACATCAGGTGCTCATCCAAACATGGAAAGATGAGCCTCTAAAGGAAAAGTGAAAAGGACCCTATACCATCTTGCTCCACAGCTACAGTGCAGTCAAAGTGCAAGGGATCAAACTGGATTCATTACACTCGCATAAAAGCAGCAGCACCAGAAGAGGAGAAGCGAGATAAAACATCAGAAGGAAGAGCACAGAAATCTTCATAGCAAGTTGAACCAACTGAGGACTTGAGTCTGTCCTGGTTTCAGTTAAGACAGAGTTAATTTTCCTCCAAGTAGCTGGTAGGATTCTATGCTTTGGATTAGGATGAGAAGAGTGCTGATAACACGCTGATGTTTCGGTTGTTGTATAGCAGTGCTTACACCAAGCCAAGGACTTTTCAGCTTCTTGCTCTGTCCTGCCAGTGGGCAGGCTAGGGGTGCATCAGGAGCTGGGAGGGGACAGACCCAGGACAGCTGACCCAAACTGGCCAAAGTGGTATTCCATACCATCTGACGTCATGCTAAACAATATATAGGGGTGGCAACCCGGGGTGGGGGGACCGGATGCTCGGGGATAGGCTGGACATCGGTCAGCAGGTGGTGATCAATTGCATTGCGCATCACTTGTTTCATACACATTATTACTAGTAGTACTATTATAATCATTATTGTTATTGTTATTATTATTTTTCTGTCTTAATAAGCTGTCTTTATCTCAACTCACAGGCTTCACTTTCCCATTTCTCTCCCCCATCCCAGAGCAGGAGGGGGGAGGGTGAGTGAACGGCTGTGCGGTATTTAGCTGCCAGCCAGGTTAAACCACAACATGTTTAAAAGAACAAAATGAGGTGGGACACTGTATTGGGTTTACATGGCAAGGTTTTATTATCAGGGGGCCTGCAAGGCTGGCCTCTGTAAGAAGAATACAGAAGCTGCCCCATGTTAGATAAGGGCCAGTTTCAGCCGGCTCCAAAGGGACCCACCGCTGCCCAGAGGCAAGCCAATAAGTGATGTTGTTTGTGCCTCTGTGAGAGCATATTTAAGAAGGGGGGGGGAAGTGCAGCACAAAAGCAGCTGGGAGAGAGAGGAGTGAGAAACAGCCCAGCAGACACCAAGGTCAGTGAAGGAGGGGGAGGAGGTGCTCCAGGCTCCGGAGCTGAAGTTCCCCTGTGGCGTGTGGAGAGGACCATGGTGAAGGAGGTTGTTCCCCTGTAGCCCATGGTATACCACAGTGGAGCAGATTTCCAAGCTGCAGCCCATAGAGGAGACCATGGTGGAACAGGTGAATCTGCCCTGAAGGTGAGACAGGGAACAAAATAAAGGATGTTGATGTACTGAGTCTGGCTGGGATGTTAACTTTCCCTGCAGCAGCCCATACAGTGCTGTGCTCTGCACTTGTAGCTAGAACAGCACTGGTATCACACCAGTGTTGTGTCTACTGCTGAGCAGTGCTGGCACAGCATCAGGACTCTCTCTAACCCTCCTCGGGGGTGGGCAAAAAAGTGAGGAAGGAACATCACCAGGGCAGCTGACCTAAACCAACCAAAGGGATATTCCATACCATATGATGTCACACTCAGCAATAAAAGGTGGATAAAGGAAGAAGAGGGGAGGGGTGGACTCTTGTTGCAAAAATGTCTGTCCTCCCAAACAACAGCTACGTGCGTTGAGGCCCTGCTTCAAGGACGTGGTCAAGCATTTCTCATTTGTGGGAAGTAGAGAGTAATTTCTTGGCATTTCCACACAGCCTTTGCTTGTTTTATTTATTTATTCCCCCCCCCATTTCCTTTCCCCTTTTTCCCTTTAGTTAAATTGTTTAATTAATCTTTCCTTAATAATATTTTTTTCCCTTTAATTAAGTTATCCTTAACTCAACCCATGAGTTGTTCTTTCCTTTACTTCTTCCCCTCCTCTTCTAAGGAGGGGGAGTGAGAGAGCAGTTGTGGTGTTCAGCTGCCCAGCATGGTAAAACCACCACACAAAAGTGGTGGTTTTACCACGGTAAAACCACCACATTCTATCAAAAACTTGATAGAATGTTTTGAGAGTCGTATGCCCTGACCCTGACAGTGCCGGAGAACTCTAGCTTGCAGCACTGTGCTGGGTTCTGGCTTACGCCTATCAAACACTATTTAATGCCATCCAGCACCCTGAACGGAGGGAGAAGGTCTCTGAATCTAATGACCAAATAGCACAGGCTGTGGCTGACCCAGAGGACCAACCCGAGGACCAACCTGTGGTGCATAAAACATGGCATTGCTAGTCGGCTGAGGGAAGTGATTGTCCCGCTCTACTCTGCACTGGTGCAGCCTCACCTTGAGTACTGTGTGCTGTTCTGGGCACCAAAGTACAAAATGGACGTTAAACTGTTGGAGAGTGTCCAGAGGAGGGTGATGAAGATGGTGAAGGGCTTAGAAAGGACGATGTATAAGGAGCATCTGAGGTCACTTGGCCTGTTCAGCCTGGAAAAGAAGAGGCTGGGGGGAGACCTAATCATGGTCTACAAATTCCTTGCAAGGGGGAGTGGAGGGGCAGGTGCTGATCTATTCTCTTTAGTGACCAGTGATAGGACCAAGGGAATGGTGTCAAGATGCAACACGGGAGGTTCAGGCTGAACATCAGGAAGAGGTTCTTCACCAAGAGGGTGGTCGCGCACTGGAACAGGCTCCCCAGGGATATAGTTATGGCACCAAGCCTGTCAGAGTTTAAGAAGTGATTGGACTGTGCATTTAGTCACATAGTCTGAATTTTTGGGTAGACCTGTGTGGTGCCAGGAGTTGGACTCAGTGATCCTTATGGGTCCCTTCTGTGATAAATTAGTAAGGGGTTTGTTCATTGTCCTTGAGAATTTAAAGAATCTACTGAGGAGATAAGGTTTCACAATTCACGGCATTGTAACATGGGGACAAATGGGGAAGGGGGGTTGGGTAAACATCCTTGTTAAAACAAAGATTCTGTAAAATACCACCCACCCACCGGAAGACATCCTGTTTTGCCCCCACCTGAACACAAGCACAACGCGTGATCACCGGAGGAAGAATAACGACCCCCAACAACAGACTGCGCAGCCTCAGAACAAGTCTCGACAAATCGACAAGTCGACAAGTCTCGACAAGCTGGAACTTGAATGCTATAAAACAGCAACACTGGAAAGGGGAAGTTGCGTGTCGTGGTGGAGCGGAGACTCCCCAGCCGCCCAGCACTGTTTTGCTTGTGTCTGCTTACTTGATTAATAAAATAATTTCAATAGACCAGTAAATTGTGTGATCTAATTTATAACAATTTGGTGCCGTGACTCGGATGAAGGCAATCTGATTGAAAGACCTTCGGAGGGGGCGCCCCGCTGATTTCAGCGGCCTTCGCTAGGACTACTTTCATTCAAATCCTTCACCGACGAACCCAAAATTAGACGCAAGCAAATAAAACCGGTAAACCCCAGGCAACCTTTGTGCACGAAGACCGAACGAAGACCCATGGGGTGGGTAAGTATAGGCCGGTGTGCCGTTCGGTTGGGGTTGGGTATCCCAGAACACAACAAACGAGACGTCCAATTGCGGATGAAGCGAGTGTGGACCCCTCGGTAGTGCAGTTCCCACATCCCGCGAGGGACTGGGCCACGAAAAGGGGGAAGCGATCCGTGTGTGTGTGTGTGAAGGTGTTCCGGAAGATGGGACAGAAGAAGAGTAAGCCTTCTGGTCCCATGGGTGGGGTAACATCTGATGTTAGGTTACCCCGGCATTAATGATTAAAAATTGGGAGGATTCCCCTTTTAGGCGGGGAAGGAATAAAGTAAAAATAATACCTTATTGTGTTGAAGTTTGGGGTGGTAAACAGATTCAAGGAGACCACCTTTACTGGCCTGTATTTGGGTCCTTTGAAGATTGGGTTTGTCAGGCCTAAATATTTATGTAAACTCAAAGGAACCCTTTAGTCTGGAAGAAAGTGAGTATGTGCACCTCTGGATAAATTCAGATACGAAGACACATCTATATCCTCTAAAAGAAAAAGGAGGGCGGGATAAAAAGAGAAAGGACTTAGAAGTCCCGACACCGCCCCCGCCCTATATTCCACCGCCCGCACCAACTGCTCCCATCCTTAATGGACTCCCCGAATTAGCTAATCCAGGAGAATTGGAATCGGATCATGAAACACAGGGGCCGTGTTATAAATGGCTCAGGATTCAAATTAGGATTAAATAAAAAAAATAGGATTTATTAAAAAAATATAAAGGAATAGAGGTAAGCAAACAGCGCTGGGTGCACCGGGAGTCTCCGCTCCACCAGGACGCACACCAGTTACATCAAGCAGATGATTTTTATGCTCCTAGACTAATACATATTCATTACTACTTCTAAAAAAAATAGATTATTATAATTAGCTTCCGGGGTCCAGTTCCTCCTACTGGAGCATGCGCATCAGTCTCCTCTGGGGGTCTCTAGGGGTCTTTCATGCTGAGGGCTCGTAGTCTTCCTCTCACCCTTTGTACTTACTCGGAACTATTCCAAGTTTATGGAACACTCTCTGTACACTCTCCACAGGTCTTGTCTCCCAACCGTCCTTCAGCTTCTTTTTTCTTCCTCTTAATCTCTTGGCCCCCCTGGCCAGATACCAAGGATCTCATAACAGTCACCAGCAGTCACCAGTTATTATCAGTTGTTCTGAAACTCCCAAACAGCTTGACGACTCACGAGCAATTAAAACATTCTTTCCCAGCTATTTACAGTCATCTACATAACATCTATAGCAGTGTTAAATCAATCTCAAAGAAGACAGAAAAAAAACTGTAACTGTTAGAACTAGAAGTCAGGAATAACAAAAGCAAACAGGTTCATAAATTTAAGGAGTGTTTTCTGAAGACGTGATAAATTGACTGGAATGAGGGGGAGACTGGGGCACACTGCATCTGTGGTTCAAGAATTAAATTGCCAGTGCAGGGCCCAGAGGCAGACAGGATTCAAACAGAATTATTCTTTATGGACACGAATTTATGGACACGAATTGGAATTGTTAAAACATTCCTCACAGGCCGGTAACCAGAAGCAGGGCAAGAAATCAGAAATCTGCTTTAAGGGAAGGATTATATCCTCTGCGAGAAATAGAGATGGGGGGACCCCAGCCAGGAATGGAATATGTGGCCATCCCCATTAACTCCGGGGATGTCCGAGATTTTAAGAAAAGGACAGGAGGAGGGTAAGCGAGCTTTAATGGCAACTGGCATAATGTTTGCAGCTGCTGAGGAATAATTCTAACTGGAATAATAGCTGTACATTGTATATTGTATATATAAAAGCCCGGGCATTTTTTGTTAAAGTATTCTTTTATCCATATGTGAATATGTAAATATGTAAATATAAGAACTGCCATTGAGGTGTATGTCTAAGGGAACAAAATTTGCTCAGGCATATCATCGGCTCATCAGGTTTAAATGTCCTCAGTGTAATTGTCAACAGGCAGTTAATTTACAGTGGTCTGATTTTACTTGTGTATTTATATATTGTGGATTTTGGAGGGATTGGGATTGACTAGTAAAGAGCTTCTAGGAAAACAGTGGAATATTAACCACTGTAGATTACAATAGGAAAAGTTCAAAGCAAAGAAATCCTGAAGAAAAGCCCTCTAGGATGTATACTAACACATTGGAGGGATATAGTGGGGTGAGAGGGTACAGAAAGTAAAAGAACTCTTATCAAATATTGTAATCAATGGTGGCCACTTTATAAACTAGTGGATGGAGCGGAGTGGCCCCTAAATGGAACTATTAATTATAACACCATATTACAGTCAATGTTGTTTTTGTGGAAAGAAGTAAAATGGGATGAATATGGTATATTGATTGATATGTTGTTTCAGTATCTTGGAGGGAAAAGGTATGGAATTAAGTTGGACCCTGACTGAGCCTTTGGTGCTGGTATTAGAAAAGTACGGGCTGGAGAAAGATAAAGGAAGTGTTAAAAGGGTTGCTGAAGGTGTTAAAGGTGTGGCATGTAGTATTTAACAGAGCTGTTTGAAATTGAATGAGCAGAGAAAGGTGATGTAGGCATTATCTAAGTAACAGTCTAGAAGTTTTGGTATATTTGCATATTTGCTGTGGTGTTAGTTCAGTTTCCCAAGCATCGGGGAGGGGGGAACAGCCTGCTCCACCAGGGGCCTCTCCAGTGGCCGCAGGGGGGCTTCGGCTCCAGCGCCTGGAGCGCCTCCTCCCCCTCCTTCTGCACTGACTTTGGTGTCTGTGGGGGGGTTTCTCGCTCTCCCAGCTGCTGTTGAGCAGCAGGTTTTTGTTTGTTTCTTTGTTTGTTTTCGTGGATGTGCTCTCACAGAGGCACTGACTGTATTGCTCATGGCTTGGCTCTGGGCAGCAGTGGGCCCCTTTGGGGCCAGATGAAATTGTCCCTTATCTACCACGGGGAGGCTTCTGGGTTTTTCTCACGGGGGCTGCGACTGCAGTTTCGCACCCCCACACCCCTCACATCCCCCGAACCTTGCCATCAAACCCTGAGGAACAGCTAAGTCATTACTGACTTGTAAAGTATCAGGGATTAAATTAACTAATGAAACCCTAAATGTGATGGGGGCAGAAGGGACTGGGATAACAGTGCCACTTTTGGGGAATACTAAGCTGAGACCAGGGGATAAAATGATCACTGGGCAATTATTGTATGTACCCAAGGCAGAAACTAACTTGTTGGGAAGGGATTTGATGGTTAAATTGGGCATTCAAATAGTAAATTGTTAGACTGGCATAACAGTGTTATTAATGGAGTGCTCTCTGGCCCTGAGAGCAAACATACATGTATATTCACCTCTGACTGGAAAGACCCTGAAATGGGGGTGGAAGCAACAATATAGGTGGACAATTTTACCTCAGGGGTTTATAGGGCCACCTATCTATTTGGGTAAATTCTAAAAAAAGATTTTGGAGCAATTACAACCTCCCAAGGAGGTATTAATGTTACAAATATGTGGATCATTTTAAGGAAAATCAATACTCCCTGATGGGAGAGAAATGCTGAATAAAGTGATAATGAGGCAAATATTAACTGTTTTACATCAGAAGAGTCATTGGGAGGTGCAAGCAATGTGTGATGTTCTAAGAAAGCATGTCTGTGTAGGAATATATACTTTAGGGAAGCACACATGCAGAGGATGTACCATATGTCAAAAGGGTAAATAAAAAGGTCTTCTGTAACCTATCTAGAGGGGGACAGGAGCCAGGGCTTTGACCTTTCCAAAGTATACAGGTAGACTTTACTGAGTTACTTGTTTGTCCTAATTGACCACGTGACTAGATGGGTGTAAAACTTTACTGCAAGGATTAAAGCACGTCTTAGAGATTGAGTGGGACTTTCACAGCCCCTGGCACCCCTCCTCTTCTGGAAAGGTAGAGTGAATGAATGGTGAAATTAAGAAACAACTAACAAAACTTATGCTGGAAACTAAGGCTTCTTGGGTAAAATGCTTACCCCTTGCACTGTTAAACATATGGATGCAGCCCAGAACTGATGTAGGAATTTCTCCTTTTGAAATGCTATATGGTATGCCCTATGACTTGGAATTACCACTTGATCACCCTCAATTCTAATTAAGACTTGGAAAGAGACTTTTTTAACACCACGATGGGGAAGGCCCCTATGTTGTTTTGCTTACTACAGAAACAGTCGTCCGGACTGCGGAGAAAGGATGGACACATGCCAGCCGTGTTAAAGGACCCATTTGTGATGAGAAGTGGGAGATCGCTCCAGGAAACAAAGACCTGAAGCTCACATTGCGACGAACTCGATAGGTACCATGGGTTAAGGTAGAGGCTCTGCCCTGAAGAACACTACTGCTGCCGAGAAGAACTAAAACCTCGTAGTTGGCTGCAACCCAACTGACGAGTGAGGCAGAGGAGTGAATAAGTGGGGAAAGAAATGGGCCTCAGCCATTCCTATCGTTATTTGGGGGTTCTCGCAGTGATTTCATCCTGCATAGCGACTCAACACCACCCCCACCAACCTTTTAAATGGACTTTAAGTCGATTCGAAGATCAACAAGTTATTGCAACCCAGATAACATCGGGGGGGCGAAGCTATACTTCTACACTATGTCAGCTGATCTCGAGGCCCCAGTGCTGGGAATATATGGGATTTTATTTCTGCCCAAGTTCTAACCCGGGAAAGGGGTACTGTAAATGCCTGAACTTGTATTATTGTGCATACCGGGGGTGTGAAACCATTGCTACAGACTGGACACTCGGGGCTGGTCGGGATAAATTCTTACAAGTGGGATATGGGCTGCAAGGTTGTAACCGACAATTGGATCCCTGTTACAGGTAGTGAGGGCATGGTATAGGGTATACAGGAACCTTCCACAGAAATAAGGAAATTTGCAAGGTTCTATATATAAATATAACAAACTCGGACGATACTAGCTGGGTACTAGGAAAAATGTCAGATTTTACGAACACGGAACAGATGGGGGAGGACTCATACTAATAAAGAAGGAAAAACCCGAGACTTCCAAGGTAGTCGGGACTAATAAAGAGTTAATAGGGGAAGGTTTGGTTGTCCAGACTGTAAAGATACCTGGGACTGCCCAACCTACTACAGTGTTTTCTAGTAAGTCGACAGAGTTATCCTTTCCCACACTGCTTCCAAGCATTGTGAATAAAGAAAGGGGTTGTACCCGAGAGTAGTATGTGGAAAGTTATAAATGCTAGTTTCCAGGTACTAAATCAAACTAATCCTGAGATAACTGAAGGGTGCTGGCTATGTGTAAGTGTTAAGCCCCCATATTATGAAGCTATAGGAGATATGGGGAGGTCTGAATATTCAAACGAGTCAAATCCTTCCAAGTGCAGTTGGGGTCAGGAAATCGGGATAACTTTGACTCAAGTTACGGGAAAAGGTAGATGTATCGGCACAGTTCCAAGAGATAAAAATGATATGTGCCATGCCACTGAAAAAAAAAAAAAAAAAAAAAAATGGACCAAACACACAAATGGTTAATTCCTGCAAATAACACTAGGTGGGTATGTTCATCATTGGTAGTCACTCCTTGCCTATCTTTAAAATTGTTTAGCACATCTCATGATTTTTGTGTACAGGTGGTCATTATACCAAGGATTCTATACCACACTGAAGAGTATATGTATACCCATCACACAGTGGCTGAATACCATCTGGTAAAGAGGGAGCCTATTACGGCCATCACCTTAGCCACTTTAATGGCCCTCGGGGCTGCAGGTGCAAGACTAAATTGTGGGAAGGATTAGAAAAATGCAAAAGGGAAAATGAGGCTCGTCAGAATTGGTATGAATCCTGGTTTAATTACTCACCTTGGCTTACTACCCTGCTATCAACCATAGCGGGGCCCTTGTTGTTACTTATATTAACACTGACTTTTGGACCATGTATATTCAATCGAGTAATCGCAATTGTGAAAAGTCGATTAGAAGCTGCTCATCTTATGCTTGTGCGTGCTAAGTATGAATCTCTTGAGCAGGAGGAGGACGACGCAGAAACTTTGATGCTCAGCAAGCAAATATTGCAAAAATTCAATGAACAAAATATGTTAGAAAAGAAAAAAGGAGGAATTGTGATAAATTAGTGGGGGTTTGTTCATTGTCCTTGAGAATTTCAAGAATCTACTGAGGAGATAAGGTTTCACAACTCGTGGCATTGTAACATGGGGACAAATGGGGAAGGGGGGTTGGGTAAACATCCTTGTTAAAACAAAGATTCTGTAAAATACCACCCACCCACCGGAAGACATCCTGTTTTGCCCCCACCTGAACACAAGCACAACGGGTGATCACCGGAGGAAGAATAACGACCCCCAACAACAGACTGCGCAGCCTCAGAACAAGTCTTGACAAGTCGACAAGTCCAAGTCTCGACAAGCTGGAACTTGAATGCTATAAAACAGCAACACTGGAAAGGGGAAGTTGCGTGTCGTGGTGGAGCGGAGACTCCCCAGCCACCCAGCGCTGTTTTGCTTGTGTCTGCTTACTTGATTAATAAAATAATTTCAATAGACCAGAAAATTGTGTGGTCTAACTTATAACACCTTCCAACTCAGGATATTCTATGATTCTAAGCCTGAAAACGAGCCTCCTCAAAGGAAGGCATGTGGGGAAGATTTTAGTCTTGAGATGAAGAAAACAAGGAGACCAGTAGTCTTGAGCTAACAAAAACTAAGGAGATAAGGCATGAAAACCAGAAGTGAGGGAAGTGGCTGAAGGAAAATTCCAGACTGACCCACAGAAATCTTTTGCTCATTAAGTGTTGTGGTTTTACTCAGGCTGGCAGCTGAGCTCTACCTTCGCTTCCCCATTTGTCCCCATGTTACAATGCTGTCAGTTGTGAAACCTTATCTCAGTAGATTCTTTAAATTCTCAAGGACAATGAACAAACCCCTACTAATTTATCACACCTGTTACTAACAGGCTAGAGAAATGAGAAAGAAAGGAAAGAAACCAAAAACACCTTCCCCCTATCAACCCTCTTCTACCTCCTCCCCCCGAGCAGCACAAGGGAATAGGGGCTGCGGTCTGTCTATAGTAATTCTCTTCCACTGCTCCTTCTCGGTCACTCTCTTCCCCTGCTCCAACGTGGGCTCCCTCCCATGGGATGCAGTCCTTCCTAAACTGATTCTGCTTGGGCTTCCCACAGGGAGCAGATCTTCAAGGACTGCTACAGTATGGGTCTGTACCATGGTGTTATATATGGAGTGGTAATTCATGTCGAGAAAATGGTTGATATTAATAAAGAAGGGGGAGATTTGGGAATGTGGCCATGGGGGTTGGAAAACCCCATGACTGAGATAACATTAGACTCTTAACGATGAGGCCATCAGGAATATAAAAGAGTTTAGAGGGAACAAAGAAGGGTGATTCAGGAGACTCCATGCAGTCTCCAGTTTCTTGTTCTCCAGCTGGTTCTCTTGTTCTCCAGCCTTAAGGCATGGATGTTTCTGGGTGTTTGCTGTTGTTGTTACATTCAAAGTTGCTTTACCAATGAAAAGTTGTTTTGAAAAGAACTGCTGTGGGGAGAAGGGTATAAGAGGGGAGCCTGCCCTCAAGATAAAAAAGTCAACACAATGAAGTTACATCAATAAAGAAGCAAGAAAAAGAAGTGAAGAGGAACAGGCTGTCAGAATGGAGACCAGGACGGGAACAGGCACTTTGATTGCCTCATGAAGATAGTTTCGGCCAAACTCAGCAAACCGCTCAAAGACGCTCATACAGAAAGTCGCTGGAAACAGGCGCACTGGAGCTGGAAAGAAGCTCGAGCTGAGAGAAGCGGACCCGTGCACACAACTGCCTCTCGCTGGTAAGCAGTTGCGTGCTATGGGGAATCATACGTCCATAGGAACAAAGACTGTCCTGGTAACCTTACAGCTTATTCTCCTTTTTAACAATTGGACAGTTTATGAGCCTGAAATATGGGACCAAACTGAGGTCAAGGTGTGGGACTCTGCAACTAAAAATGGCAAGGTTGCAGTGGGATTGCTCGGCACCTGGCAAGCAGTCTCTGAGGCCTTTAAGAGCCATGTGTGACCACAATCAGAAACGTGTGGTTTTCCAGACAGTGAGGGAGCTGCGGGCTCCTTTACTGATCCGACTGCTATGCCATCAGCCCCTCTGCTGCTACAGCCATCGAAAGCCTTTGCTGTTACGCCCCCTGCTGACCTGAACGTGCCTTTTGACCCAGGCTTATTGACCTTGAAAAGGAGATGGATATGCTTTGCTTCGATCTGGGAAGAACGGGATACATAAGGCCTGAAGACCGAGTTGCTTGACAACTTAAAGCGAGACATATTGTTCAAAAGGAATAGAAAATGGAGACTGTTAAGTAATGGAACTTAAAGTATTGTTTGTTACCTTTTCTGATCATGAATATGTATAGGTGTACTCGATTTTAGTAATTTATGGAACTTAAATGATTGTTTGTTACCTTTCCTGGTTGTACATATGTATAGGCATACTCAGGTATAGTATGTAAAGCAATGTTCTGTATATTTAGAATGTTTGATGTTCATGTGTGCGTGTTGGTGGAACGCAGACTCTCCGCACACCCAGCGCTGTTTACTTGCCTTTTATACATTTAAAGCTTTTATACCTTTTAGAAATATTTGTTTTATAAATATTACAATATTCAGATTGACTTGAGACCTCATTTATAACAATGGGATCCATCCATCGGGAGCACACTGCTCCAACCAGGGTCGGTTGTTCCATGTGGGAACAAAAATGTTCTGTTTGTACCAGAATTTTGGTAACATGAGCACAGGAAGTACCAGGCATGCTGCTTCTTGTGAACGCTCAGTGCAGGGGGTGGTGGCAGGTGGGACACAAGTACTAAATTGATATTCAACAGAAAAGCTTTTACTGGGTTTATGTGACCATGTAAGAAAGAGTGTTTGTTTATTTGTTTGTTTGTAGAGATGTCACATAGTTTAGAGTTACACTGTTTAGAGGGAAGGATTGTGGCATTGAGATGCTTGCAGTGATAAGAAAGTTTACTAGACAACCTTGTAAAATGCAGATAACAATCAGACTGTAGTGCAATTAAGCAAAAATCATGGGGTGTCAAACCAAGTCAGATAAGGGAAGAAACATTCACATAGTTCACAGAGTAAAAAGTCACTAGAAACTTGAAAGATAACAGGCTGGCAACTGAAAGCCATGTAAAGAGTCGGATAGGTTGTGAACCTGGACTACCCAGTCAATGGGGAAACAGGGGAGGGTCCCAGTCCTCAAGGAAAAAAATATATAAACTGCTATGTAACTGTGGTGTAAATGCCTGAAGTAACTAGGAAAATAGAACTAACATTCACATTTTAAGGAAAAGGTACAGCTTTGAAGAGGCTTTCAGGGTAGGGCATAACTGCATTATCTGAGCGTTCCCTAGGCTCCCAACCTTAGATGCTATCGCGCTGGGGAAACTTGGTGTGCTAGCTCTAAGGAACACCACGGAGCGTGGAGTGGAGTGGAGACACCACGGCTAGGCTCTGTGATCAGGTGGGACCTCAATTGTTCTTGTGCACAAAGCAGCACTTTTTGCCACCCTAAGCCAAAGACCTGTCATGTTTTGACAAATGCTGTACCCTAGTGTTCTTTTTGCTCATTATAATATCATTATAATACCAAAACACACCTCCATCCCAAAAGCTACCCGCCTCCAAGGTGCGACCACCCCTCACTGAGCATGCGCTCTGAATTTCTCGGAGCCTATTACTTTAAACGGAGACGGGAAAACTTTACACCAATCATAACTAAGATATGCTTGACTAGAGCCACTCAAGCTCCACCTAAAAGATAGAAAATAATATAAATTGGCCCAAGAGAGAGGGGATGTTAGGGAAGATACCATCGTCAGGGGAGATACCATCCCGAGGACATACAGCATCCTTAGGACCTCCTGACTCCTGGGATCAGTCGACGGGCTGAGCCTCTCTTCCCCCCCCATTGGGACGCCTTTGGGTGAGATCTGAATATTTGCTTATAAATCTCTATATAGAGTCTTTGATCCTTTCAACGCGTTTATTTCTAGGCTGTGCACCCATAACACTTATAACACCTATAACACCTATAACACCTGTAACACCTGTAACACCTGTAACACCTGTAACATCTATATCATCTATAACATCTGTAACACCTGTAACATCTGTAACATCTGTAACATCTGTAACACCTATAACACCTGTCACATCTATAACACCTATAACGCCTGTGTATTTCATACATACTAACTTGCTTTTGCAGACAGTCACTATCGCCGGCAATCCAAAAGAACCTGATTATCTGTTGCTGTAATAAACCATACTTGATTGCATTGTGATAGCTTTCATTAATGCGACTTGGGTGAGGGTGATTATCCGTGATAATTCAGTGTTCTGAATCTAACCAGACCCCCAGACGGTTAATGCATTGTTGGTGAATGTCTGAACGGACCCCCAGGTGGTTAATACGTTTTTGGTGAATGTCTGAGTGGACCCCCAGGCGGTTATTACGTTTTTGGTGAATGTCCGAACGGACCCCCAGTTTTGGTGAATGTCCGACTGGTTCAGTACTCTGAATCCAAACGGGCCCGTGACGGTTAATCAGCTACACCCCTTTAACGCGACAGTAAAATTGGCGTAGTCGGCAGGATTGCTATGGATAAACTTCTGCAAAAATACAAATGTGCCCCTTCCCAGGCAGGGAAGGAATGGGCCCAAAAGTTTTGGAAAGAGGAGGAAAAGGTGGTGGAGCGCATTGAGCAGTGTCAGGCTTCACGAAGGATTGGTCTAAGAAAGGGTAAAGGTGCAATTTGTGCTGTGTTAGGAGCTTGTTTGTCTTGTGCTCGGCAAAAAGCTAAGGAAACTCCTGCTCCCAAACTGATCTCTGATGCGGAACATACCGCTTTGAAATCAGAGATTGAGGTGTTGAAGTCATCATTGGCCTTTGAAAGGGAGACGGGAAAAACATTAGGAATAAGAGTGGATAAACTTTTGGATGAAAATAATAAACTTTCCATTGAGAATGACAAACTTGTGAGTGAGAATAATCATCTTAAACAAATGCTGGAGAGGGTTAGTCATCTGTTAAATAAAGTACAGCCTTGCGCTCCGGTCAAACAGATTCATGGAGTGCTGCATAGTACAGAACCTGAAAGCTGGGACAGTGATTTCTGGTCTGACAGTGATGATGGCGTTGAAGAGATTTCTGATTCTGAACCCCAACCCATTTCCTTGAGACCTTTGGTTAAGACTGAGACTACTGTTGATGATAATGATGAAATTCGCACTACTGTGCGAACGATTCCGTTGCCACCAGCAGAGTTGGTTAAAATACAGGAGAAGTTCTCAAGGCGGTCAGGGGAATCAGAAGTTGAGTATGTGTGTCGAGTTTCTCTTAAAGGAGGAGATCGAATGATGTTGAGTGAGAAAGAGGTAGTAGGCTTTTGGAGACCTGGAGTATTTTTAACCACCACACCAGGAGCTGACCTGGCTGTAGCAGTACAGAAAGCAGCCTGCATTCAGGCGATATATGAAAGAGATGAATTAAGGAAATCCCCGATGTTAGCTCCTATTGATCCAATTCGGTTAACCCCACTCATCCATGGACTCCCTGATTGTCTTAAGATGTTTGTAGCAAACACCCAAGATCATATACTAGCTGCTTGTAGGGATGATGATAGTGGTTGTAGGCAAAATCCTAACTCCCCTATTCCCACCTGGAGTGAATTGGTACAAGACATAGATAAGTACGGACACCGAATGGGCTGGATTAATTCATCCAGTATTAAATCCCAAGACCACTCTCGGCGAGTCCGCCAAATCCACACTAAAAATCCCAGATATCCCAAATTCAAAGAGAGATTGAAACCTAATAGGGAACGAGGTGAGTTGTGGTGTCGGCAAAAAAACTCTTATCCCCGGGGAGGGCAATGAGCCACCCTGCTCGGGAGGTATTAGCAATTCAATGGCTCTCTAATGAACACTCTGACCCTATCATCATCATTCCTTTCGAACCCCCCAAAATATTGGTAAATTTTCTTATTGATACCAGGACCCAAATGTCAGTGATTACACATGAGACAGCACAAACCCTGAGCATAACACCTGGTCAACGCAGGGTTAAATTCACGGGAATCAATGGTGTGGAAAAACAATGCCCCACTGCAAAAATTTCACTCTGGTTGCCAGAGGAACAAAAATTAACCAGGATAGAAGTATTAGTTGGTGCTGCATACACTAATATTTTAGGATTTGACATACTGCATGGTCGTATGTGGAAACTCCCTGATGGAACTGTGTGGAGTTTTGCGACACATCAAAGGGATTCAGGCATCATGAGACTGAGCCTGTTACAAACATCCATACCCTCATCCCCTGCTAAAATCGGTAATGATCAGCAATATCTGTTGTCAGCAGCAGCACTTATGGGGATTGACGGGGTGGTAACAGAATTGGAAAAAAGAGGCATTATTAAAAGGACCCATTCACCTTACAATTCACCAGTGTGGCTGGTAAAGAAACCAACCAGGCAATGGCATTTTACAGTGGATTACAGACAGCTGAACGCTAACACTACACCTTTGACTGCCGCAGTTCCAAACATGGCAGAGATAGTGAAAGCCCTCTGTGTTTCTAACAGTAGCAATAGTGCTAACTACTCCCAAATATTTCTATGCATGGGAAATCAAAGATTGCTATTTCACCCTCTTTCTAACCCTGCCGGTTGAATACAACCGAGCATATTTTATTTTCTTTTGTGTTCACAGGAACCCTGAGCGAACTGTATATGGACAGCTGGAAGATGACGAATCAACAGTTTGGATTAATGATGCTATGCTTTACCCTGACCTTGATGCAATTACAGACCTTAAAGGAAACTTAGCTACTGTGGCTGTGCATGGAGCTGAGGTGTTTCACCATGGCATTTAACCATGTATTGTCACAGTATAGTACAGTCACTGTAACATCTCAAAACAGAAAGGACCTAAATCTCTCTACTTTAGTTCTACATGGAAACAAAATATTTTCAAAAGATGAATGGAGTTGGAACAATTCTCTAAGAATGGCTGAACTTCAAGCCATGTCTGGACAGACAATACAAATTGGTTGCCGAATAACTAACCGATCCGCTTATAATCGGCCGACTGAAAATGAAACAGTTTCCAAAATAACTGAAACAATTTTACTTTCACCAAACCTATAATTGTGAACTGTCTTTGGGGTTACAGAGGCACAGAATTATAAGAAGCCTCTGCCCCTGCAGATATTTGAAAACGAACCGACTCAGCCCCCCATTGGTCTAACTCCCTCCATCTTCAAAACAGGTCCTTACATAATTAAAAATGTGGGACAACAACAAATTCTCTTTAACCCTAGTTGGTCCCTAAAAAGGGTAGAGCTAGCGCTGCACATTAATATCTCTGAAATTAACTCAAAATGTACCACCTTTCTGAGAACTGCCTACACCGGCTGGTTAGCATGGTTACATGGACGTTCTCTAAAACAATCTCAGCGCGTGCCACGGGATGCAACTGGGTTATTAGGGACAGGATTAGGTATATTAAACATCATTGATGCTGAGGTTTTAATGAGTAGAGTAACTGCTACTACAGATGCCCTAAGGAAATTGGAACAACCAATAAAATCATCCTTATTGGCTTTAGGAGCAAATCAATGGCTTCTATCAGATATTTTACCCCATTGGGAACAAATTGAGGAAAATGATCATCAATTAATTGTAAATGCCCTTGGAAAAGCCCAAGACAATACCTCCCTTGCCTTGAGCTGTATCCAAGCGCAGTTATGGATACAATCTGTAGCAGCAGCTATTATTAGAGAAGGAGAAGGAGGAACTTTGCCCACTGAAATTCGAAAACTGATTTGGGATAATGCTTCAGAATTTGAAAAAGAATTTCAAGCTTGGTGGCAATTAGTCAACTTTACCCATTATGCAGAAAATGATAAAATTGTTGCCTTTATACTTACTATAAGTAATGCCACCATATACAATGTATATCCAATCATTGCATTAGGACTCAATCATAATGGAACTATACTTTATCCTAAAGAACATAAAGTATGGGCCCATCAAAAGGAAGGAAAGTGGCAAACAATTGATGTAAATGCATGCATTGTGCGTGAACAAAAAGGTTTCATCTGTGAAAGTAACACGCTGGAATCTCAAGACATTTGTCTTGACACTGAGCAAAATATTTGCCACTTTGAGATACATCCTAATGAAACCCTTGAAACTGTACTTATATATATTGGGAAAGGTTGTGTTTGTATGAGAACTCATTGTGATTCTATAGTCGTAGATGATACAGTGGTAGATACCAGTAATCACTCTAATGTTTGTGTTTGCAATTTTACCAAAATTCTAGGATGTGATTTTAAATACTCAGCTCCTGTCACTTCTTATCAACTTATTGCATCTAATTATATTCTGCTTCATGAACTGCTGCCTACTCCTATTGGAATGAACCTCACCTTGGTGAAGAAATTGCTGGTACATGAGGACCTGAAGCAGCTGATGACACAAGTCCGAGAAAATGGACAAAAGACTCTGATTACTGTCCACCATTATGCACAAGAAATATATTGAGTGATGGAAAGAGTGCAGAGAGATGAGAGACACTGATGGTGGGACACTTTGTTTGGATGGTCGCCAGCTGCCAAGGGAATCTTCACCAAGATGCTTCACCCTGTTATTGTTCTGCTAATACTCACTGTATTATGTTTTATACTGACAATTAGTTTGTATGTTAAACTCTGGTTTATGATGAAACGTTTAGCATCCCTACACAATGTACATACACTCGATAAACCTCAATCCGAGAATGTATGTGACATCCCCGACATATTTCAACTGTCGTGAAGCTTGAGTGACTATAGTCACGGGGTGGATTATGTGGTGTAAATGCCTGAAGTAACTAGGAAAATAGAACTAACATTCACATTTTAAGGAAAAGGTACAGCTTTGAAGAGGCTTTCAGGGTAGGGCATAACTGCATTATCTGAGCGTTCCCTAGGCTCCCAACCTTAGATGCTATCGCGCTGGGGAAACTTGGTGTGCTAGCTCTAAGGAACACCACGGAGCGTGGAGTGGAGTGGAGACACCACGGCTAGGCTCTGTGATCAGGTGGGACCTCAATTGTTCTTGTGCACAAAGCAGCACTTTTTGCCACCCTAAGCCAAAGACCTGTCATGTTTTGACAAATGCTGTACCCTAGTGTTCTTTTTGCTCATTATAATATCATTATAATACCAAAACACACCTCCATCCCAAAAGCTACCCGCCTCCAAGGTGCGACCACCCCTCACTGAGCATGCGCTCTGAATTTCTCGGAGCCTATTACTTTAAACAGAGACGGGAAAACTTTACACCAATCATAACTAAGATATGCTTGACTAGAGCCACTCAAGCTCCACCTAAAAGATAGAAAATAATATAAATTGGCCCAAGAGAGAGGGGATGTTAGGGAAGATACCATCGTCAGGGGAGATACCATCCCGAGGACATACAGCATCCTTAGGACCTCCTGACTCCTGGGATCAGTCGACGGGCTGAGCCTCTCTTCCCCCCCCATTGGGACGCCTTTGGGTGAGATCTGAATATTTGCTTATAAATCTCTATATAGAGTCTTTGATCCTTTCAACGCGTTTATTTCTAGGCTGTGCACCCATAACACTTATAACACCTATAACACCTATAACACCTGTAACACCTGTAACACCTGTAACACCTGTAACATCTATATCATCTATAACATCTGTAACATCTGTAACATCTGTAACATCTGTAACACCTATAACACCTGTCACATCTATAACACCTATAACGCCTGTGTATTTCATACATACTAACTTGCTTTTGCAGACAGTCACTATCGCCGGCAATCCAAAAGAACCTGATTATCTGTTGCTGTAATAAACCATACTTGATTGCATTGTGATAGCTTTCATTAATGCGACTTGGGTGAGGGTGATTATCCGTGATAATTCAGTGTTCTGAATCTAACCAGACCCCCAGACGGTTAATGCATTGTTGGTGAATGTCTGAACGGACCCCCAGGTGGTTAATACGTTTTTGGTGAATGTCTGAGTGGACCCCCAGGCGGTTATTACGTTTTTGGTGAATGTCCGAACGGACCCCCAGTTTTGGTGAATGTCCGACTGGTTCAGTACTCTGAATCCAAACGGGCCCGTGACGGTTAATCAGCTACACCCCTTTAACGCGACAGTAACTAGTAGGTGTGAAAGGGAGATAAGAGAATCTTAGTAGATGGGATACTGATTAACGAAAGGGAGTTAAGAGAATTATAGTAGATGATATGCTGATTAATGAATACCTAGATTGTTGTATTGAACTAGCTGGTGTTGCTACTAACTATTGTACAAATTAATTGTAACAAGAAGTTTTGGGGCCCCTCACAAAGGGTAACTCCTAATGAAGATAGAGAACCTATCTCAAGAACCAGCTGAAACCGCTCCTGTGGTTCGGACAAGAGCCAAGGACCCAAAGCGCAAGTGCCAGAAGAAAAGGTAAAAAGTTCACATACGAGGAAGAGCAAGGAAGAGCTTTACTTCATCTCAAGAAACCACCTGAGACGACCACCAGAGAGCAGCACGCAGGCGCAGATGGGAGGACCACATGTAGATTAGTTCTTGGAACTAATTATAATATGAGACAAGCATAGGTTATGCATACGTATAAGTGTCGTGGTTCCGCTCCAGTGGGCAACCGAGCTCCACCACAGCTGCTCTCTCACTCCCCCTCCTCAAAGAGGAACGGGGAGAAAATACGATGAAAAGGGCTCAAAGGTTGAGATAAGGACGAGAAGATCACGCAGTAATTATTGTAACGGGCAAAACAGACTCAGCATAGGGAGACAGTAAGATTTATTGCTTATTACTAACAAGCTAGAGAAGTGAGAAACAAAGGAAAGAAACCAAAAGCACCTTCCCCCCCCATCCACCCTCTTCCACCTCCTCCCCCTGAGCAGTGCAGGGGTACGGGGGAATGGGGGTTATGGTCAGTCTACAGCACTTCTTCTCTGCCGCTCCTTCTCGGTCACCCTCGTCCCCTGTGCTGTGGAGTCCCTCCCACGGGATGCAGTCCTTGATGAACTGAATCGGCATGGGCTTCCCACAGGCAGCAGCTCTTCCAGAACTGCTCCAGATATGGGTCCGTACCACGGGGTCCATCCCTCAGTGCTCCAACCTGGGTCCCCCACGGGCAGCAGCTCCTGCCAGGTCACCTGCTCCTGCGTGGGCTCCTCTCCACGGGCTACAGGTCCGGCCCAGAATCTGCTCCGGCAGGGATCTTCCACAGGCGGCATCCTCTGTCGGTGCAGGGCCACCTGCTCCACCGTGGTCTCCTCCACAGGCTGCAGTGTGGAACCCTAATCCACCATGGTACTCCATGGGCTGCAGGGGGACAGCCTGCTTCACCATGGTCATCACCACAGACCGCAGGGGACTTCTGCTCCGGCTCCTGGAGCACCTCTCCCCCTCCTTCTTCACTGACCTTGGCACCTGCAAGGCTGTTCCTCACTCCTCTCACTCTCCCAGCTGCTGTGTGTCGCAGCATTTTTTTCCCTGTCTTAAATATGCTCTCACAGAGGCGCAAAACAACATCGCTTATTGGCTCGGCTCTGGTCAGCAGTGGGGCCCTTACCAAACATGGGGCAGCTTCTAGATCCTTCTCACAGAAACCACCCCTATGGCCCCCTTCTACCAAAACCTTGCAACATAAACCCACTACAATAAGTGCATTACAAAATACATGCATATGTAAACTTACACTGTATATAGCTAGGGCACACTTCGTTAAGTTTGAGCGTAACTTTGAGGAATTATCCCTTACACTCCCGGCGCTGAAATAAAGGCATACCCACTTTATAACTTACTTTACTGTGAGTTGTGGAGTGTTTCTTCGAATCAGTTTTGGTGAGCCAGCCAGGATACTTCTCTGTCTACTGTCTGACCTTCTGAGTTTTAGGACTTCCTTGCACGCACCAGGGTAATTCTCTAGGATGAACTCCACTACTCAGTGGTACAGTGGGGGTGGACAAGAACTGACTGGGATGCAGGAAGTGGTATGCTCTGAAAGGCTGAAAAGAAATGGGAGCTCTGTAAAAGGTTGCTGGTAAATTGTGCATAGATGTCTGGTGTGCAGCATATAAACCTGGGTGGAGAAGGGTAGGAAAGGGCTGAAGGAAAGGTTGAAGGGCTGTCCGGCAGATCGGTGGGGTGATCAGAGGTTTGGAATTGAACCTACGCTGCTGCTGCATCCCAGGATCCAAGAAGGACCTGCTAATGACTGTATAAGAAGCAGGAGAAGAGTAAGCACACCTCTGACAGCATTGATATCTGCTCTGTATTCTGTGTTTCTGTGGTGTGATTGAGAGGCCTTTGAGTAGCTGTGAGACTGTGCTGTGAGATTGTGTGGTCATGTGACATTTGCAATAAGGGTGTGATCAAAGGGGTAATAAAATGAGAAATAATCAGGGAAATCTTTTGGGAAAGAGCCTCCTAGGCTGCGTGCTTGTTCATTGGAGAGATATTGTTGGGACTGGGGGCACTGAGGGCAAAAGTACTCTCATCAAGTACTGTAATCAATGGTGGCCCCTATATAAGCTAGAGGATGAAGCTAAGTGGCCCCTTAATGGGACAGTGGATTATAATACTCTCCTACAATTAATGTTTTTAAGGAGGGAAGGGAAATGGGATTAGGTGTCTTATGCAGACATGTTCTTCACACTCCGAAACCACGTGGAGTGGCAGAAGAACTGCGGAATGGTCCTACCGCAAAACCCTATGGTACTCGTGCTTGAGCGTGAGAATAATAGGGAATGCAAAAGTAGATTGAAACGGTGCTGCTCATCGTGTAGCATCGGACAGAGATGCACCAGGGTGGAAAAGGTAAATCAACCCTCAGAACAGGATTCTATTGATTTGTTCAAACCCCCCACCCTCGACCCCAGGAGCGAGAGGATGCAGACTCGGACCAGGTAAGTACTCCTTCTGATAGTCCAGTAGTCCCCCGTACCAGAAGAGAGACCACTTCTCCTCCTCCCCATCGACTTCAAGAACAGGGCGATGTGGATTCAAACAGAGTAACCACTGTTCCCGATAGCTTTGTGGGTTCAGACAAGGTAGCCACCCTTCCTGGTAGCCCTGTGTCCTCTCGCACCAGAAAGAAAGCCCCCTTAATAATACAGGCTCCCCTTAGGGAAGCTGTGGGCCCAGAGGGAGAAACAGTGCTTATCAGGATCTTCTTTACTACTACTGACCTGGGGGAATGGAAGAGAGTAGTGAAAGATGATCAAAATAACAAGATGAGTGTTACGAAACACTTTCAGTTTATCATAAAACAACATAATCTCGACTGGAAAGATATCCAACTGCTCTTGAAATATATGACAGAAACAGAGAAACAGCTAGTCCTGAAAAATGCAGGAGAACTAGTGGAGTATCATTACAAAATTGCTGGAGGAGATGTTAAGGAGTATTTCCCCCTTCAAGAACCTTGGCGGTTAAACTGTTGGAGAGTGTCCAGAGGAGGGCGACAAAGATGGTGAAGGGCCTAGAGGGGAAGACATATGAGGAGCGTCTGAGGTCACTGGGTCTGTTCAGCCTGGAGAAGAGGAGGCTGGGGAGAGACCTCATCGCAGTCTACAAATTCCTCGCGGTGGGGAGTGGAGGGGCAGGTGACCTATTCTCTGTAATCACCAGTGATTGGACCCGCGGGAACAGTGTTGAGCTGAGGAAGGGGAAGTTTAGGCTGGACATCAGGAAGAAGTTCTTCACCAAGAGGGTGGTCGCACAATGGAACAGGCTCCGCAGGGAAGTAGTCACTGCACCAAGCCTGTCAGAGTTTAAGAAGCGTTTGGACTGTGCACTTAGTCACATGGTCTAAACTTTTGGGTAGACCTGTGTGGTGCCAGGAGTTGGACTTGATGATCCTTATGGGTGACTCACGGAAAACTGACTCCACAATCAGTATATACCCCTCGTGCTGCTGGGCAGCACGGGGGGTAGTCCCACCAAAGTCATGCGCACTTAACGCGGCAACTTGCCATGGTTATATGCAGTAAAGAGTTACATATGCATGAAGTTTCCCAATACGCCTATACATATGCATAAGCTGTCCCCGCTTAGTATTAAAATTAGCTACAAGATGTCATTTCCATAAATTCCTCTTGTCTGCGCTTGCTTGGTGCCTTGTGGTGGTGGGCATTGAGGGTTGTGGGGATGAAGTAAGATGTCTTCATCAGGGTTGAACTTTTCACCTCATCTCTTTGTGCATGCTCTCTGAGGCCTTGGTCACAGTCTGGGCCATGAGGTTGTTTTGATATGGTTCTTGGGGTCTGAGGGGCTCCTGTTATCTCGAGACCTTGTGTGTTTAACATTCCTTATCTTGTCCCTTTGTAAGCAGTCCTCCTTATCTCTGACCCCTTGGTTAAAGTCTGAACCATGAGGGGCTCCTGTTATCTGGAGGCCTAAGCGCAGCACAGGCGCAGTACATCACAAATATAGCACCTATTCGTTCTTAATCAATCGCTCTCTAATTTCTAATCCCAATGATTCATGGGTCCCTTCCAATTCGTGATATTCTGTGATTCTATGATTCTATGATTATTAGATGAAGCTTGGAGAGTATTTAACAATAGGGAGGAAGGGTATCAGAAGGACAAAAGAAATTGCTGGCTATAATTGCAGAAGGAAAGGGAGGGAGAACTCAGTAGGGACCCAGACCCCGTCTAGGCAAAGATCAACATGCCTTATATAAGAAATTTGGACACTGGAAGAATGAATGCCCAGAGCAAAAGTGAAATGGGAAAAAGGATCAGAAGACATGTGGGATAGTTGCACATGTAAAAGAGGACTGAGGGGGACTGGGGGCATCTACCCCAGCGGATCCACTGGTTATAAATTTAAAGCTGGGGAATGAGAATAAAGAATTAAAGCTCCTAGTGGATACAGGAGCAACATATTCAGTTTTGAATAAGGCATTAGTCCCGGTGGGAAATAACTATGTGGTAGTAAAAGTGGCAACTGGACAATCTGAAATGGCCTATTTCTGTAAAACATTGAAATATAAATATGGGAAACAATGGAGTATTCACAAATTTTTATACATGCCTAATGCCCCAGAGTCACTCCTGGGAAGAGATTTGTTGGAAAAATTACAAGCAACTATTTCATTTAAAAATGGGGATGTTAGTCTGGAGGTAAATGATCAAAGATATGTAGAGGTATTAAGTTTAATGTTAACAATGACTGAGGTAGAAGAAGAAGTTAATGAGGAAATTTTGAGTCAGGTATTCCCCAGAGTTTGGGCTTCGGGCACACCAGGGAAGGCTAAAAATGCACCTCCAATACAAATTAAATCACAGAATCACAGAATTTCTAGGTTGGAAAGATCATCGAGTCCTCAAGATCATCGAGTCCTCAAGATCATCGAGTCCAACCTCTAACCTAACACTAACAGTCCCCACTAAACCATATCCCTAAGCTCTACATATAAATGTCTTTTAAAGACTTCCAGGGATGGTGACTCCACCACTTCCCTAGGCAGCCTGTTCCAACGTCTAACAACCCTTTCGGTAAAGAAGTTCTTCCAAACATCCAACCTAAAACTCCCCTGGCGCAACTTAAGCCCATTCCCCCTCGTCCTGTCACCAGGCACGTGGGAGAACAGGCCAACCCCCACCTCGCTACAGCCTCCTTTAAGGTATCTGTAGAGAGCGATAAGGTCGCCCCGGAGCCTCCTCTTCTCCAGGCTGAACAAGCCCAGCTCCTTCAGCCGCTCCTCGTAGGACTTGTTCTCCAGGCCCCTCACCAGCTTCATCGCCCTTCTCTGGACCCGCTCAAGCACCTCCATGTCCTTCTTGTAGCGAGGGGCCCAAAACTGAACACAGTACTCGAGGTGCGGCCTCACCAGAGCCGAGTACAGGGGGACGATCACCTCCCTAGCCCTGCTGGTCACACTATTTCTGATACAAGCCAGGATGCTGTTGGCCTTATTTGCCACCTGAGCACACTGTTGGCTCATTCAGCCGACTGTCCACCATCACTCCCAGGTCCTTCTCTGCCTGGCAGCTCTCCAACCACTCATCTCCCAGCCTGTAGCTCTGCTTGGGGTTATTGCGCCCCAGGTGCAGGACCCGGCACTTGGCCTTGTTGAACTTCATGCAGTTGACCTCAGCCCATCGGTGCAGCCTATCCAGATCCTCCTGCAGAGCTTTCCTACCCTCGAGCAGATCGACACAGGCGCATAGCTTGGTGTCATCTGCAAACTTACTGAGGGTGCACTCAATGCCCTCATCCAGATCATTGATGAAGATATTAAAGAGGACCGGCCCCAGCACCGAGCCCTGGGGGACGCCACTAGTGACTGGCCTCCAACTGGCCTTGACTCCATTTACCACGACTCTTTGGCCCGGCTATCCAGCCAGTTTCTAACCCAACGAAGCGTGCGCCAGTCCAAGCCAAGAGCAGCCAGTTTCTTGAGGAGAATGCTGTGGGAGACAGTGTCAAAAGCCTTGCTGAAGTCAAGGTAGACCACATCCACAGCCTTTCCCTCGTCCATCCAGTGCGTCACTTTGTCATAGGAGGAGATCGGGTTCGTTAAGCAGGACCTGCCTTTCATAAACCCATGCTGACTGGGCCTGATCGCCTGCTTCCCCTTCAAGTGCCGCATGATGACTCCCAAGAGGATCTGCTCCAGATCCATTAAGCTTAAGGAAGGGAAGCAGACAGAATTAAATAACACCCCCTAAAAAGGGAATATAGAGAAGGGATCAGCGGGATAATTGAGAACCTTTTACAATTAGGGCTGCTAAAAGAGTGTCAATCGGACTTTAACACTCCCATTTTGCCTGTTTGGAAACCTGATGGATCATATAGAGTTGTACAATATCTACAAGCTGTTAAGAAAATAACTGAGGATCTTTATCCTGTAGTAGCAAATCCATATACTTTATTAACATGCTTAACACCAGAACTAACTTGGTTTACAGTTTTAGACCTGAAGGATGCCTTCTTTTGCCTTCCTCTCCATAAAGCTAGCCAGAAAATTTTTGCATTTCAATGGAAAAGCCCTAAAAGCAGGCGCAAAATGCAGCTCATATGGTCAAGGCTACCCCAAGGCTTTAAGAACTCACCCACCCTATTTGGAGAACAACTTACAAAGGATTTGGAAGTATGGGAAGCTCCACCCGGCGAAGGGAGGTTGCTGCAATATGTAGATGACATCCTAATAGCCACCCAGGCAAAAGAAGCTTGTACGGCCTGGACAGTAAGCTTGTTAAACTTTCTGAGACTCCAGGGGTACCCGGTCTCAAAGAAGAAGGCTCAGGTGGTAAAGCAAAAAGTGATCTACCTGGGTTGTGAGGTTAGTGCGGGGCAGCGGACTTTGGGGCAGGACTGCAAAGGAAGTGATATGTCAAACCCCAAGACCTGAGACAATAAAGGAACTGCGAACTTTTCTGGGAATGATGGGGTGGTGCAGGTTGTGGATTTATAATTATGGACTACTCATGAAACTACTGTATGCGCTCATCACCAATGGGAACAGGGACCTCCAGTGGACAAAGGAGGCCATATGGGCCTTTGACCAACTAAAGAAGGCTCTCATGTCAGCTCCAGCCCTCTGGGACTCCCAGACATGAGTAAACCATTCTTCCTCTTTTCTCATGAAAAACAGGGGATTGCTCTAGGAATATTAGCACAAGACCTGGAATCATATCGAAGGGCAGTTTCTTATTTTTCTAAAAAATTGGATGCCACCGCCAAGGGATGGCCGGGATGCCTCAGAGCTGTTGCGGCAGTGGTGCTAAATATCCTGGAGGTGCACAAGATTACCTTGGGCCAGAAAATAACCGTGCTAGTATCTCACACAGTATCTGTGGCGTTAGAGGTGAAAGGTGGCTACTGGCTTTCCCTGCAAAGATTTTTTAAATACCAGGCTATCATGGTGGAACAAGATGATGTAGAAATAGTGGTAACTAACATTGTCAATCCAGCCTCTTTCCTCAGTGGAAACCAAGGAGAACCAGTACACCATGACTGCCTGGAGACCACTGAAGCTACCTACTCCAGATGTCCAGATCTGAAGGATACCCCTTTGGACAATGTGGAAACATGGTTCACTGATGGGAGCAGCTATGTTATCAGTGGGAAATTACATGCTGGGTATGTAGTTACCACTTGTAAAGAGGTAACAGAATCTGGACCTTTGCCAACAAATACTTCGGCACAAAAGGCCAAGATAATAGCTCTGACTCATGCCTTAGAAATAGCAGAAGGAAAGAAAGTAAATATCTACACTGACTTGAGATACACATTTGGGGTTGTAAACGCACATGGGGCCATCTGGAAAGGACTGCAGGGGGACAACCTGCTCCACCATGGTGTGGAATAAAAATGTTGTTTTTGCACAATTACATTGTTTAAAAGTAAGGAATGTGGTATTGAAATATGCTTGCAGTGATAAGAAAGCTTAGCAGACGACCTTGTAGAATGCATACAACCAGACTCCTTAGAGCAATTAGGTGAAAATCATGGTGTCAAGTCAAGTCAGATAAGTAAAGAAACATTACAACTTCAAACAGTAAAAAAAGTCAAAGGAAATTTTAAATTTAACAGGCCGGCAACCGAAGGCCATGTACTGTCTGCGAAGCATTGGATAGGTTGTGAACCTGATTACCCAGTCAATGGTAAAAAGGGGAGGGTCCCGGTCTTCGAGAAAGAAAGTATATGAACTGCACTATGTGACTAGGATGCGTACTCCTGCTTGTGGGACGTCCACCATTGCAATCACGAATAAAATTACTACTTCACTGAAATCCTCGCCTGAGCCTACGTTATTGGCTACAGAGTGTTTCTCACAACGGTCCTCTCCGCAGGTCACAGGGGAACTTCTGCTCCCCCTCCTTCTTCACTGGCCTTGGTGTCTGCAGGGCTGTTTCACACCTCTCACTTTCCAGATGCTGTTGTGCAGCAGTTTTTTCCCTTTCTTAAATATGCTCTCACAGAGACACAAACAACATCACTTATTGGCTTGCCTCTGGGCAGCGGTGGGTCCCTTTGGAGCCGGCTAAAACTGGCCGTTATCTAACATGGGGCAACTTCTGGATTCGTCTCACAGAAGCCACCCCTGCAGCCCCCCGCTACCCAAACCTTACCATGTAAACCCCTACAAAAAGGTCATTAGAATATTTAAAAAAAACACCCATCAAAATGGAAACATATGGACATGCGAGATTTGGCTGTGTATAAGTAACAGTGATTCAAGTCAGAGGTGTGCTTGCTTTGCGAAAGATTGCCAAACACCTGATTCTGCAGAATTAATAAATTATTTTAAAGACCTTTGTGTGGATTCTAACTCTGTGTGCTTATGTGAGAAACACTCTAGCAAATAACATAGGCTCAGGCAAGGATCTCAGTAAAGTAGCAATTTTATTTGTGATTGCAATGGCAGGCATCCCACAAGCAGGAGCGTGCCTACTAGTTCCATAACACAGTTTATATACTTTTTTTCTTCTTTTTTTTTTCCTCGACGACTGAGAGACCAGGACCCTCCCCTTTTTCCCCATTGACTGGGTAATCCAGGTTCACAATCTATCCAGTGCTTCACAGGCAAAACATGGCTTTCAGTTGCTGGCCTAAGTCAAATTTATTTTGACTTTTTTTCTCTTTGAGGTAGTAATGTGTCCTACACAGTGATTTCTGCCTAATTGCTCTAAGGATTCTGGTTGTCTGCATTTTATAAGGTCGTCCGTTCAGCTTTCTTGTTGTTGTGGTTTAACCCAGCCGGCAGCTAAGCACCACACAGCCTTTTGCTCACCCTCCCCACTCCTGCTCTGGGATGGGGGAGTGAAACAGGAAAATGAAGCCTGTGGGTTGAGATAGAGACCGTTTATTAAAACAGGAAAATAATAATGATATCAGCACTACTAATAATAATGTGTACGAAACAAGTGATGCAGAATACAATTGCTCACCACCTGCTGACCGATGCCCAGCCTAACCCCAAGCAGCTGTCCCCCCCACACACCTAGCCACCCCTATATATTGTTTAGCATGACGTCAGATGGTATGGAATACCCCTTTGGACAGTTTGGGTCAGCTGTCCTGGGTCTGTCCCCTCCCAGCTCCTGCTGCACCCCCAGCCTGCCCGCTTGCAGGACAGTGTGAGAAGCTGGAAAGTCCTTGGCTTAGTGTAAGCACTGCTCTGCAACAATTAAAACATCAGCATGTTATCAGCACTCTTCTCATCCTAATCCGAAACATAGCACCCTACCAGCTACTAGGAAGAAAATTAACTCTGTCCTAACTGAAACCAGGACACTTATCTATCACTGCAAGCATATCTCAATACCACATTCCTTCCCTCTATCAATGTAACTCTGTGCAAAACCAACATTTTTATTACCACATTTTTTATCTTGCTGAGGCGATCGGCTCCAGGGCAGATGCGTTCTGCAGCGGAGCAGGGGATCGAGACAGACAGGGCTTTTTTTTCGGCATCGAGGCCACTCGAAGCAGCCGAGGGAGCCATCAGGCCCCAGCAGCCCTCGTGAGGGAGGCTGATGAGGTGTAGGCGGAGCCAGCAGCACCCCCCTCCCCGGCTGTTCAAAAGCATCCCCTAGGGAGGCTGAGCAATCAGGAGGGTGGGCAAACAGGGTGTGGCAGTTCATGCAGGCCGGGTGAGCAGGGAGGGCCTCTCACTGCTCTTCTTGCAGCGGTCTTTCTCTTTGGTACTGGTAGCCTGCTTGTGAGAAACCTGGCCATGGTATCAACCAGGCAAAAAAACACGGCCTCCACATCTCTTGTGGCCTCTTCAGCCACAGTCACGGATGTGGCTACTCAGACAGAGGGCTTGGGGAAACACGCTGCTGTCCAGGTCTGTGGTGCCAGGAGTTGGACTTGATGATCTTTATGGGTCTGGGTCCCTTCCAACTCGGGACGTTCTATGACGTTTATTGGTTAGGTGCATTGGGCACAAATCTAATGATAACATTACCTTAGCTGTTAAATCACATTTTAAATTTGAGCCCTATGTTTCTTAAGAAAGTGACGCAGTGAAAACTCAATAACCAAAGTTATTAAGTAGGTGTTCTTTATTATGGCATCAGGTGTGTGGGGGATTGCTCCACCTAACACACATACCAAGAATGCTGGCAGTGTGCTTATATTAATGATACACACACACACACACACACACATTCATTTCATTTTCTGTAAGTCACTTGCATAGTCGGGTCACCAAAGAATCGTTAACATAGGTTCCTGCCCCTATTCGCATACATACTGGAGTCCTCGGGTGGTAGTCCAGGTGTACTCTGGTGGTCTTTTGATGAAGGCCAGAAGTCTTCCTAGCTGCTAAACTTCTGGGTCTTCTGTGCTGGGTCTATCTGGGCTGGAGTCACCTTTCCCTGCAGCAGCCCACACAGTGCTGTGCTCTGCACTCGTAGCTGGAACAGCACTGATATCACTCCAGTGTTGTGTCTATTGCTGCATAGTGCTGGCACAGTATCAGGACTCCTTCCAAGCCCCCAAGAGCCAGCAGGCTGGGGGTGGGCAAAAAGTGATGGGGAGGAGACATCACCAGGGCAGCTGACCCAAACCAACCAAAGGGATTTTCCATACCACATGATATCACACTCAGCAATAGAAAGGGGGGCCCTCATGGGGGAGGGGGCTGTCCTCCCAAATAACCATTACGCATTTTCAGAATCACAGAATTTCTAGGTTGGAAGAGACCTCAAGATCATCGAGTCCAACCTCTGACCTAACACTAACAGTCCCCACTAAACCATATCCCTAAGCTCTACATCTAAATGTCTTTTAAAGACTTCCAGGGATGGTGACTCCACCACTTCCCTAGGCAGCCTGTTCCAACATCTAACAACCCTTTCGGTAAAGAAGTTCTTCCTAAGGTCCAACCTAAAACTCCCCTGGCGCAACTTTAGCCCATTCCCCCTCGTCCTGTCACCAGGCACGTGGGAGAACAAAGGCCCTGCTTCCCAGGACGTGGCCAAACATTGCTCGTTGATGGGAAGTAGAGAATAACCTTTTTTTCCCCCCCTTTCTCTCTGTGCTTCCATGCAGCTTTTTTTTTTTTTTTCTTCCCTCCACTCTTCCTTTCCCTTTAATTAAATCATTCTGATCTCAAAACTCGAGCTCTTAGTGTTGTATTTTCTCCCCCTTCCTCTTTGAGGAGGGGGAGTGAGAGAGCAGCTGTGGTGGAACTCAGCTGCCCACCTGAGTAAAACCACGACACCTGTCTTTGACAGACTTCAGCAGTCAAGCTAGTTCTTGCTGGTTCCATTATCTATGCATACAGTCTTTTACTCCTTTATCTTTGGGGTCATTAATATACAACTGTGCTAGCTAAGTCCTACAGAATCAACATCATTTAACTTGTTCCCTGTCTCAAAAGAACCAAGTGAATCTCTTCTGCACAATCAGCATGGAGGTTCAGATGCAGGAATGATCACTGATATTTGGTAATCTTTATGTGGAATCAACTTGTCCTGGTTTCAGTTAGAATTAATTTTCTTCCTAGTAGCTGGTGGAATGCTGTGTTTTGGCTTAGGATGAGAAGAGTGCTGATAACACCCCGATGCTTTAATTGTTGCAGAGCAGTGCTTATACTAAGCCAAGGACGCCCCACGTTGGGCGCCAAAAAGACTGTCGTGGCTTAACCCGGCCGGCAGCTAAATACCACGCAGCCGTTCGCTCACCCTCCCCCCTCCCTCTCTGGGACGGGGGAGAGAAATGGAAAGTGAAGCCCGTGAGTTGAGATAAAGACAGTTTAATAAGACAGGAAAATAATAATAACAAAAATAATAATAACAATAATAATAATAATGATAACAATGGTGATAATAGGAAAGTAATAATAATATGTACAAACAAGTGATGCACAATGCAATTGCTCACCACTCGCTGACCGATGCCCAGCCTAACCCCGAGCAGTCCGGCCCCCTCCCCCCGGCTAGCCACCCCTATATATTGTTTATCATGACGTCAGATGGTATGGAATACCCCTTTGGCTAGTTTGGGTCACCTGTCCTGGGTCTGTCCCCTCCCAGCTCTTACTGTACCCCCAGCCTGCCCGTTGGCAGGGCAGAGCAAAAGGCTGAGATGTCCTTGGCTTAGTATAAGCACTGCTCTGCAACAATTAAAGCATCGGGGTGTTATCAGCACTCTTCTCATCCTAAGCCAAAACACAGCATTCCACCAGCTACTAGGAAGAAAATTAATTCTAACTGAAACCAGGACACAACTATACTATAGTTTTACTGTATCCAATTTGTTAATGTTTTAAGCAATTATTTTCCTGTTAATAATGTGGAATTACTATGTAGTATCAAGTCATGCTGCATTGGTTTATATGTAAACACATCTCTGACATGGTATTTGCAACTGCCTACTGAAAAAAATAATGACTTGTTATACTTTAGATTTTTCTATTACAAACACTTGAAATATAAGCTAACTTCGATCTAAGACATGGAATGGCACTGTTACTAGAAGAAACAAGGGCAAGACTGATATAGTTCAAAAATAGCACATGCGTACAGTCATTGCCTAAAGTGATCTACCAATGACTATGGATATCCTATATAAAAGCTCCATGGATTAGTGATGGGGTATCAACAGATTTAGATATGCACTGTGAGAAATGAGGATATAACCAGTGGGGCTGCCCTGTTTGAACACAGAAGAACCCTAAATTTTAATAAAATAATAACAACATGTGTTTAGATCCATCAGTTAATGACTCCAGTATATGAGATAGTGGAAATTGAAGCGTGCATATTGCTGTCTTGGTGGAAATTAAACCAAAGAACCAAGTCCCCTGCAGAAAACATGCATGCAATGCTTTTTGGTTAACCATTAGGAGCAAAATACCTGCAATCTCCACTGACATGCATCAGCCATGCAGGGAAAAAAAAATCAACATTATATCACCTGGAAAAATATCAACTTTGAATTAATTTGAAATCACTGAGTTAAACTCATTAGGAATCTCATCATATGTACCAAGAAACTAAAGAGCTATTAGGCAGGAAGCAAGGCAACTTCATATTAACTTGAGAGAATGTGCAAAAAGAAGTGATACACAGCTGTTGGTTGTTTTTTTTCTTTAAACAGGACAGTCAAATACAGGCCCCAGAACCATAAATAACTCATTAATGGTCTGTTACTGGCCAGTGAAAAGTGCAACCTCCAGAGCTTGAAAGACTGATTTTGCTCTAAGTAGCAGCAGATACACGAGGTAGGTGGGGGAAACAAAACAAAACAGCTGACCATCATGATAAGGTACCTGTTGCAGCTGGGGAAAGTAACACCCCACCCCCATCACACAGCATGTAGTCCAGAAGGCAAAGAATCATCTAGAAACTCAGGCTTTTTATATTAAAAAGATGCTTAGTTCAGTTCTGTGTCTGTCCTTCCTGTCCTACTGCCCTACTCAGTCTCATCACTTCCTAGGCATTACCCCATTTTTTTCATCACTCTTTTGTTGTTATTTGCAGTTTACCTCTCTGTCCTGGTTTCAGTTAAGACAGAGTTAATTTTCTTCCTAGTAGCTGGTAGAATGCTATGTTTTGGCTTAGGATGAGAAGAGTTCTGATAACATGCTGATGTTTTAATTGTTGCAGAGCAGTGCTTACACCAAGCCAAGGACATCTCAGCTTCTCACTCTGTCTTGCCAGTGGGCAATATATATGGGGGTGGCTAGCTGGGGTGGGGGGAGGAGGAATGGACTGCTCAGGGTTAGACTGGGCATCAGTCAGCAGGTGGTGAGCAGTTGCATTGTGCATCATTTGTTTTGTACACATTAGTAGTAGTAGTGCTGATATCATAATTATTGTTATTATTATTATTGTTATTATTATTTTCTCTGTCTTAATAAACTGTCTCTATCTCAACTCACAGACTTCACTTTCCCATTTTTCTCCCCCATCCCAGAGCGGGAGGGGGGAGGGTGAGCGAATGACTGTGTGGTGCTTAGCGTCTGACCAGGTTAAACCACAACACTCTCCAAAATACAGTTGCCTTAAGCTTTTCACATATGAGTAAGCATTCTTGACTGCGTTTGCCTCTCTAAGGTTTTCTGGGTGTGCTGTCTATAATCTCCATCCACGTTTTTCTCCCATCTACCTGAGATTTTCCACCAATCTGGAAGTAACTATTTAATTATTTAAGGCACACACCGAAGCCTAAAAGTACTAATTGCCTTGTGTCCTAAACAAATCCATATCTGGTTAGGGCTTGTATTTCATGTTTTTGTTTACTCAGGTCATCTTTTTAGTAAAAAGGCCGAAAAAGCACTTAAATAAATAGTTTTCTGTAATTGGATAAAATGCTCATCACTTCATACTAAAACAAATTGTTTACAAGTGTCTCAGATAGAAAAACAAATTAATATATTTCCAGGCAATTAGCAATTTAGTGCTATGGTATATTTCTGCCTAGGGCACCGATTTATGTTTGCTTTTTTTTCCCCCTCTTTTCTCTCTTTCTCTCATAAAAAGCTTTCACCAACTAAAAACTATTAGTTTTAGTTCACATTCTACTTCACAAGCAGCTGACAACCAAATCTATCTGTAGACAAAAGTCATATTTTCATCATTCTTCTTTTATCATCAGCAATTCTGTTGACAAGATCAAAGTTTGAGGCAGTAGCTAGAAAAAACTAACCTTGTTTACCTGCGTTTAGTCCAAGTGTGCTAACCAAAAAGTTAAAGTGTATTATTAAGGGCATTATCCAAATGCCTTTTGAACACTGACAGGCACTGGACATCAACCATCTCCCTAGGAAGCCTGTTCAAGTGTTTGACCATCCCCACAGTAAAGAAATTTTTCCTAAAATCCCATCTCAACCTCCCCTGGTGCAGCTTTGTGCCCTTCCTGCACGTCCTACCATTGGTTACCAGGGAGAAGAAACAGGCAGCTCCCTCTCCAATTTCCTTCTTCAGGAAGTTGTAGAAAGCAATGAGGTCACTTCTTATCCTCCTTTTCTCCAGACTAGAATCATAGAATATCCTGAGTTGGAAGGGACCCACAAGGATCATCAAGTCCAACTCCTGATACCACACAGGTCTACCCAAAAATTCAGAGTATGTGACTAAGTGCACAGTCCAAACGCTTCTTAAACTCTGACAGGCTTGGTGCAGCGACTACTTCACCGGGGAGCCTGTTCCAGGGTGCGACCACCCTCTCAGTGAAGAACCTCTTCCTGCTTAAACCTCCCCTGCCTCAGCTTGACACCATTCCCACAGGTTCTATCACTGGTCACTAAAGAGAACAGATCAGCACCTGCCCCTCCACTCCCCCTCGTGAGGAAGCTGTAGACAGCGATGAGGTCCCCCCTCAGCCTCCTCTTCTCCAGGCTGAACAGGCCCAGTGACCTCAGCAGCTCCTCACACGCCTTTCCCTGTAGACCCTTCACCATCTTTGTAGCCCTCCTCTGGACACTCTCCAACAGTTTCACATCCTTTTTGTACTCTGGTGCCCAGAACAGCACACAGTACTCGAGGTAAGGCCGCACCACCACAGAGTAGAGCAGGACAATCACTTCCCTCGACCGACTAGCAATGCCATGCATGATGCACCCCAGGATATGGTTGGCACTCCTGGCTGCCAGGGCACACTGCTGGCTCATATTCAGCTTGCTATCAACCACAACCCCCAGATCCCTCTCTGCAGGGCTGCTCTCCAGCGTCTTGTTGCCCAGTCTGTACATATAGCCAGGATTGCCCCATCCCAGGTGCAGGACCTGGCACTTGCTCTTGTTAAACTTCATATGGTTGGTGATTGCCCAGCTCTCCAATCTGTCCAGATCTCTCTACGAGGCCTTTCCACCCTCAACAGAGTCAACAACTCTTCCAAGTTTAGTGTCATCATCAAATTTGCTCAAAACACCTTCTAGTCCTACATCCATATCGTTTATAAAAACATTGAAGAGGACTGCCTCTGAAGTAGAGCCTTGGGAGACCCCACTAGTGACCGTCCGCCAGCCTGATGTGGCCCCATTTACCACAACCCTTTGAGCCCTGTCCATCAGCCAATTTGCTCACCCATCATATGATGTTTTTGTTTAGCTGTACGCTGGACATTTTGTCCAGTAGAATCCTATGGGAAACTGTGTCAAAAGCTTTACGGAAATCCAAAAAATCAGAACAGCTGGTTTCCCTTGATCGGTTAGATGGGTGATCTTATCATAAATGGAAATCAAATTTGTTAGGCAGGACCTACCCCTCCTGAACCCATGTTGGCTGGGACCAATGACTGCATTGTTCCCCAGGTGCGCCTCAATAACTTCAAGAATCATCTCCATAATTTTACCAGGCACTGAAGGGAGACTGACAGGCCTGTATTTGCCAGGGTCTTCTTTCTTGCCCTTCTTGAAAATTGGCGAAAAGCATTTGCCAGCTTCTAGTCTACTGGGACCTCCCCAGATTCCCAAGACAGTTAAAAAATAATTGAGAGAGGTCCCGTGATGATGTCATCGCCCAGCTTCAACTCTAATTGGGCTTTGGCCGCACAAATTTTCTCCCTACAAACGCGAACAGTGTCCCTGAATTCCTTCCACATTGCCTGACCCTCCTTCCAGCAGCCATACATTTTCTTTTTCTGCCAAAGCTCCAGCAGAAAATCTGGCCGTCTGCCCCGCCTGCTTGACTTCCAGTAGTTTTTAATTGTCTGATCCTGTGCTTTTAGGAGGCAGTGCTTAAAGACTGATGGACACCAATGCCTTCAAAAGCAGTTTCCAAGGGGACCTTGCTAACTAGTTCCCTAAGCAGCCTGAAGTCCACTCTCCCCATATCCAGGGATGAAATTTTGGTGGCAGTTTTCTTCCTGTCACCAAAACTTTTAAACTCAACCCCTTCATGGTCCGAGACGGCTGCCAGTTGCCACGTCCCCCACAAGACCCTCTCTGTTCTCCAGCAATAGATCTAGGAGGGCTCCTTTCCTAGTTGGCTCCCTTAGCACCTGCACCAAGAAGTTATCATCGAGGTGCTTTAGAAACCTCCCAGACCTGCTTGTGTCAGCCGTGTGGTAATCCCAGTTGACATCTGGCAAGTTGAAGTCCCCCATAAGGACAAGGGCAGTTGATCTTTAGGTATCTCTTAGTTCCTCAAAGAATAATTTATCAGCGTCATCATCCTGGCTGGGTGGTCTGTAATAGACTCCCACAAGGACATCCCCTTTATTTGTTCGTCCCTTAATCTTTACCCAGAATCTCTCAACTTTGCCATCGCCTACTTCAAGTTCCACACAGTCCAGCCCCTCCTTCATGTACATCGCCACCCCCTCCCACACTGCCTGCCCTGCCTGTCCCTCCTGAGGAGCCTGTAACCATGTATTGCGACACACCAGTCACAGGACTCATCCCACCAGGTTTCGCTTATGCCGATAATGTCGTAGCTGTGGGACTGGGCCAAGACTTCTAGCTCATCCATTTTATTCCTCATACTGCATGTGTTTGTGTAGAAGCACTTCAAATGTGCCTCATTGCATGCAGCACCTTGTGGAGCTGACTGAAGGACCTCACTAGCACACAGTCCCTCTGATTCTTAGCTTATCACCGGCAGGCCTGGTTTTATCCCTTTCCCCCTTCAACTCTAGTTTAAAGCCCTATCTATCAGCCCTGCCAATTCCTGGGCAAAAATCTTTTTTCCCCTCTGAGAGAGGTGCATCCCATCTGGGACCAGCAGCCCCAGTGTCACGTAGACCTTCCCATGATCAACAAACCCAAAGTTCTTCTGGTTGCACCAGACTTGAAGACACATGTTAATAAGACAAGTCTGCTTGTCAACATTGATCCCTCCTATCAGAAAGACAGAGGCAAACACAACCTGTGCCCCTGATCCTTTAACCAGTCGCCCCAAAGCCCTAAAGTCCCTTTTGATCGCTCTCGGGCTTCTCGTTGCTACCTCGTCATTACCAGCCTGAAAGACCAGTAGCGGGTAGTAGTCGGTGGGCTGTACCAGGTGAGTGACTTTCTTAGCAATGTCTCTCACCTGAGCCCCAGGGATGCAACAGACTTCCCTGTGGGTTGGGTCCGGTCAGCATATTGGGCCCTCTGTCCCTTTCAGAAGGGAGTCCCCCATGACAATAACCCTTCTTTGTTTCTTGACAGAAGATGTAGCGATGCGAGGGGTAGATTGCCTTGCCTTAGGCACCCCTTCCAACTGGGATGGGCTTTCGTCTACATCGTTGTTTTGACTGTCATGTTCTAGAGCCTCATACCTGTTATATAAGGGTAGATGGGAAGGTGAGGTGGGCAGGGACAGGGCTCGCCTACCACCCCAAGCAGGAACCTACTTCCATTCCCCCCCTTGGCTTAGGTCCCCTCCTGCTGCCTGGTGGTATGGGGGAACTTTTGTCTTCTGTGTAGCAGGAGACACTCGTGCTGTGTCAGGCTTGTGAGTCTGTCTCAGGGAGGGTTGAGTATACTTCCACAAGTCAATTTCCCTTTCTGACTCCCTGATGCTCCTTAGCCTACTCACCTCCTCCTGAAGCTCCGCCACCAGGCTGAGCAATTCTTCAACCTGGGCCCACAGGCATACCCTCCACTGCTGCTGTTGGACACCAACAGAAGACTCGGGCATACCCTGTAGCCCAAGACCTGGACGGCCACGTGTTTCCCCGAGACCTCTGTCTAGGTAGCCACATTGGTGACTGTGGCTGGAGAGGCCACAAGAGATGCGGAGGCCATGGTTTTCTGCCTGGTGGATACCATGGCTGGGTTCTTCATGAGCAAGTTACAACCACCACTGGGAAAAACCGTTGGAGAAGAATGGTGAGGGCACCCTCTCTGCTTGCCCTGCCCACGCGCACTGCCGCACAAACTGCCGCACCACTCCCTGAGTGACGTGCCAGTCCTGGTGATGCACCACACCCTGTTTGCCAGTCCTGGTCGCTCACGCTCCCTAGGGGCTGCGTTTGTATGGCCGGGGAGGGGGAGCTGCTGGCTCCGCCCATGCCTCATCAGCCTCTCTCCTGAGGGCTGCCAGGCCCTGGTGGCTCCCTCGGATGCCTAGATGCTGGAAAAAAAGCCCTACCCACCTAGATCCCCCGCTTCACTGTAGAACGTGTCTGCCCTGGAGCCAATCGCCTGGGCAAGTACACTGCTGACTCATGTTGAGCCTACTGTCAACAAGCACACACCCCCCCCCCCATCCCTTTCTGCTGAGCTGTTCTCTATCCACTCGTCTCCTAGTCTGTACCTGTGTCTAGCATTACTCCATCACAGCTGCAGAACCTGGCATTCACCTTTTTTGATTGCTCAGTGCTCCAATATATCTAGATCCCCCTGCAAGGCCTCTCATTCCTCCAGAGAGTCAACAGCACCGCCCACTTTAGTATCATAAGCAAACTTGCAGTTGAAACCAAACGCACATCGAAACATTAAGGCTGGAAAAGACCTCCAAGATCATCTGGTCCAACCATCACCCTACCACCAATATCACCCACTGTTGCAGGAAGCACGGCCGAAAGCACGACAGACACCAGTAGAGTCAGATCATGCTCCATTTTATTGCCCGAATAGCCTAACTTTTATAGAGAACTTAACAGGGGTGGACAGTGTTTCACACAAGGTTATTGGTCAAAAGCACTCAGACAAACAACTATAAGAAAACAACCCCACCTGCAAGAAAACAACCCCTTGTGATTAGCAGTCACATAGACCTTGTCCTTGAAGCCAGCTACTGGTAACAATATTTTTCTGAATTCCTCAATTGGGTAATGTGGGAACACTGTCATGGGAACTTCTCATAGTTGCCCTGGTAGCTTGGTTTGCTCAGCTACAGCAAGCCATGGGATTTTTGCTGTTTCAAGAAATCCCTCAACAGCCCACTAAACCATGTCCCTAAGCACCACATCCAACCTCTCCTTAAACACCCCCAGGGACGGTGACGCCACCACCTCCCCAGGCAAGCCACTCCAATGTCTGACTACTCTTTCTGAGAAGAAATTTCTCCTAATTTCCAACCTAAACCTCCCCTGGTGCAACATGTCCTATCCTCTAGTCCTATCACTGGTTATCTGTGAGAAGAGGCAGATGCTCAGCTGTACTGGGTCTGGCTGAGATAGAGTTAACATTCTCAGCAGCAGCCCATACAGTGCTGTGCTCTGCACTTGTAGCTAGAACAGCACTGGTATCACACCAGTGTTGTGTCTACTGCTGAGCAATACTGGCACCGCATCAGGACTCCCTCTAACCCCCCCCAGAGTCAGCAGGCTGGGGATGGGCAAAAAGTGAGGAAGGAACATCACCAGGGCAGCTGACCTAAACCAACCAAAGGGATATTCCATACCATATGATGTCACACTCAGCAATAAAAGGTGGATAAAGGAAGAAGAGGGGAGGGGTGGACTCTTGTTGCAAAAATGTCTGTCCTCCCGAACAACAGCTACATGCGTTGAGGCCCTGCTTCAAGGACGTGGTCAATCATCGCTCATTTGTGGGAAGTAGAGAGTAATTTCTTTCCTCTGCACTTCCACATAGCCTTTGCTTGTTTTTGTGTGTTGTTTTTTTTTTTTTCCCTTTCCCCTTTCTCTTTTTTCCCTTTAGTTAAATTTATTTAATTAATAATATTTTTTCCTTAATAATTATTTTTCCTTTAATTTTTCCTTATCTCAGCTCATGAGTTGTTTCTTTCCTTTTCTTCTTCCCCTCATCTTCTGAGGAGGAGGAGTGAGGGAATGGTTATGGTGGAGTTCAACTGCCCAAAAAGGTAAAACCACCACAGTCCTTTTTGGCACCCAACGTGGGGCTCCAAGGGTTGAGATAACAATAGAATTGATTAAAACTCTTACAACTAACACACTTACTTGCTAGTCATCATGTTCAGTGTCCTGTTAATATTTTCCTGTTTGATCATGTCTCATGTAATCTGTTTCATGTTCTTCTTTCTCGTCCATATGTGATCCGAGAATGTGCTACAATCTGTGTTCGTTTTTTTTTAATTCACTGTGCTTCCAAGCACTGGCCTTGAGTTTAATCTGGCATTCAGGCTCTGCACTGTTATCATTTGGGTCTCATGGAAACTATCTTTTAGAGAATATTCAGAACTACACTGCCTTCCTTTCCTCATCTGGAAGTCAGATTATGAATAATATCAGGAATGGTACCTCCTCCTCCTTTTCTTTCACAGTGGGCTAATTACAACAGTTTTTGAGTTCTTTGAATATCCATGTGTAACCCATATACTTCTATTGCTGACTCTGAGTAATGGGTGTCCTCTTCTCTCTAAGGTTAATCAATTCTTCAGAAATCTTACGCAGGAATTTGCTTTGAGACAGTCATGTGGCAAGGTGTGTGGGAGGATATAGGCAGGTACCTGTCATGGGTGTCTCCTCCAATAGTTTTGAACTTCACCCCTGAACAAGTGCAAAATCCTAAAAACCTGGAATATTTGAGAATCGTATGCCCTGACCCTGGCAATGCTGGAGAATGACATCTTGCAGCACTGTGCTGGGTCCTGGCTTACACCTACCAAACACTATTTAACACCACCCAGCACCCTCAAGGCGGGGAAGAGGTCTCTGAATCTGATGACCAGATAACACCTGCTGTCGCTAACCCAGAGGACCAACTATCCATGGTATCAGTCGCCCCCATAGTCAAGACAAAATAATAGAAACAGAGGTCAGCTCGTTTAGTAAGGGAAGAAGCCTCTCCTAAGAAGGACAGAGAAGGGGAAAAGGCAGGCACCTCTAAAGTAGGGTCATCACAACAACATCAGGGAGAAGCGACAGAAACCATAAATGAATCAGAAAGCACCCGATGCCTATCCCTGAGTGAGTTGCAAGAAATACGAAAGGATTTTCGTTGACACTCAGGTGAGCACATCCTCACCTGGCTGCTTTGATGCTGGGACGCTGGGGCCAATAGCCAACAATTAGAAGGCAATGAAGCCACACAGCTGAGAACCGTCTCTAGAGAAAGGGTCATTGACAAAGTAATTGGGAGAGAGGCACAGGTTCTCAGCCTCTGGAGGCGACTCCTGGCAGATGTGAAAGAAAGATATCCCCATAACGAAGATATTGTATATCATGTAGGCAAGTGGACCACTATGGATAAAGGTCTCCAGCATCTGCGGGAATTAGCTGTGCGGGAGATGATTTATAGTGATTTGGACAATGCCCAGACACCTCAAGATCCCGATGAAGTCCAGTGCACAACATCCACGTGGCGTAAGTTTGTGCGGAGTGCATCATAAGCACATGCAAGTACACTGGCAGTATTTAATTGGGATGATGGGATGGCACCAACAGTGGATACTCTGTCCTGCCTGCTTCAAAAATATGAAGACAATCTCTCTGCTACACTATGGGCCTGCGTCTTGGCTGTGGAGAAACTGTCCTAAAATTTCCACGACCTCATAGAGCAAGCGTCTCCCTCCTCACCCAGACAGAGTGATATTTCAGCCACTAAGAATCAGTATTTTCCTGCTCAAGGAAGAGAGTACCCGAGGCACACACCACATAGCACCTTGTGGTTTTATCTGCGTGACCACGGGGAAGATATGTGGAAGTGGGATGGTGAACTTACTTCAACCCTGGCTGCTCGGGTACGTAAACTGCAAGGAAATACACCAGCAAGAAGAGGGTCTCCTAGGAAAAATGCTGCTTCAGTTTCTGTTGGGCAGTTACCCAGAGGCAGTAGAAGGACTGATGTTATTCTTGACCCTGATGAAGGGACCTCTGCTTCTCATTTGCAAGAATTAAGTGGCAGACACTCCAACCAGGACTGGAGGGGCCCTGCCTCTGGCCAGGTAAAGGAGAGGGATAACCAGATTTATTGAACTGTGCAGATCCGATGGCCTATCACATTGGAAATGCAGGAACACAAAGCTCTAGTGGACACTGGCACACAGTATACATTAATGCCATCATGCTACCAAGGGGCAGAACTCATTTGTATCTCTGGAGTGACAAGGGGATCCCAACAGCTAACTGTTTTGGAAGCTGAAGAGAGTCTAACTGGGAATGAGCGGCAAAAGTACCGCTCTCTCACTCCCCCTCATTAGATGAGGAGGGGAAGAAGTAAAGCAAAGAACAACTCACGGGTTGAGATAAGGATAATTTAATTAAAGGGAAATAATAATAATAATAATAATAATAGAAACATTATTATGAACTAAACGATTTAACTAAAGGGGAAAAAGAAAGGGAAAGGGGAAAAAGGAGGGGGAAAGGAAAAAAAGGGAGGAAAACAAACAAATAAAACAAATGAAGGCTATGTGGAAGTGCAGAGGAAAGACATTACTCTCTACTTCCCACAAATGAGCGATGATTGACCACGTCCTTGAAGCAGGGCCTCAACGCACGTAGCCGGTGTTTGGGAGGAGGACCGACGTTTTCACAACGAGAGCCCACCCCTTCCCTCTTCTTTCTGTTTCCACCTTTTATTGCTAAGTGTGACATCATATGGTATAGAATATCCCTTTGGTTGGTTTAGGTCAGCTGCCCTGGTGATGTTCCTTCCTCACTTTTTTGACCACCCCCTAGGAGGGTTAGAGAGAGTCCTGATGCTGTGCCAGCACTGCTCAGCAGTAGACACAACACTGGTGTGATACCAGTGCTGTTCTAGCTACAAGTGCAGAGCACAGCACTGTATGGGCTGCTGCAGGGAAAGTTAACATTCCTGCCAGACCCAGTACAGACTGGCCCGGAAGCTCTGTGCATCCTTGGCACAGACTACCTCAAGAGAGGGTACTTCAAGGATTCAAAAGGGTACTGGTGGGCTTTTGGCATACCTACTTTGAGTAAAGAGAAGATTGAGCAGCTGTCTACCCTGCCTGGCCTTTCAGAAGACCCTTCTGTTTTAGGATTGCTGAAGCTTGAAGAAGAGCAGGTAACAATCGCTACCACAATGGTGCACCGACAGCAATATCGCACCAACCGAGACTCCCTGATTCCCATCCATGAGTTGGTTCATTGGCTGGAGAGCCAAGGAGTGATCAGCAAGACTCGCTCACCCTTTAATAGTCCTATATGGCCAGTGCGAAAGTCTAATGGCGAGTGGAGGCTAACGGTGGACTATTGCGGCCTGAATGAAGTCACACCACCACTAAGTGCTGCAGTGCCAGACGCTAGAACTCCAGTATGAACTGGAATCAAAGGCAGCCAAGTGGTACACCACAACTGATATTGCTAATGCATTTTTCTCCATCCCTTAGTCAGCAGCACACAGATAGCAAGGTAAAACCGCCACACCAGGTCCCCACAGCTTCCTTTCAAGTAGTTGTAGGGAGAAATAACATCTAATATGAGCACCTAAAAGAAACCTTCATGAGAATCCTGTTGTGGTTTAACCCGGTCAGCAGCTAAAGACCACACAGCCTTCGCTCACCCTCCCCCCTTCCTCTAAGAGATGGGGGAGAGAAACGGGAAAGTGAAGCCTGTGAGTTGAGATAAAGACAGCTTATTAAGACGTCCCCATTCTTTTCCATTACCCACCAAGTGCATCCAGGTCCCTGAGCAAAAGCAATCCCACAAATGGGTTTGCCTTTTCCTGAGTCAGGAGTAGCCCAGAATGTTTTACCCAGCATGTTTCTTATGTGCCTCCCCCCCCCGCCCCCGGCTAGCCACCCCTATATATTGTTTAGCATGACGTCAGATGATATGGAATACCCCTTTGGCCAGTTTGGGTCAGCTGTCCTGGGTCTGTCCCCTCCCAGCTCTTGTTGCACCCCCAGCCTGCCCGGGGCAGGACAGAGTGAGAAGCTGCAAAGTCCTTGGCTTAGTGTAAGCACTGCTCTGCAACAATTAAAACATCAGCATGTTGTCAGCGTTCTCCTCATCCTAATCCAAAACATAGCACCCTGCCAGCTACTTGGAGGAAAATTAACTCTGTCCTAACTGAAACCAGGACAATCCAACCCTCCTTTCCTACAAGGTAATGTTACAACCATCAATACTATATCATATCACGTGTGTCTTGCTTTGTAACTAAAGAAAAACTTCTTGTAATACACTAGGTTAGGAGATGGTTTCTATACCTGACTCTGGATCAGCAAGACCAGAGAAAACTAAACTTGCAGTATAGTAAAAGACTGTCAAAAAACATTCAAGATTCCAACTACATCATATCAGTGCTACTGACCAGTCAGTAAGAAATCCGACTTGTCTACCAAAATAATCACAAGATATAAGTAAAGAGTTTGCTGGCTGATCTTGGCTAGCTGCCAGGTGCTCACCAAGCTGCACTCTCACTCCCCCCTCCTCAGAAGGACAGGTGTAAAAAATACAGTGAAAAAAACTCATGGGTTGAGATGAGGGCAGGGAGATCACTCACCAGTTACAGTCACATGTAAAACAGACTTGGCTTGGGGAAAATTAATTTATTGCTCCAGCATGGGCTCCTCTCCATGGGCCGCAGTTTCCTTCAGGGAACATCCACCTGCTCTGGTGTGGGGTCCTCCACAAGCTGCAGGGGGATAGCCTGCATCATTATTGTCTTCTCCACAGGCTGAACAGGAATCTCTGCTCCCTGGAGCACCTCCTCCCTCTCATTCTTCACTAACCTTGGTGTCTGAAGGGCTGCTTCTCTCTCATTTTTTCATTCCTCTTCCTCTCGCAGCTACTGCACATCATTTTTAGTCTTTCTTATATATGTTATCATAGAGGCACAACCAGCATCGCTCATTAGCTCAGCATTGGCCAGCAGCTGTTCCTTTTGGAGCTGGCTGGGAACTGACTCTGTCCAACATGGGGTATGTTGTCGTGCACCCCCCATCCTTGCACATAAACCCAACACAAGGAGTAAGTTCCACTGATAGCAAAAGTAGCTTACCCCTTATCATCTCATGACTTGCGGAAAACGGACTCCACCATCAGTAAGATTGTAAAATAGGTATGTTCATTCAGTGCTGGGCAGAACAGGGGGTAGTCCCACCAAAGTCGTGCACACCTGACGCAGCAACTTGCCATGGTTATATGCAGCAAAGAGTTACATATGCATGAAGTTTCACAATACGCCTATACATATTCATAACCTGTCCCCGTTTCACATTAAAATTAGTTCCAAGGAGTCATTTCCATAAACTCCTCCCATCTGCGCTTGTGCAGTGTGTCCTGGTGGTGGTCGTCGGGGGTCGTGGGGATGAAGGTTGATGACTCTTCCTCGTCACTAGTTGACCTCTTTTCTTTGCCCAGACTCAGTTGCTCCTTGGCTCTAGTCCATCCTCAGGACCAGTTTCTACCAGTTTCTCAAGATAGGCTCACACTCTTATTAAGAGACTAACCTTGATAAGGGGCACAAGGCCAGTCACTAGTGGCGTCCCCCAGGGCTCAGTACTGGGGCCAGTCCTCTTTAATATCTTTATCGATGATCTGGATGACGGGATCAAGTGCACCCTCAGCAAGTTTGCAGATGACACCAAGATGACACCAAGTTAGGTGTGTGTGTCGATCTGCTAGAGGGTAGGAAGGCTCTGCAGGAGGATCTGGAAAGGCTGGACCGATGGGCTGAGGCCAACCGTAGCAAGTTCAGCATGGCCAAGTGCCGGGTCCTGCACCTGGGGCGCAATAACCCCAAGCAGAGCTACAGGCTGGGAGAGGAGTGGTTGGAAAGCTGCCTGGCAGAGAAAGACCTGGGAGTATTGGTGGATAGTTAGCTGAATATGAGCCAGCAGTGTGCTCAGGTGGCCAAGAAGGCCAACAGCATCCTGGCTTGTATAAGAAACAGCGTGGCCAGTAGGTCTAGGGAAGTGATTGTCCCCCTGTACTCGGCTCTGGTGAGGCCGCACCTCAAGTACTGTGTTCAGTTTTAGGCCCCTCACTACAAGAAGGACATCGAGGTGCTGGAGCATGTCCAGAGAAGAGCAATGAAGCTGGTGAGGGGTCTGGAGAACAAGTTTTACGAGGAGCGGCTGAGGGAGCTGGGATTGTTTTGTCCATTACAAGGACATGAAAAGAAAGATCAGCTATGTACCACAGGAAGAATATTTCAAACATTTCACACAGAATCACACAGAATTTCTAGGTTGGAAGAGACCTCAAGATCATCGAGTCCAACCTCTGACCTAACACTAACAGTCCCCACTAAACCATATCCCTAAGCTCTACATCTAAACGTCTTTTGAAGACTTCCAGGGATGGTGACTCCACCACCTCCCTGGGCAGCCCGTTCCAGTGCCTAACAACCCTTTCAGTAAAGAAATTCTTCCTAACATCTAACCTAAAACTCCCCTGGCGTAACTTTAGCCCATTCCCCCTCGTCCTGTCACCAGGCACGTGGGAGAACAGGCCAACCCCCACCCCACTACAGCCTCCTTTAATGTACTTATACAGAGCAATAAGGTCACCCCTGAGCCTCCTCTTCTCCAGGCTGAACAAGCCCAGCTCCTTCAGCCGCTCCTCATAGGACTTGCTCTCCAGGCCCCTCACCAGCTTCGTCGCCCTTCTTTGGACCCGCTCAAGCACCTCGATGTCCTTCTTGTAGCGAGGGGCCCAAAACTGAACACAGTACTCGAGGTGCGGCCTCACCAGAGCCGAGGTGACGGTAATTTGCTAACATTAAAAAAAGGTAATTTGCTAACATTAGCTAACACAACTGTAACCACAAGGACAGGACAACCCCAAAGATACGGGAGTAAAAGACTGTATGCATAGGTAATAGAACCAGCAAGAACTGGCTTGACTGCTGAAGCCCGTCAAACACAGGAATGGTCAGAAGTTTAGCAGCGAGGAAGACTTCTGGCCTTCATCAAAAGACCACCAGAGTACGCCCGGATGACCACCCGAGGACTCCAGTATGAATGCTGTTATATATGGAGTGGTAATTCGTGTTAAGAAAATGGTTGATATTAATAAAGAAGGGGGAGATGTGGGAGTGTGGCCATGGGGGTCGGAAAGCCCCATGGTTGATGACAACATTAGACTCTTAACAATGAGGGCATCGGGAATGTAAAAGAATTTAGAGGGAACAAAGAAGGGTGATTCAGGAGACTCCATGCAGTCTAGGGTTGCTTGTTCTCCAGCCGTTAAGGCATGGAAGTTTCTGGGTGTTTGCTGTTGTTGTTATAAATGAGGTCTCAACTCAATCTGAATTTTGTAATATTTATAAAACAAATATTTCTAAAAGGTATAAAAGGCAAGTAAACAGCTCTGGGTGTGCGGGGAATCTATGCTCCACCAAAATGCACACACAAACATCAAACATTCTAAATATACAGAACATTGCTTTGCATACTAAACGCAAGTATGCCTATACATACGTACAATCAGGAAAGGTAACAAACAATCCTCTAAGTTCCATAACTTACTAAAATCGAGTACGCCTATACATATTCACGATCAGAAAAGGTAACAAACAATCCTTTAAGTTCTGATATAGTATAAACTCACTTTAGGATAGAATAAAACTTGTGGTTAAAAGTTAGCAAGGACAAAGTAAACAACATCTTGTTATCTGTAGACCTGTTATGTTTAAGCATCTTGTTATTTGAAAACATCCCAGTATCTGTTAACCGTTAGTCAGGCTGAGACTTGAGATAACTTGAGTCAATTGTCTTGTCTTGTTAACTGAGACTTCCTGTTATCTGCCGACCCTCAGTTAAACTGAAAGCCAACTCAGCATTTTTACAGCTTGGAAAACAACTGATTAAGCAAAGGTGAAAAGTGCATTACGAGGAAGACCTACAGCCTTCCTCCCAGAGACCACTGCCCACATCCTGGAGACCCCGGACCACAATTCTTGGAAGACTTTTGCGCAAGCGCAAGGACTGATAAGCTAATTAGCATACGAAGCGAGGGTAGGCGGGGTTAGGTAATGAATATGTATGCATGCTAATTGAATATTCATTGTACCGCTGTATAAATATGAGATATTTTGTCACTTCGAACATGCACGATAGGTGGAAGGATCCCCCGTGCATCCAGCGCTGCAATAAAGAATATACCACTTAAGGAAATTTCGGCTTTGATCTTTAAATCAGTTCTATGACTTAACAGTCTCCATTTCTCATTCCTTTTCTTGATTACAAACAAGTCTCCATTTTCCATTCCTTTTGAACAATATATATCGCTTTAAGTTGTCAAGCAACTCGGTCTTCAGGCCTTATGTATCCCGTTCTTCCCAGATCGAAGCAAAGCATATCCATCTCCTTTTCAAGGTCAATAAGCCTGGGTCAAAAGGCACGTTCAGGTCAGCAGGGGGCGTAACAGCAAAGGCTTTCGATGGCTGTAGCAGCAGAGGGGCTGATGGCATAGCAGTCGGATCAGTAAAGGAGCCCGCAGCTCCCTCACTGTCTGGAAAACCACACGTTTCTGATTGTGGTCACACATGGCTCTTAAAGGCCTCAGAGACTGCTTGCCAGGTGCCGAGCAATCCCACTGCAACCTTGCCATTTTTAGTTGCAGAGTCCCACACCTTGACCTCAGTTTGGTCCCATGTTTCAGGCTCATAAACAGTCCAATTGTTAATAAGGAGAATAAGCTGTAAGGTTACCAGGACAGTCTTTGTTCCTAAGGACGTATGATTCCCCATAATGCGCAACTGCTTACCAGTGTGAGGAATGTTTTAACAATTCCAATTCGTGTCCATAAATTCGTGTCCATAAAGAACAATTCTGTTTGAATCCTGTCTGCCTCTGGGCCCTGCACTGGCAATTTAGTTCTTGAACCACAGATGCAGTGTGTCCCAGTCTCCCCCTCATTCTAGTCAATTTATCAAGTCTTCAGAAAATACTCCTTAAATTTATGAACCTGTTTGCTTTTGTTATTCCTGACTTCTAGTTCTAACAGTTACAGTTTTTTTCCGTCTTCTTCGAGATTGATTTAACACTGCTATAGATGTTATATAGATGACTGTGAATAGCTGGGAAAGAATGTTTTAATTGCTCGTGAGTCGTCAAGCTGTTTGGGAGTTTCAGAACAACTGATAATAACTGGTGACTGCTGGTGACTGTTATGAGATACTATGTGGATCCTTGGTATCTGGCCGGGGGGGGGGGCAAGAGATTAAGAGGAAGAAAAAGAAGCTGAAGGACGGTTGGGAGACAAGACCTGTGGAGAGTGTACAGAGAGTGTTCCATAAACTTGGAATAGTGCCGAGTAAGTACAAAGGGTGAGAGGAAGACTACGAGCCTTCAGCATGAAAGACCCCTAGAGACCCCCAGAGGAGACTGATGTGCATGCTCCAGTAGGAGGGACTGGACCCCGGAAGCTAATTATAATAATCTATTTTTTTTAGAAGTAGTAATGAATATGTATTAGTCTAGGAGCATAAAAATCATCTGCTTGATGTAACTGGTGTGCGTCCTGGTGGAGCGGAGACTCCCGGTGCACCCAACGCTGTTTGCTTACCTCTATTCCTTTATATTCTTTTAATAAATCCTATTTTTTTTATTTAATCCTAATTTGAATCCTGAGCCATTTATAACAATTTGGGGGCTCGTCCAGGATGGCTATAGTTCCTGAATTCTGATTTAATCTAGGAGAGGCGCCCCACCATTTGGTGGCTCCTTTTTGAGTCAGATCGGGACTAATGCCATCCTGAACCTGAATAAAGGTAAGCAAAGAATTTGATTTTTTTTGAGCTCCCTTGTTGCCGGCTGTTTTTTGCCCGTAATTCTGCGCGCGAAGATCCGGACGAAGACGACAGGGTCGTTTGGATACCGTTCGGCTGGATTCTGGTGCCCGGAATCGAACCGGATGAAGACGACAGTCGTTTGGATACCGTCTGGTTCGATCCCAGACGAAGACAGCAAAGACGCTGGTGGATACCGTCCGATTGGAGTCTGGACGAAGATGACTGATTCGTAAGATACCGTCCGGTTGGGTAAAGGTGCGGTTGCCAGTTTTTGTGTGTGTGAGTGTAACTGAGACTTCTAAAGTCAGCGTGGAGGTCTTTTTGTTTTCTCACTGGTTCTAATCTCCTGTCGGGGGGGCTGGACTGGTGAGAAGAGGGATACGTGGGTGGGTGATAGGTCCTAAACCCCCTGCAAGACACTCTCACTGGGCAACCAAGGGCTGTGGGAATTGCCACTAGTAAAATTCCTGGATGGGTCAGATAAAATCGAAGACCAAGGATCAGAAAGGGAGCAAATTACCAGATATATGACCAAAAAGTCCATTATGAATAATGATTAGAAATTGGAACAATAGGGGCCCCAGAAAATTAAAGAGTAAATTGAAAATGATCCAGTATTTTATGATAGAATGACCAAAAGAACCCTTAAGACCCCTGTATTTTGATCCACGGAGGACAGGGTCTGTCAGGCTTTGAACATTAATAGTAGAATACCCGTGGATCCAGAAAAGAGCAAGCTGAAACATTGGAATTAGAAATTAGAGAGCAATTGATTAAGAATGAATATGTGCTACATTTGTGCCTGTGCTGCACTTATACCTCCAGATAACAGGAGCCTCTCGGACCCCGAGAACCAGATCAAAAACAACCTCATGGTTCAGACTTTAAACAAGGGGTCTAAGAAAAGGAGGACTGTTCACAAAGGGACAGGTTATGCATATGTATAGGAATGTTTATGTATATGTAACTCTTTACTAAAGCAATTTGCCATGATTAGGCCTGCACGACTTTGGTGGGACTACCCACCCCGTGCTGCACGGAACTGAGTAAACATACCTACTTTACAATCCTACTGATTGTGGAGTCAGCTTTCTGTGAGTCATTTTGGTGAGCCAGGCAGGAGACACTCTGCTCGGCTGTGGGATCGGCTGCAGCGTGGACGCCCCTAGGTGCACCCTGAGTGTTTTTGCTCGGAGGGGACTCCACTCTTAGCTGCTCACCGCAGGAGCAGAGATCTCCTGAAACTGCAGACAAACGGTATGTTTTTGGCTGCTGGAGGGATACTAACTGGAGTGTTAATAATTGTGTGTGTTTTTATGTATGTATTTTGTGTTGAAGGTATTTGTGTAAATGTAAGGGTTTGAAACAAAGTGTTACAAGTCACTTCACGAAGAACACAGTCAGAGACAATACTTATTTGGTTGGTTATCATTCTAAATTATATTCCTGTGGTATGAATGAGATGTGCTGGAGGCCTCCGTGTGCGATTGTGCTGTGTGAGTGAGACGCAGCGTTGCTACAAAGCGAGTGCAGAGTTCCGATCCGGTTCTGTACTTTCTGCAAGGGGAGTGGGCAGAGACGAACGAAGTGCTTGACAGACTGAAAAGAAGTGCTGTTTTATCCAAGTTCTGAGTGGTGGTGCCTAACATATGGGCCCGATGTATCTTGTGTATCTTGTGTATCCTATTTTTGCTCTTAAATGTTTTGACTGTGACAAGAAAAAGGCAGGAGCATGGTATGACATGCTTCCTGAAACATATGAGGCCCGCACAGGCCGAGACCTGGACTTGCTGAGACCTGAACAGGCCGAGAGACCGGAGCGGCGCCGAGAGACTGGAGCGGCGCTGGGAGACCCGAGACACTACGGAGGGACTACCGCTGGACGGAGGGAGCCCTGAGAGACGCTGCAGAGCCACGGACGGCTCTGAGAGACACAGAATAGACCTGACAGAAGCTGGAAAACGTGGGGAAATTAAAGTAATTGCGGAACATCCGAGATCGAGTTGCTACGGGAGACCAGAGGCATCAGTGGACACCGGTAGCTGATCCTCACCGTGTGGCGAGTCGGCACAGAGCAGAGGGGCGGACATCAGGACCCTGCAGCCTGTCTGACATAACCATGGAGGCAGCGGCAGCTGTGCTGAGCTGTGCTGCTTCACTCTAGCATTCTTTTTATAAAAGGTTTATCTTGCAATGCAAAAAAAGACTATTAGTCCCCAGATCGGTGTTATAACTATTACTAATGATGACTTAGCTCTATTGCAGGGCAGGAGTGCAGAGATGCAGATTACACTGCCAAATGACCACCGGCAGGCTCTTTCACAAACCTAAGGTTGCAGCTGGCACTGCCTGCAGCCGTATAGCAGACGTTACACTCTCTTTCCTAACTAGTAATCATGTGTCTTATCCATTTGTGGTGAATGGTTAGTGGCAGAAAGAAAAGGAGGATGCCACTGACACTAACAGCATGGGTAATAGGAGTAGTATAAGTGACACAGGTGACGGTGCAGGGCACTCTGCCTGCTGCTCGCCCTCACCTGACTGTGCACTGCTGCCGACGGTGCTAGAGTAAAATGTGAAGACTGCTCAGATGGCAGTGATGAGAGTGCTTGTGTGAAGAAGATGTGTGCTGAATCTGACTTTGTGTGCAACAGTGGTCAGTGTGTGCCAAACAGATGGCAGTGTGATGGGGATCCGGACTGTGAAGATGGGTCTGACAAGAGTGCTGAGCTGTGTCATATGAGAACGTGCTGGGTAAATGAAATCAGCTGTGGTCCTCAGTCAACCCAGTGTATCCCAGTGTCGTGGAAATGTGATGGTGAAAAAGACTGTGACAGTGGAGAAGATGAAGAGAATTGTGGCAATGTGACTTGTAGTGCAGCAGAGTTCACATGCAGTAGTGGACAATGTATTTCCAAAAGCTTTGTCTGCAATGGTCAAGGTGACTGCTCTGACCACTCGGATGAATCTTTGGAGCAGTGTGGCTGCCAGCCTGCACCTCCGGTGAAGTGTTCTGTGAGTGAGGTGCAGTGCGGCTCAGGTGAATGTATCCACAAGAAGTGGTGATGTGACAGAGATCCTGATTGCAAGGATGGAAGTGATGAAATTAACTGCCCTTCCTGGACCAGTTCAGATGTGAAGATGGGAACTGTGTCCATAGGAGTAGGCAGTGCAGTGGTGTGAGAGACTGTCTGGATGGCACTGATGAAGCAAACTGTAACAATGTTATTCAATGCTCTGGACCTGGCAAATTCAAGTGCAGAAGTGGAGAATGCATAGATATCAATAAAGTGTGTAACCAGCAGAGAGACTGCAAGGACTGGGGTGATGAGCCCCTGAAGGAATGCAACATAAATGAATGTGACTGTCCAGCTGGGAAACTGTGGAGTTAGTGATGAATGCCAAAACCCTGGTATCTGTAGTCAAATCTGTATCAACCTGAAAGGCTATCAGATGAATCCTGCTACAGGAACCTGGAAAGGGCCATACGGCAAAGCAAATTAGATAACTGTTATTTAACTTGTCAGAAGATAAAAAAGAAAGTGTTTCAACAAGCAGCCACGGGAGGGAAGAATCACTGAACCCTCGATGTGAGGGACTGTACCTTGTTTTACTGACTACTGAAACAGCTGTGATAACCGCAGAAAGGGACCCATGCATCCAGAATAAAAGGACCAGTAACTACTGAAGCTTGGAGGGTTGAGTCCTCTCCTGGGAAACTGAAACTCAAGCTAAGGAAGAACTAATATTCTGGCAACGAGGCTCTGCATGAATTAAGGATGCCAAATAAAGGGGACAAGCCTGAAGGGAGGAAAGGGAGAAGGCAAGACCGGGGCAGGACCCTCCACTGCGGTGTGTATGGTCTACCGAGGGAGGCAACCCCTATGGGTATTGACTGCCGAGTGAGAGGGCCTCGACTGGACTTCTCCCACACTAAGGTCAGGTTGTCCTGAGAAAATAACATAAGAACCTTTTTTTTTAACCTATATAAAATTGTGATTCGTTTTCCAGGAGTTGGATCACCCTGACAGGCCGAACGGTAACACAAGCCTGAATCGACCCTGAAGGCGTTTGCCTATTATGATCCAGATACGTGGGCAGAAGACAGATTGTGGGACTATAGGACCCCAGTATATATACTTAATAGAATAATTACAGAATCACAGAATCACAGAATTTCTAGGTTGGAAGAGACCTCAAGATCATCGAGTCCAACCTCTGACCTAACACTAACAGTCCCCACTAAACCATATCCCTAAGCTCTACATCTAAACGTCTTTTGAAGACTTCCAGGGATGGTGACTCCACCACCTCCCTGGGCAGCCCGTTCCAGTGCCTAACAACCCTTTCAGTAAAGAAATTCTTCCTAACATCTAACCTAAAACTCCCCTGGCATAACTTTAGCCCATTCCCCCTCGTCCTGTCACCAGGCACATGGGAGAACAGGCCAACCCCCACCTCGCTACAGCCTCCTTTAATGTACTTATACAGAGCAATAAGGTCACCCCTGAGCCTCCTCTTCTCTAGGCTGAACAAGCCCAGCTCCTTCAGCCGCTCCTCATAGGACTTGCTCTCCAGGCCCCTCACCAGCTTCGTCGCCCTTCTTTGGACCCGCTCAAGCACCTCGATGTCCTTCTTGTAGCGAGGGGCCCAAAACTGAACACAGTACTCGAGGTGCGGCCTCACCAGAGCCGAGTACAGGGGGACGATCACCTCCCTAGCCCTGCTGGTCACACTGTTTCTGATACAAGCCAGGTTGCCGTTGGCCTTCTTGGCCACCAGAGCACACTGCTGGCTCATATTCAGCCGACTGTCCACCATCACTCCCAGGTCCTTCTCTGCCTGGCAGCTCTCCAACCATTCCTCTCCCAGCCTGTAGTTCTGCTTGGGGTTATTGTGCCCCAGGTGCAGGACCTGGCACTTGGCCTTGTTGAACTTCACGCAGTTGACCTCAGCCCATCGGTGCAGCCTATCCAGATCCTCCTGCAGAGCCTTCCTACCCTCGAGCAGATCGACACACGCACCTAGCTTGGTGTCATCTGCAAACTTACTGAGGGTGCAATCAATGCCGTCATCCAGATCATTGATGAAGATGTTAAAGAGGACCGGCCCCAGCACCGAGCCCTGGGGGACGCCACTAGTGACTGGCCTCCAACTGGACTTGGCTCCATTTACCACAACTCTTTGGGCCCGGCTATCCAGCCAGTTTCTAACCCAACGAAGCGTGCGCCAGTCCAAGCCAAGAGCAGCCAGGTTATTAGCTGTAATAGAAATAGTTATAAATGATGAGAACTGCTTTGTATCAAAATTGCCTAGCTTTGGATTATTTACTAGCACAAGAAGGAGAAGTCTGTGGAAAATTTAGCTTTAGTAATTGCTGTTTAAAGATTGATAAAAAGGGTATTTCTTCCTAGTAGCTGATAGAATGTTATGTTCTGGTTTAGGATGAGAAGAATGTTGGTGATATGCTGATGTTTTAATTGTTTTTAATTGTTACAGAGCAGTGCTTACACCAAGCCAAGGACCAAGCCAAATTCAGCTTCTCACTGTCCTGTCAGCAGGCAGGCTGGGAGGAGGGCCGGACTGCTCGGGGTTGGGTTGGGCATCGGACAGCAGGTGGTGAGCAATTGCATTGTGCATCACTTGTTTCGTATACATTATTACTAGTAGTAATATTATCATAATTATTATTGTTATTATTATTATTATTATTTTCTTGTTTTTATCTCAACTCACAGGCTTCACTTTCCCGTTTCTCTCTCCCATCCCAGAGGAGGAGATGGGGGAGGTGAGCAAGCAAACACAAACCTGGAAGGATATGGAATGGGATTTATTTTCATGGCTGCCTGGTGGACCATGGGTTAAAAGAGTGTTATTTTTATTGTGATGTGGTGTAATGACGTTATTATTTGTACCTTGTATGATACCTTGTTTTACATTATTAATACGCCAGGTGATAAATAGTACATTGGTAATAACTTCATTAAAAAAAGAAGGGAATATGTCAATTATGATGCTTAAGGATTGGACCCTCCAAGAACAAACTGATGAAATCCAATTATTAATAACAGAAGAGACACGAATTGGGGATATTAAAAAGAAGATAAGGGATTGTGAGGAATGTTTTAACAATTCCAATTCGTGTCCATAAATTCGCGTCCATAAAGAATAATTCTGTTTGAATCCTGTCTGCCTCTGGGCCCTGCACTGGCAATTTAGTTCTTGAACCACAGATGCAGTGTGTCCCAGTCTCCCCCTCATTCTAGTCAATTTATCAAGTCTTCAGAAAATACTCCTTAAATTTATGAACCTGTTTGCTTTTGTTATTCCTGACTTCTAGTTCTAACAGTTACAGTTTTTTTCCGTCTTCTTCGAGATTGATTTAACACTGCTATAGATGTTATATAGATGACTGTGAATAGCTGGGAAAGAATGTTTTAATTGCTCGTGAGTCGTCAAGCTGTTTGGGAGTTTCAGAACAACTGATAATAACTGGTGACTGCTGGTGACTGTTATGAGATACTATGTGGATCCTTGGTATCTGGCCGGGGGGGGGGGCAAGAGATTAAGAGGAAGAAAAAGAAGCTAAAGGACGGTTGGGAGACAAGACCTGTGGAGAGTGTACAGAGAGTGTTCCATAAACTTGGAATAGTGCCGAGTAAGTACAAAGGGTGAGAGGAAGACTACGAGCCTTCAGCATGAAAGACCCCTAGAGACCCCCAGAGGAGACTGATGTGCATGCTCCAGTAGGAGGGACTGGACCCCGGAAGCTAATTATAATAATCTATTTTTTTTAGAAGTAGTAATGAATATGTATTAGTCTAGGAGCATAAAAATCATCTGCTTGATGTAACTGGTGTGCATCCTGGTGGAGCGGAGACTCCCGGTGCACCCAGCGCTGTTTGCTTACCTCTATTCCTTTATATTCTTCTAATAAATCCTATTTTTTTATTTAATCCTAATTTGAATCCTGAGCCATTTATAACACCAGCGAGAGGCAGTTGTGTGCACGGGTCCGCTTCTCTCAGCTCGAGCTTCTCTCCAGCTCCAGTGCGCCTGTTTCCAGCGACTTTCTGTATGAGCGTCTTTGAGCGGTTTGCTGAGTTTGGCCGAAACTATCTTCATGAGGCAATCAAAGTGCCTGTTCCTCTTCACTTCTTTTTCTTGCTTCTTTATTGATGCAACTTCATTGTGTTGCCTTTTTTATCTTGAGGGCAGGCTCCCCTCTTATACCCTTCTCCCCACAGCAGTTCTTTTCAAAACAACTTTTCATTGGTAAAGCAACTTTGAATGTAACAACAACAGCAAACACCCAGAAACATCCATGCCTTAATGCCAGAGAACAAGAGAACCAGCTGGAGAACAAGAAACTGGAGACTGCATGGAGTCTCCTGAATCACCCTTCTTTGTTCCCTCTAAACTCTTTTATATTCCTGATGGCCTCGTCGTTAAAAGTCTAATGTTATCTCAACCACGGGGCTTTCCAACCCCCATGGCCACATTCCCAAATCTCCCCCTTCTTTATTAATATCAACCATTTTCTCGACATGAATTACCACTCCATATATAACATTGTTACATTCAAAGTTGTTTGACCAATGAAAAGTTGTTCATTGTTCATATTGTTCAAATTTGACAACATGACATATTGTTCAAAAGGAATAGAAAACGGAGACTTATTTGTAATCAAGAAAAGGAATGGAAAATGGAGACTGTAAAGTCATGGAACTTAAAGGATTGTTTGTTACCTTTTCTGATTGTACATATGTATAGGCATACTCGGGTTTAGTATGTAAAAGCAATATTCTGTCTATTTAGAATGTTTGATGTTTGTGTGTGCGTGTTGGTAGAGCGTAGACTCCCCGCGCACCCAGCGCTGTTTACTTGCCCTTTTATAAATATTACTAAATTCAGATTGAATTGAGACTTCATTTATAACACTTTCACTGAGACAGTTTTGCAAAGTTGAGAAGATAGGTAATTTATTAAGGCGATAGGCATAACAGATTCAGACTTGCCATTGATAAATTCACTTATTGCAATGATTGAGCTCAAGTTAATAGTTCAGCACTGTAGTTATCAATATTTTCCCAGGTAACATCCAACTCAGTCTGATGCGAGAGTTACCAAAGAGGCATTCCTTCTTGGAAAGGAGAGATGTCCAGGCTTGTCGACCCATCTGATAATTGGAGTTCTTGTTCTCAAAATAGAGGTTTCTGAATACCAGATTTATACTTTTTGCGAGGTGGGACTAAGTCATTTATCATGTGCCGACTGGCTCTCAACAAGGCTTGTTGAACTATTTAGTCAAGAAGAAAAGAGAAGGAAGGGGTGAGGACAACATTTGATACAGAGACACGTTGCTTTCTCGACTTTACTTGAAACAACATCGAGCTGTGAGGCTTCATCTTACCCCAGGCATCACTTAATTGCTGTAGTTATTACCAGGCCTATTGTTCAACTGCAAACCTCCAACATCTGTCCTGTACTTTGGCCAGATGAGCAAAATATGCATGTTAATCAACTGACATTCCTGCATGTTAATTAACTCACGTTCCTGCTCAAGCCCAGTCTCAGCAATTCTCTGCTGATACAAGCCTGGCAATATTCCACACCTCCACAGGGAAATGATACCCCTATATACCCATAGAAACCTCTAGCTTAACAAAGACAAAAAGCTGATTACTACATTCTCAAGTGAAAACAGCTTGTTTTCTTATTAGAAATTCCTTGCCCTGCTCCACAGCGTTGCACTGATATCACTAAATATTAAATGACCTAATAGAATTAATTTATCATAACCATATTTGCTTTCAGGTTTAGATCTAAAACCTACAACTATAGAACACCCCAAAACATGAAAAGACGGCAATACTGAAAGAGTACTTACTGTCATCGCAGCCTTGCTTAGACAAATTGAGCCTCTGCAGCCATACTCTGTTTCATCTTCTGACTTGTAATAACTGAGCGTATTGCTTCTCAGAACTACCCATCGATCCTGCCACCCGTGAATGTAGTTGGTCCACTGCAAAATAAATAAATAATCTAATAGAAAAATACTGATAAAATTCAGTTTTGTTGTTATCTCTCAGGCTTTTGAGTGCTAGGAGAAAAATAAGCATTTTTTTTAATCTCTTCCCAGTTGAGAACTTAACTTCTACACAGAGCTCTTAAAATCACTTCATCAAACCACTAAAGTAAGGTACTAAAAAACAGTTGTTTCAAATGAACAGTTAGATAACAGATGTCTTGACTGCAACTGTGTTGCCAAGGCCAGTTCAAATAAAGGTGCCAAAAATACTGATGACAAAAATTGAGGAAAGGGGTGGGGTGGAGAAACAAACATTAATCACTAAGTTCAGTTTAGCCATCTGATTAAAAACCTGTAGTTAGACAAAAAGCCAAACTGAAGAAGAACATGAAATAATTTATATAAAAGATAATTTCTACAGAAACGATATTACTAAAGCATTTAATTCTTTTCATATAAGCACATACATGTCATTATCCCACCACTGTAGTGTATACAACTATTATAGCATCTACAGTAATGAGTTCTTTATTAATTTAATACTGCCCACAGATACTGCTTTAAGTTTATAATCATTTTATCATTGAGAACATACCTGCCTACCAGCAGACATCCAATCATCCCGTTCTTCAGTTTTTTCTAGATTCCACATTCACACATGGAATGAAACCGATATTCCAGGAACAAGTCCTGGATTTATCATACGAAGATCTAGTTAGAAGTGACTAATAAAGGTCTGATTATCGCTATATATGGAGTGGTAATTCGTGTCGAGAAATTGGTTGATATTAATAAAGAAGGGGGAGATTTGGGAATGTGGCCATGGGGGTTGGAAAACCCCGTGGTTGAGATAACATTAGACTCTTAACGACGAGGCCATCAGGAATATAAAAGAGTTTAGAGGGAACAAAGAAGGGTGATTCAGGAGACTCCATGCAGTCTCCAGTTTCTTGTTCTCCAGCTGGTTCTCTTGTTCTCCAGCCTTAAGGCATGGAAGTTTCTGGGTGTTTGCTGTTGTTGTTACATTCAAAGTTGCTTTACCAATGAAAAGTTGTTTTGAAAAGAACTGCTGTGGAGAGAAGGGTATAAGAGGGGAGCCTGCCCTCAAGAAAGCAGAAGAAGAAAAAAAAAGAAGGCAGCATGATGAAGTTACATCAATAAAGAAGCAGGAAAAAGAAGTGAAGAGGAACAGGCTGTCAGAATGGAGACCAGGACGGGAACAGGCACTTTGATTGCCTCATGAAGATAGTTTCGGCCAAACTCAGCAAACTGCTCAGAGAAGCTCGTACAGAAAGTCGCTGGAAACAGGCACACTGGAGCTGGAGAGAATCTCGAGCTGGGAGAAGCGGACCCGTGCACACAACTGCCTCTCGCTGGTAAGCAGTTGTGCATTATGGGGAATCATACGTCCTTAGGAACAAAGACTGTCCTGGTAACCTTACAGCTTATTCCCTTTATTAACAATCAGACAATTTATGATCCTGAAACATGGGACCAAAATGAAGTCAAGGTGTGGGACTCTGCAACTAAAAACGACAAGGTTGCAGTGGGATTGCTCGGCACCTGGCAAGCAGTCTCTGAGGCCTTAAAGAGCCATGTGTGACCACAATCAGAAACGTGTGGTTTTCCAGACAGTGAGGGAGCTGCGGGCTCCTTTACTGATCCGACTGCTACGACATCAGCCCCTCTGCTGCTACAGACATCAAAAGCCTTTGCTGTTATGCCCCCTGCTGACCTGGACGTGCTCTTTGACCCAGGCCCTATTGGCCTTGAAAAGGAGATGGATATGTTTTTCTTCAATCTGGGAAGGATGGGATACATAAGGCCTGAAGGCCAAGTTGCTTGACAACTTAAAGCGAGACATGTTGTTCAAATGGAATGGAAAATGAAGACTTGTATGTAATCAAGAATCACAGAATCACAGAATTGTCTAGGTTGGAAGAGACCTCAAGATCATCGAGTCCAACCTCTGACCTAACACTAGCCATTCCTCCACTAAACCACATCACTAAGCTCTACATCTAAACGTCTTTTAAAGACCTCCAGGGATGGTGACTCCACCACTTCCCTGGGCAGCCCATTCCAATGCCTAACAACCCTCTCAGTAAAGAAGTTCTTCCTAATATCCAACCTAAAACTCCCCTGGCTCAACTTTAGCCCGTTCCCCCTCATCCTGTCACCAAACTGACAGGCCTATAGCTTCCCAGGTCTGCCCTCCGGCCCTTGTTGTAGATAGGTGTCACATTTGCTAGCCGCCAGTCGACTGGGACCTCCCCCGATAGCCAGGACTGTTGATAAATGATGGAAAGTGGCTTGGCCAGCTCCTCCGCCAGTTCTCTCAGTATCCTCAGGTGGATCCCATCCAGCCCCATCGACTTGCGTACATCCAAGTGCCATCAGGCTAGATGAACAATTAGACCAGGCACATGGGAGAATAGACCAACCCCCACCTCGCTACAGCCTCCTTTAATGTACTTATAAAGAGCGATAAGGTCGCCCCTGAGCCTCCTTTTCTCCAGGCTTAACAAGCCCAGCTCCCTCAGCCGCTCCTTGTAGGATTTGTTCTCCAGACCCCTCACCAGCTTCGTTGCCCTTCTCTGGACTCGCTTGAGCACCTCGATGTCCTTCTTGTAGTGAGGGGCCTAAAACTGAACACAGTACTTGAGGTGCAGCCTCCCCAGAGCCGAGTACAGGGGGAAAAGGAATGGAAAGGAATGGAAAAGTAATGGAAAAGGGAGACTGCTATGTCATGGAACTTAAAGGATTGTTTGTTACCTTTTCTGATTGTACATATGTATAGGCGTACTCGAGTTTAGTAGGTCATGGAAATTAAAGGATTGTTTGTTACATTTTCTGATTGTATAGGTATACTCAGGTTTAGTATGTAAAAGCAATTTTCTGTATATTTAGAATGTTTGATGTTCATGTGTGCGTGTTGGTAGAGCGTAGACTCCCCGTGCACCCAGCCCTGTTTACTTGCCTTTTATACCTTTTATAAACATTCCTTTAATAAATATTACTAAATTCAGATTGAGATGAGACTTCATTTATAACATTATGAATAATCTACATGCAGCATCTTCCCAACACAACTGAACTGCACTTTGTAGAAGCATATGTCACTGACAGAGCATCATGACTATTCTCTAACTCTGGCTACACAGTGGTGCTTGGTCTTCTATCACTTTCAGTGCAAAAATTATGGAAACAGGAAAACAAAAGCACTGAAAACTGTGCTGTTATGCAAGCATTTCTTTGACCATGTTTGACACCTGGAGGAATCCAAGACAGAATATGTGTGTCAAGTCTCCCTCAGGGGAAGGAGGGGAACACAGACAACAGGGGACAGGACCAAATCCTATTAAATGAGGAAGAGGCAGGAGGCTACTGGGGACCTGGTGTGTTTTTAACCATTGCACCATGTAATAAATGACTGAGTCCCAAATAGGATTGCAATTAAAGTTTACAATTTATTAAACGAATAGAGGTAAGCAAACAGCGCTGGGTGCACCAGGAGTCTCCACTCCACCAAGACGCACACAAGTTACATCAGGTGGCTGGCTTTTATGCTCCTAGGCTAACACATATTCATTACTACTTCTAGAAAAGGCAGGGTTATTATAATTAGTTCCCGGAGTCTGAACCCTCCCACTGGCGCATGCGTATCAGTCTCAGGTGGTCCCTCTGGGTGTCTCTCATGCTGAAGTCCTGTAGTCTTCCTCCCAGGCTTTGTCCTTCAGTTGTCCTTCAGTTTCCCTTCTCTCCTTATTTGGTAGTCTGGGCCAGATGTCAGAGACTTGTGCAGCCTCTGGCACAATAGTCAGCAGTTATCTCAAAACCCTTTTTTCTGTTATCTCCTAGACCCAGACCTGGGCCTCAATGTTAACCCTTCAAATCCCCTATTGACACGAATTGCGGGACCATTCCTTTGCAACATACAAGAACTATATACATTAACCACTCTGTTTTTCTTAGACTTGTGGTTATACAAAGGTATATGTAAGACAGAAGGTCACATTTCATCATATCATGTGGCCCTAGCATTGTTCCATATTGGCACGAATCAGATGAACACATTTCACACACCAGGTGATCAAAATTACTCATTGACTACACAAGCTGACCATTAGGCCAGCAGCATAGACTCACAAGAAAGAGAAGATACCCTTGTTACTCAGACCTCAGGGTTCTCCAATTTGGTTGTGTCTGTGCAAAAAGCAGCCTGCATACAAGTGATGTATGAGAGGGACGTATTAAGGAGATACCCAATGCTAGCCCCTATTGGTCCAGCAAGGTTAACTCCCCTTATCCATGGTCTCCCAGATAGCCTAAAGACCTATGTAGCTAATATCCATGTGATATATGGAGTAATAATTTGTGTCAAGAAGATGGTTGATATTAATAAAGAAGGGGGAGATGTGGGAGTGTGGCCATGGGGGTCGACAAGCCATCAAGAATGTAAAGAATTTAGAGGGAACAAAGAAGGGTGATTCAGGAGACGCCTTGCCGTCTGGGATTGCTTGTTCTCCCGCTGTTAAGGCATGGAAGTTGCTGGGGGGGTTGCTGGTTGGAACTGTTAAAATTTGTTGTTTAATGTTATACGATAATCATATTATTAGTGTGGTTTCAAGCGTTAACAAAATGCCGGAAAAGCAATCACGTTTTGTTGCTTTCAGGAACCTTGTAGAGGGCAGAGCATGTGCAGAAGAAGAGGGAGGCAGTCGAAGCTGCCCCTGCAGTCTTGACGAGATCCAGGAACAAAAGGTTGCTAGCGGTGATGGGGGGGAACCGTGAGCCTTCAACCCCACGACCCCCAACAACCACCACAAAGGGAATTATAATACAAAGCGGGGATAGGTTATACATATGTATAGGCATACTTGGGTTTCTTATGAATATGTAAAAGCAATGTTCTATATATATTTAGAAAGTTCGACGGTTGGGTGGGCATGTTGGTAGAGCATAAACTCCCCACACACCCAACACTGTTTACTTGCCTTTTATAAATATTACTAAATTCAGTTTGAGTTGTATCATCATTTATAACAATCCAGGACCACATACAAACTGCCCGTGCTTTGAATGCTGCCATGGCTGCTGCACAGCCCCCACCAGGAGCAGGTCCCTGTAAGTACCTGGAGCAAGTTTGTGCAAGAGGTAGTGAATTACAGCTGGGTCGGATCAATGACTGGAAAACCACATGAACCTTCTCAACCGGTTCACCAGGTCCATACCACTGAGCTTAAGCCAGAATTCAAGCCAAAGTTTGACAAGGAACGTAACGACCTTTGGCATAAAGCCTTGGCATTAAGGGTACCAGGACAGCCACTGTATGGTACATCCACCACTAACCTCAGAACTCTGGTACAATCACTGAGCCAAAGAATTAATTCAGCGGGGAGAAGTCAGCCAACAGAAGATGACAGATCAATTCCTATTAGATCTGTGCCTTCACAACAGAATCTAACTGATTTAGCAGATACCCCGACAAAAAGCTTGCATCCCAGGGCAGGGCAGTGAGCCACCCTGCCTTGCAGGTGTTAGCTATATGATGGCTCTGATAAACACTAGGAACCTGTCATTCCTATCCTAATAGGACCAAAGAAGATTTTTGTAGATTTCCTTATTGACTTGGGGGCACAAATGTCAGTAATTACTAATGAAACACCAGAGGACCTGAACATTAAGTCTGGTCTCCGTAAAGTAAAATTTACATAGATTGATGTAATCATAAAGGAATGTCCTACAGCTAAAATTGCCTTGTGGCTCACAGGTGAAAAGAAACTGACCTGTGCTGAAGTATTGGTTGGTGCTGCTAAGATCAATATTTTAGGGTTTGATTTGTTGTATGGCAGAACATGGAAACTCCCCGTCTGGAGTTTCTCAGGGCAAGGTGATGGGGAAATAGCATGGTTTGAAGAGGATGAACCTGACATGCAGAAAGCAAACTCCACAATCAGTAAGATTGTAAAGTAGGTATGTTTATTCAGCGCTGGGTGGCACAGAGGTAGTCCCACCAAAGTCGTGCAGACCCCAACGTGGCACTTGCCTTGGTTATATGTGGTGAAGAGTTATATATGCATGAAGTTTCTCAAGACGCCTATACATATGCATGACCTATCCCTGCTTTGTATTAAAATTAGTTCCAGGGAGTTTTTTTCATATATTCCTCCTATCCACGCTTGCGCAGTGTTTTCTGATAGTGGTTGACGGGGGTCATGGGGATGAAGTCCCCATGATGAAGTCCATGGTGAGTCTTTCTCGTCACCGCTGGCTGACCTCTCATCTCAACACAGACTCATGAGCTTCTCAGCTTCTGCTTAAACTGCAGATTCGGTTTCAGTTGTTTCTTGAAATGTGTTTCATGTTTTCTATCAGGAACTGTTTTTCGTGAGGAATCCCAGAATTTCCTGCCTCGGTTTCTTGGCACAATAGGTAGCGGAAGATATAGTACATGTCCCTTACCTGTCTTATTTACTAAAATTCTTTTGGCTTCCTTTCACATGCTCATTAGCCTATCTTATCTACTAAAATTCTTTCAGCCTCCTCTCAAACCTAAATCTATAAATTTGTTAGAAACAGCTGTACCCTTACTCCCCTCTAAAATCACCTATGTTCGGCAATATCCGTTGCCAGCAGAAGCACTTGGGGGGGGGGGGGGGGGTGTTTGACAGGGTGTTGACAGGGTGGTGACAGAATTGGAAAAGAGAGACATCATTAGAAGGACTCATTTGCCTTACAATTCACCAGTGTGTCCAGTAAAGAAAGCAGCCGTAAACGCTAATACTGCGCCTTTAACTACTGGGGTCCCAAACGTCGCAGAAATAATGACATTGATACAAGTGGCTGCTCATCCTTGGATGGCTGCTTTAGATGTTAAAGATGTGTTTTTCATGCTTCCTCTCCTTGAGCAGGATAAAGCGCAGTTTGCTTTTACATGGAGGGGGACCCAGTTATCAGGCTTCCACAAGGACATAAACATTCCCCCACGATTACTCACAACACTTTGGCTAAGGTCTTAGCAGAAATTCCTGTTCCATCAGACATTAAAATATAACAGTATATTGACAACATCCCGATGGGGGAAAGAGCCGAGAAAGTGTAAGAGACACAATGGAAAGCATTCGGGAAACACTAATTGAATTAGGATTGGAAATTCCAGACTTAAAGTGATAGGGACCAGAGCAAGAGATTAAATTCCTGGGAGTCAGGTGGCTTAAAGGAGCCGTTTCTATTCCTCCCAACACCCTAGAAAAAAATAGAACAGGGACAGAACCTCTCTAGCACAAAGGAGTTACAACAAGTTTTGGGAGCTTTAGGTCACAATTCCTGGCTTTTCCATTATTGCTCGACCCTTATACAATTTGCTCAAAAAGGGAAAATCATGGGAATGGACTGAACAGCATACAAATACATTAGAATTGTTAATAAAAGAACCGAGGCTATTCAAATAGCTTGGTCCTATACACCAAACTGACCCTATCCATGTAGAATGGGGGTTTAGTGAACATGGTTCTCATTGCAACCTATGGCAAAAAGGGCCAGAAGGGCCAGAAAGACCACTGAAATTTAGCTCCCACTCTTTCAACAATACGAAAGCAGATATTCGGATCTTGAAGATGTCTCTAGTCAGAGCGGTAAAGTGGGTGGAACAGATAAGAAGAGAGCAGGGTGTTATCATTTGGGGATCTTTCTGCGTCCTAGATGTAGTCTGTAAGGGTACAGCACAGCCTGCTGGTATTGCTCAGAAACCCACGGTTTGTAAGTGGTATGCTTATCTGGAAGGAATTGATAAAATAGGTAGAATAGAATCATTAAGGTTGGAAAAGACCTCCAAGATCATCTAGTTCAACCATCACCCTACTACCAATGTCATCCACATATCCCTAAGCACCACGTCCAACCTTTCCTTGAACACCCCCAGGGACGATGACGCCACCACTTCCCTGGGCAACCTCTTCCAATGCCTGACTACTCTTTCTGAGAAGAGATATCTCCTAATTTCCAACCTAAACAGAATTGTAGCCAGAATGACCCAGAATGGCCATAGTGCCAAGCTAATCTTAAATACACTGTGAGTATGGGACTACGCTCCATCAAAGAGAATTTAAAGTTGGCCACTGTCGTTATGCATGGGGCCAAAGTGTATTCCAAACTTGAGTGGAACTGGGGTAGAGAAAGATTGCTAAAAAATGTACCACCTTTTTAAGAACTGCTCACCGGCTGGTTTGCATGGTGTTGTGGTTTAACCCAGTTGGCAGCTAAACACCACACAGCTGTTTGCTCACCTTCCCCACTCCCTCTCTGGGATGGGGGAGAGAAACAGCAAAGTGAAGCCTGTGAGCTGAGATAAAGACAGTTTATTAAGACAGAAAAAAATATAATAATAATAATAATAATAACAATAATGATGATAATAGTACTACTAATAATAATGTGTATGAAACAAGTGATGCACAATGCAATGGCTCACCACCTGCTGACTGATGCCCAGCCTAACCCCGAGCAGTCCGCCCCCCCATATATATAAACAATATATATATAACATATATATATTATATATAATGTGAAATATGTTCATCTGATTCATGTCAGTATGGAACAATGCTAGGGCTGCATGGTATGATGAATGTGACCTTCTGTCTTACATACCCTTGTATAACCACAAGTCTAAGAAAAACAGAGTGGTTAATGTATACAGTTCTTGTATCTTGCAAAGGAATGTTTTAGCAATTCGTGTCAATAGAGAGCTTGAAGGGAAATGTATTTGTAGGCTTTTCCTTGAAGTCTCTGATATCTGGGGGGTTTCAGAATAACTGCTAACTGTTGTGACTATTGCATGGGACACTATGCAAGTCTCTGATATCTGGCCAGGAGATTAAGGAGACAGGGAGAGCTGAGGGACGACTAAAAGGCAAAGCTTGCAGGGGATGTTGCACAAGTCTCTGACATACAGCCAAGTTGGACAAAGGAGAAGGACAAGAGGGAGGAAGACTATGAGCCTTCAGCATGAGAGACCCCCAGAGACCCCCAGAGGGACCACCGGAGACTGATACGCATGCTCCAGTAGGAGGGTTTGGATTCCAGAAACTAATTATAATAACCCTGGTTTTTTTTTAGAAGTAGTAATGAATATGTATCAGCCTAGGAGCATAAAAATCAGCTGCTTGATGTAACTGGTGTGTGTCTTGGTGGAGCAGAGGCTCCTGGCGCACCCAGCGCTGTTTGCTTACCTCTATTCCTTTAATAAATTGTAAACTTTGATTATAGTCCTATTTTGAAGACTGAGCCATTTATTACAATAATAATTACAGTATATAAACAATACATAGGGCTAGCCACCCCTATATATTGTTTAGCATGACGTCAGATGGTATGGAATACCCCTTTGGCCAGTTTAGGTCAGCTGTCCTGGGTCTGTCCCCTCCCAGCTCCTGCTGCGCCCCCAGCCTGCCCACTGCCAAGACAGAGTGAGAAGCTGAAAAGCGCTTGGCTTAGCATAAGCACTGTTCTGCAACAATTAAAACATCAGCGTGGTATCAACACTATTCTCACCCTAATCCAAAGCATATCATCCTACCAGCTACTAGGAGGAAAATTAACTCTATCCTAGCTGAAACGAGGGCATTTATCCACCCCTTATACCATACCATTTATGTCAAGCTCAGGTTATACCCTTTCCAATACATTCCAATTAATCACCAATTTTCATATATGTATATAAAATGTCCACTAAGTTTGTTTAATTTGTGAATCACTTCGGGATCAATCTGTCACAGCAGTGTTTCAGGACAGAAAAGATGGTGTGTGGTGTTGGATTGTCGCATGCTGAAGCCCGTTCTGGTTCCATCACACTGCTGTGTTTGTTCAATTCCATCAATTCATTCATTGTTATCTACATGGCTGTTACTGTGATACCATTAATAAGACATTGACATATATCAATCACAGTAGTGATGACATACACAATTGAATAATAATAAACGTAATACAATTAAACTCATAGGCTATTCTCACCCAGTATTAAATCCCCCTGAGGTACACATGGGATCTCCCCACTCTTTTGCATTACCCACCAAGTGTGTCCAAGTCCTTGAGCAAAAGCAATCCAATGAATGGGTTTGCCTTTGCCTGAACCAGAAATAGCCCAGACTGTCTTCCCCAGCATATATCTTACGTGCACTACAGGGACTTTATCCCCTTCTACAGTAGGAAACAGGATTGGGCAGGTGCGGCTCAATTGGCAAATCCCTTAGTGTTGACTAACCAGGTGACCTGATCTAAAGCCAGCTGGATGGCTTTCATTTCTGCAAACTGACTCGATTCACTTCCTCTTTCAGCAGCTTCTGCAACTTGTTGTGTAGGACTCCATACAGCAGCCTTCCACCTCCAATGCTTTCCCACAATACGACAGGACCCATCAGTGAACAGGGCATATTACTTCTCATTTTCTGGTAGCTTGTTGTACAGTGGGGCTTCTTCAGCACAGACCACCTCCTCCTCCATTGATAGCCCAAAATATTTGCCTTCTGGCCAGTCCATAATCACTTCCAAGATTCCTGGGTGACTGGGGTTTCCTATTTGAGCCCGCTGAGTAATCAGTGCAACCCACTTGCTTCATGTAGCATCAGTTGCATGATGTGTAGAGGGGACCCTTCCTTTGAACAACCAGCCCAGTACCGGCAGTCGGGGTGCCAAGAAGAGCTGTGCTTCAGTACCAACCACTTCCAAAGCAGCTCAAAGTCCCTCATACGCTGTCAATATCTCTTTTTTGGTTGGAGTGTAGTAGGCCTCAGATTCTCTGTATCCCCGTCTCCAAAACCCTAAGGGTTCCCTCGAGTTTCCCCAGGCTCTTTCTGACGCAGGCTCCAGGTGGGGCTATTCTCATCGGCTGTGGTGTAGAGCACATTCTTTACATCTTGTTCTGCTCAGACTGGCCCAAGGGCTACTGCATGTTTTATCTTCCGTTTAATTTGTTCAAAGGCTTGTCATTTCTTGGGGCCCCATTTCAAAACGTTCTTCTTACAGGTTACTTGGTAGAGCGGGTTTACAATCAGACTGTAATTTGGAATGTGCATTCTCCAAAACCCCACGACACCTAGGAAAGCTTGTGGGTTTCTTTTCTAGTTGGTGAAGACATAGCTGTTATTTTGCTGATCACATCCATTGGGATTTGATGACGTCCATCTTCCTGTTTTATTCCTAAAAAATGGATCTCTCGTGCAGGTCCTTTTACTTTATGTTGTTTTATGGCAAAACCAGCCTTCAGAAGGATTTGGACTATTTTCTTCCCTTTCTTGAAAACTTCCTCTGCTGTGTCCTCCCACATGATGACATAATCGATATACTGCAGGTATTCAGGAGCTTTTCTCTGTTCCAGTGCAGAATCTTGGAAGTGATTCTGGACTGGCCAGAAGGCAAATATTTTGGGATATCACCAGAGGAGGAGGTGGCCCGTGCTGAAGAAGCCCCACTGTATAACAAGCTATCAGAAAATTAGAAGCAATATGCCCTGTTCGCTGATGGGTCCTGTCGTATCGTGGGAAAGCATCAGAGATGGAAGGCTGCTATATGAAGTCCTACACGACAAGTTGCATAAGCTGCTGAGGGAGAAAGCAAATCAAGTCCGTTTGCAGAAGTGAAAGCCATGCAGCTGGGTTTAGATATTGATGAATGAGAAGAGTGGCCATTTCTGTATCTCTGCACTGATACATGGATGGCAGCAAATGCCCTGTGGGGGTGGTTACAGCAATGGAAGCAGAACTGGCAGCGCAGGGTCAAACCCATCTGTACTGCTGCATTTTGGCAAGATATTGCTACCCGGGTTGGGAACCTAGTTGTAAAGGTACGCCACGTAGATTCTCATGCAGCCAAGAATCAGGCTACTGAAGAACATCAAAACAATCACCATGGGTATCAGGCTGCTAAGAGTGAAGTAGCTCAGGTGGACCTGGACTGGCAACATAAGGGTGAATTATTTATAACTCGATGGGCCCATGACACCTCAGGCCATCAAGGCAGGGATGCAAAATACAGATGGGCTCACGATCGAGGGGTGGACCTGACCATGGACACTATAGTACAGTTTCCTGGTTTTAGCTAGGATAGAGTTAATTTTCCTCCTAGTAGCTGGTAGGATGCTATGTTTTGGATTAGGATGAGAAGACTTCTGATAACATGCTGATGTTTTAATTGTTGCAGAGCAGTGCTTACAGCAAGCCAAGGACTTTTCAGCTTCTCGCTCTATCCTGCCAGTGGGCAGGCAGGAGTGCAGCAGGAGCTGGGAGGGGACAGACCCAGGGCAGCTGATCCTGTTGCAGGAAGGATGGCCGAAGTCATGACATACACCAATATGGTTAGATCATGCTCTCTCTATTACCCAAATAGCCTGACTCTTATAGCAAATTTAGCAGGGGCAGATAGCATTTCACACAAGATTATTGGTCAAAAGCACTCAGACAAACAACTGCAAGAAAACAACCCCACCTGCAAGAAAACAACCCCCTTGTGGTTAGCAGTCACGTAGATCCCGTCCTTGAAGCCAGCTGCTGGCAACAATATTTTTAATTCCTCAATCGGGCGATAAGAGAACATCGTTACGGCAACTCCTCGTAGTCGTCCTGGTGGCTTGGTTTGCTCAGCTGCAGCATGTCATGGCCTCCTTGCTGTTTCAAAAATTCCTCAACCATTCCCCCTTTTTCTTTTTGAGCAAACCAAGCCTGATGTAACAGTTTTGCAATTAACTTTTTAACCGTATTTATCACAATACAACATGCAGTGATAATTAACACCACAATAAACAGAAGCCTTAATCCCTCTTTGATTAATCCCTGTAACCATCTAGGCATCGTCCCAAACAAGTCAGTGAGCCATTGATAGAAAGGACTAATATTGTGTTGAATCTTTCCCATGTGCTCCTTCAAGAAAGTAATGGATTTGTGAATTGACTCACTGTGATCAGAAAGGTTCATATAGCATATAACCTCAAAGTCCTCACACCCATGTCCTTGAGCCAAAAGCAAAAAGTCAATAGCATCTTGATTCTGTAAAAGTGCATGTCACAGACTATTTTGATCTAGTAACATCTCAAGTATTTCTGTCGTGGCATTGGCTTGCTTCTCGGCGCAGCATGTCAATTTTTCTAAATTATTAAGCGCGTCCGCAGCTGCTGCTCCTGGCACGAAAAGTGCTAATGCCGCTCTAGCTGCAACCCCAAGCAACTCCACATTATCATTGCAATCTGGTGTGAGCGATGCCCGTTTATGTCTAGTGATCTTACACAACTGTGACAAGCTAGGAGCAAATAGAGTAAGTTTACCTAAGTAACATGGACCTCCGATAGCATTTGCAGGGATACCTTGCCAGACCCTATCCCCACAAATAAGAAAAACATCAGGAGGTAGTGCCATAGCTGTACAATTATTCCAAATGCTATAGTTGTTACCCCTTGTCTCTGCGCCATAGGCCCCCAAACCCTGCCTAACCCTGTCATTGCAACCACAGGTGTTATTTGTATTTCTGTACCTGTATGGGCCTTCTGAAGTCACATTTGTCCACCCTATTAGATTGTGTTTTTTGAAATGATTCAGTTTTTGCTGTAAATTTCTGAACACAAAACATGTTTGAGTCCAGTTCTGTGATGTGTTCCAGATCCTCTGAGACCCAAGTAACCGTAACTCTTGTGGATCCCAGGGCAACGAGACATTAAGCGAATTTATCAATTTCGCTGAACACGCAGCTACAGATGAGGCACTGCAGCAATTGTTGGTAGCATACTGGCCAAACTCAGAAGGGTCATACACAAATATACCTATGAGGCAAGTCCTGAATGGATCCGTGGACGATGCCACAGACAGAAAATTCTGATATACCAGTCTGATTAGCCCATGTCATCCACAGATTTCATCGCGGCTCGAACTTTGTCACGAGCGCAAGCCCTGCTGGCAGTATTAGAATCACCATCAGCAACTTCCCACTTGCTGCACCTGCATCAGTGTACACAGTACGGCCCACCACTGGTCAGGATGAGAGTCGTGGTACTACCTGCCATTTATATGATCTTATAATGTGCTAGAGAGGCCCCTCTGGAGTTCGGGAATGTACCAATCGTGGGTAACCTAACACAGCTTCTTGTAGCAGTATGGACTGCTGTAAACACCATTCCAAATGATCCCGAGCCATCGGCAGACTAATATCTCCTGGTTCCTGCCCGCTGATCTCAATACTCCCTTATGTACTAACTCCGCGATAGCTTCCGCCCGTGTTTGAACACTCGTTTTTGGCTGAATCTGTAGGAAAATCCACTCTAGGACTCGAAAATCCTGTCCTATCATTCCGCTCTTGCTATCTCCTGTTTCACTTGTGCTATTCCTATTACCAGTGCTGTTAGTGTCAGTGGCATCCTCCTGATACCGTTTCTGTCTTCGTTGCCCCTTACTCTCCCCCTTTTCTTTTTGCCACTGACCAAGCACCGCAAATGGATGAGACACATGATTGCTAACTAGTAAGGAGAGTGCAACTTCTGATATATGTCTGCAAGCAGCGCCAGCTGCAACCTTAGAAACTATTTGTGAAGGAGCCTGCCATTGCTCATTGTTTAATTTAACCTCCTGCTCTGCACTTCTTCCTTGCAATAAAGGTAATAATATAGCTAAGTCGTCATTAGTAATCCCTACAATGTGCTGAACCCACTGAATATTACCCAGGAACGTTTGTACATCTGTCAAATTATGTAACACCGTAGATATATCAGCTTTCTGTGGACGAATGGTAGAGTCTGATATTTTCCATCCTAAGTATAGCCATGGCTGTTTCCGTTGAACTTTCTTTGGGGCTATCTTCAACCCTTTTGCTTCCAGAGTATTCTGAATAAACTTTAAATCTCAATCCTGGAAGCATTCTGGCCTACAAAACAGAATGTCATCCATATAATGGTAAATAATTACATCACACCATGCCGTCCGAATTGGTTCTAATGCCCAGGCCACATATAATTGACATAATGTAGGGGAATTCTTCATACCCTGTGGAAGCACTAGCCATTCATAGCGCTTTGCCAGGGCCTGTTTGTTAATGGAGGGTACCGTAAAAGCAAATCTCTGGCAGTCCTTTACAGCCTGTGTCACCACAGCTGCTTGCCTGGACTGATCATCTCTCTCTACCCTTTCCAACGTATCCTCTACCAGTGCGGTTCTCGGCAGTGTAACTAAGATGTTTTGAGTGTTTGGGTTTGCATTATCAAACACAAACATTTTAAACATACTGCTTTTATACTCCGCTGTTAGATCAGGATGATCAGCAATTGCTGCCCACAACCAATCGATAAATTTAGCATATGGTTCCCCAGCGGCCTGTTGTACTGATGCGAATGGAGGTGCTTTCTTTACCCCTGGGAGACTAAGAAGAGCCCTTAGTGCGAGCTGTGCAGCTGTTTGGTGGATAGTCGCAGGGAACTGCAACTGAATCTGGGTGTTGAGATAAGGACCCATCCCTGTTAACATCTCTGCAGTAACCCCATACAGAGGGTCCCCTGGATGCCGCGGTCGACCCGCTTCCCCCTGTGCTAACTGCAACCATTCCCTTTCAAACAATAACAATTGTGAAGGACTTAACAATAAGCGTGCCAAGTTTTGGCAAAGTGGACACATTAGGTCTGTCTGGAAAATCCACTGAACTATCTGTCGAGCTGCCTCAGATTGCAAACCGTAGTCGGTAATCATTTTTCGAGCTCATTGTAAAAGCTTCCAATCATGCGGCTGCCACGACCTGGTGCCTTGAGCAGGGTCAACAATAATAGGACAGGCCAAAGATGCAGTGTGCCACTGTCCTTCTATGATGGCATCGCGTATCACACCAGACCACCTGTCCCTCATTGGTGGTGATGTTGTTGTAGCCACGGATAATGAGATAGGACGCTCCTCCGAATCCATAATTTTTAAGTACTCCAACTTTTCTAATAATTCTTGGAACAGATCCTCCACCGAAGGTCGATTCTCAGAAGCTGCTGCTGCACCTCTCATTGGCAAAGCATCCCAAGTGGATTTATTGCTGCCTGGCAGCAGCGCGGATGCTGGCAGCGCAGCTTTGTCAAGATTTTCCGGTGCGGGGGGTGGGGAGAGCAATCCCCACTCCCCATCAGCACTCTGCTCCAACAGTCCCATAGTTATTTCTGCCGCTGATTCCTTTATTGAAGAGGTCATACCCTGAACCGGGGTGGGTGTGGGAGCCGACGATAAGAATTGTACCGGCCACATTCCTGAGGTCTTAGGTTTTGCACCAGGCGTTCTGTCGGTCCCAGGTGGTACTGCGAGAGCTTGCGCCGTCGCCATCACCACCTGCTGCTCGGCTTTCATACAGCACAGCGCATTAATCACTGTCCCCCACGTCCCACTTTCTTCTTTATCCAGCTTTCCACTTGAGATGGCTTTATCCCATAAGCAATCTCCTACCTCCCGCCACTCTTCTGGGCTAAACATTATTGGGATTTCCTTCAGAAAACCCTCCTTCTGGGCCCAATGCACCAAGTCCTTTATCTTCTTTACATTGCAAGATACACCTCTCTTAGAGATAATACTAGAGAGAAGCTGGATAGCTGCTTCCTCCTCCATGGTTACCATGGACGAGCTGCAGGGTCGCGATCCCCACCCCTCTACTGTGTGCCAACTTGCCTCACAGCGCTGCTCGTCTCCCGTCTTCACTGATGCCTCTGATCTCCTGTAGAAGTTTTGAACTCCGGCTCAATCTCCGATGTCCCACGTCTCATCTCGTCAGTGTTCCGCATCCCTCCGCATCTCTCTGCGTTTCACAGTGTTCGGGCACCATTTGTTGCAGGAAGGATGGCCGAAGTCATGACATACACCAATATGGTTAGATCATGCTCTCTCTATAACCCAAATAGCCTGACTCTTATAGCAAATTTAGCAGGGGCGGATAGCGTTTCAGTCGGGCAATAAGGGAACATCATCATGGCAACTCCTCGTAGTCATCCTGGTAGCTTGGTTTGCTCAGCTGCAGCAAGTCATGGCCTCCTTGCTGTTTCAAAAATTCTTCAACATGACCCAAACTGGCCAAAGGGGTATTCCAAACCATCCGAAATCATGCTAAACAATATATAGGGGTGGCTAGCCGGGACTGGGGGGCCAGCTGCTCGAGGATAGGCTGGGCATCTGTCAGTGGGTAGTGAGCAATTGTATCGTGCATCACTTGTTTTGTACATATTATTATTATTATTATTATTATTATTATTATTATTATTATTATTATTATTATTTTATTTTCTGTCCTAATAAACTGTTTCTATCTCAACCCACAGGCTTCAGTTTTCTCCTTTCTGTCCCCCATCCCAGAGAGGGAGGGGGGGGGTGAGCGAACAGCTGCGTGGTGTTTAGTTGCCGGCCGGGTTAAACCACGACAGTCCTTTTGGCGCCCAACATGGGGCACTAAGGGTTGAGATAACGACAGATCTGACTAGAGTGTGTTAAAACAAGATTCTCATAAGCATTACATCAGTTTAATATTTACTAATCAAAATGATGATTTTTCTGAACTCAAGTCTGCTGTGCCTGTTTTCCAAATTGAGTTATATAGCACATTAGTGTCTGTGTTCGCTGTTGTGTTGCTTATCACTTCATACAAATGAGCTCCTGATCGAGGGGTGGACCTGAGCATGGACACTATAGCACAGGTTATTCATGATTGTGAAACAGGTGCTGTAATCAAGGAAGCCCAGTGGTTAAAGCATCTTTGGTATGGAGGACAATGGCTGAAATATAAATATGGAGAGGCCTCGCAGATTGATTATATCACACTCCCTCAAACTCGCAACAGCAAGCGCCACGTACTTACCATGGTGGAAGAAACCACCGGATGGCTGGAAACATATCCTGTGCCCCATGCCACCACCCAGAACACTATCCTGGGCCTTGAAAAGCAAGTCTCATGGAGACATAGCACCCCAGAAAGAATTGAGTCAGACAATGGGACTCATTTCCAAAACAACCTTATAGACACTTGGGCCAAAGAACATGGTATTGAGCGGGTGTATCACATCCCCTATCATGCACCAGCCTCCGGGAAAGTTGAATGATACAATGGATTGTTAAAGACTGCACCAAAGGCAATGGGTGCTGGGACATTCAAAAATTGGGATACACGTTTGGCAAAGGCCACCTGGTTAGTCAATACTAGGGGATCTGCCAACTGAGCCGCACCTGCCCAATCAATCCTGTTACCTACTGTAGAAAGGGATAAAGTTCCTGTAGTGCATGTAAGAAACATGCTGGGGAAGACAGTCTGGGCTACTCCTGCCTCAGGCAAAGGCAAACCCATTCGTGGGATTGCTTTTGCTCAGGGACCTGGATGCACTTGGTGGGTAATGCAAAAGAATGGAGAGGTCTGGTGTGTACCTCAAGGGGATTTAATACTGGGTGAGAATAGCCCATGTGTTGAATTGTATTATGTTAATTATTATCTAATACTGTATGTCAGCACTATCATGATTGCTATATGTCAATGTTCTATTAATAGTATCACTGTAACAGCCACGCAGATAATGATGAATGAGTTTTGATAGAATTGGACAAGTACAGAGATGTGATGGAACGAGAACAGGCTTCAACGTGTGATGATCCAGCACCACACACCATCTCTTCTGCCCTGAAAGACTGCTGTGACAGATGATCCTGAGGTCAGTCACGGACTATGCAAACTGAGTGGACATTCTATGTACCACTGATGAAAATGATGATTAATTGGAATGTATTGGAAAGGGTATAACCTGAAGTTGTCATAAATGGTATGGAATAAGGGGTGGATATATGTCCTGGTTTCAGCTAGGATAGAGTTAATTTTCCTCCTAGTATCTGGTAGGGCTATGACATGCTGATGTTTTAATTGTTGCACAGCAGTGCTTACACCAAGGCAAAGACTTTTCAGTTTCTTGCTCTGTCCTGCCAGTGGGCAGGCTGGGAGTGCAGCAGGAGCTGGGAGGGGACAGACCTAGGACAGCTGACCCAAACTGGCCAAAGGGGTATTCCATATCATCTGATGTCATGCTAAACAATGCATAGGGGTGGGTAGCTTGGGGATAGGCTGGGCATCGGTCAGCGGGTGGTAAGCAATTGCATTGTGCATCACTTGTTTTGTACACATTATTATTAGCAGTACTATTATCATTACTATTATTATTTTTCTTTTCTGTTCTAATAAACCATCTTTATCTCAACTCACAGGCTTCATTTTCCTGATTCTCTCCCCCATCCCAGAGAGGGAGGGGGGAGGGTGAGCGAACGGCTGTGTGGCATTTAGCTTCCGGCCAGGTTAAACTACAACGTACTCCCCCCAAAGCATCTGTGGGCACCGATAAGCCCACTCCGGAGCAAGTACACCTCAAAGAATCTGTGGTCATGGAGAAGTTTGTGCCACAGCAGGTACACCTTTCAGTCTCTGTGAATAAGACTACAACACAGCAGGTGTCTGAAGGGACCATGGCTAATGGAAGAGGCTGCACCAGGGAAAACCATGACACAGGTACACCTCGAAGCAGCTGTGTGGTAAGTCCATGCCACAGCAGGTATACCTCTGTAGAGTCTGTGGCCTGTTATAAAGTCCACATAAGAGCTGGCTTCAACGTGCAACAATCGAACACCATTCATTATCTCTCCTGCCCCAAAGGATTGTTATGACACATGGAGCCCAAAGTCATGGACTAAAACTCATACATTTTAGAAGGATGGCCCATAGACTAAGGGAATTATATCTGTGTGTATATATCAGAAGACAGGAAAGGTAGTGTTGATTAATTGGGATGTATTGGAAAGTGTAGGACCTGAGTGTGATGTAAATGGTATGGAATAAGTGGTAGATACTGTCCTGGTTTCAGCTGGGATAGAGTTAATTTTCTTCCTAGGAAAAAAATAATAAAAAACATGGGGAGTTGGCAGGGGGACAGGGACACAGACATCAGGGCTGCTGCTGCTTGGGGATTGGCGAGCAATTGTATTGTGCATCACTTGCTTTGTATATTTTTATTGTCATTATTATTTTCCCTTCCTTTTCTGTTCTATTAAACTGTCTTTATTTCAACCCACGAGTTTTACCTTTTTTCCCAATTCTTTCCCCTATCCCACTGTGGAGGGAGTGGGTGAACATCTGTGTGGTGCTTAGCTGCCTGCCCTGTTAAAACCAGAACATGACACGAATTTAAAGGCTCATTAAAGTATACTGGGTAGAAAAAAAGGTTTTAGCAGACAAAAGACCATTGATTAAAGCATCTGGATTCTTGTGCATCAAGACAGACATTTCCATGTCAAAGTTCATTGTTTGTATCCACCTTAAAATTGTGAGTAGGAAATATAGTGGTGAAAAGTATAAAGTTTTGAAACATTTAGAAACCAGTAAAATGTACTTCTAATACACCTCTTACCAAATTACTCCATTTCCTTCAAATCTCTTTACTGAAAGGATGAAAGAGCTGAAACATTACTAAGCATACAGAGAACTGCAGCCTATTTTTAATGATTTACAGTTTTATTAAACACAGTAAGTTTTTAAAACTATTTGCTTAGTACAAGTTTGGTATGCTACCATTTCATTTTAATCATCTCACATATTATTGAGGCATCAACTAGCAAAATGTAAAGTTATACATCACGTACATTCATTGCAACAAGTTCTACCATATTTGACTATTCAGATTACATCCCCTGTATTCTTAGAGCAAAGGCAGCATCAGCCATGCTCAGCATAATCAACTAGAAAAATATGAAGTTTGCACATATCCATACTACAGAATTTCATAAGAAGACATGGTTTCACCTGCTACTCCAGTAAGAAACAGCACCCACTCTTAAAGTACTTATTTCACCAACATAAAAATCAATTACATTGCACATTTTCTAATTATTAGAATCATCTAATCAAAGTAAAGCTTCACAAAGAACAAAATCAAACTACACTACTAAATCAAAACATCACATTTTAACTGCTGTACCATCTCATGTCTGTGTCATCTTCTCCCTCCCCCATCCACTATAGATGACAAGATCTCCCAGATAAGAGCCAAGGCCCTCCTTTGCTCCTAACCATTCCTATCTCCAGGCTTAGAAACATTTTCAGACTGGTAAGAGTTCACAGAGTCCCTCACAAAAAGCAGAAAATTGGCCTCATTATGACTGTTTTCTTAGCATCCAGGGCCAGTTTATGATCTCAGTATCCCATGACCTGTGCATTCTACACTGATGTCTGGCCTTATCACATAGGACAAGAAAGAAATTCAAAAATATAGTGCTTTAATTCTAGAGATATTTTAATATTATTCTGAAGATAGTTTCTGTAAAGTATTTCTGCTTTCAAACTTAGTAATCAAATATACAACTTTAAAATTGTCCTATAAATATAATTACCCAATGCATACTTTTCAAGTCCCCTTATTTCCAGTAATAAACGAACAAAATAAACGTTATTTAAAAAAAAAAAAAATGGAAACAAACTTTAGTGCTGTTCTCCTTCCTCTCCTCCCCACTTCCCATACCGCTTGTTGCAGGGGTGTTTTTTCGCACTGTTTTGGTACTTGGACTAAAAGCTGTGCCACTCCCATATCGACTTCTGGGAAGCGACGTGCGCACACACCACCATCTACTTTCAGGGGCTCCCCGGGAGCAAAGCTAGGAACCCTGGGCCCAGCAGCGCCCCGCACCCGGCTAGGAACCTGATGAACGGAGGAGACACCCTCCCTGCGCACCCCTAGCCATGCCCTCACGGATCACGATCTACAGAAAACACAACAGGCAGTAGTAAGAAGGGGGCTGAAGCCACTCCTGCGGCTCTGCACTAGGAAGGGCTTCATCACGCCACCTTTCGGGGGTGGGTAAGGACGCCAGACCCTGGGCAAAGGTGGGGAGAAGGTAAGTGAGCCCCACGGCCCAGCGGGGACAAATACATGCCAATACCCCCACCTGAGGGAGAGGGAGGGGGAGTGGGCGGTTGGCACTGGAGCGGCTCTATGGCAGGCTCCTCGCGGTCAGGTGGCAGCTGCCTCGACCGTGAAAGCACCTCCCGCCGGAGTGCCCGTGCTCGAGTACCCACCAGGCCTCTTCGTTGGTGGAGATGGGAGCCCCGGCCTGATCCTTCAGAGCAGCAGGAGAGAAGTGGATGGGGCTGACAACCCTCATCCAGCTGACCTCTAATGGGGGATGGGAGGGCGGGAATCCGATGTAGAGAGAGGAGCCAAGAGGCTGCTAGACATAGGCTGCGGTGAATGGGAGAAGCGCCTTACCTTGCTGAGCACCCCACAGAGCTCAACAGGCAGCCCAAGTTCAGTCTCGGGGTCCCCTTCAGAGCCTGAGAAATTCCAACTCTGATTGTCCGACGTGGAGACCTAAGCCGCAGCCACTGCCGAGCAAGGAAGAGTCGAGCAGCTCCTGCCCAAAGCAGACTCAGTCTCCTCCTACCGAAGGGAAGGGAGTGGCATCTGGGGGTAACCCGAGCGACATAGCTCCGCTCGCGCCTGCCAGTAACCGTCTGGCATCAAGACACAGAGACCTGAGCTTTCCTCTCAACATAACTCCGTGGCCTCAGCCTACAGCAAGAGCTACAATGTAGAGATGGCAAAGGGTGTGTGAGTGCGTGCTTGCCTACCACACACGCCACTCAGAACAGAGTGAAAGCTAGTACCATCACCATCTTACAAAAAGCTCCATCCCTCAGCCTCCTTCCTGGCCGTGCGCTGTCTGCTGGGAGTTGCAGTTTTCCACAGAGTTTCTGGTCCTACCCCGGCCATCCAAACCAAATTAATTGTTCAGCATGATGTCAGATAGTATGGAATACCCCTTTGGCCAGTTTGGGTCAGCTGTCCTGGGTCTGTCCCCTCTGTCTCTCCCAGATCCACCTGCACCCCTAGCCTGCCCACTGGCAAGACAGTGAGAAGCTGAAAAGCGCTTGGCTTAGCGTAAGCACTGTTCTGCAACAATTAAAACATCAGCGTGGTATCAACACTATTCTCATCCTAATCCAAAGCATAGCATCCTACCAGCTACTAGGAGGAAAATTAACTCTGTCCTAGCTGAAACGAGGGCATATATCCACCATTTATTCCATACCATATATGTCATGCTTAGGTTCCACACTTCCTAATGCATTCCAATTAATCACCACTTTTCATATATATATGTATATAAAATGTCCACTGAGTTTCTGTACTCTGTGACTGACTTCGAGCTCCATCTGTCCCAGCAGTTGTTTAGGACAGAAAAGATGGTGTGTGATGTTGGAACCAGAACAGGCTTCAACTTGTGACAATCCGTCATACCACTGTGCTTGTCCAATTCTACCAAAATTCATTCATCGTTATCTGTGTGGCTGTTACTGTGATACCATTAATAGGACATTGACATACAGCAATCACGATAGTGATGACATACAGTATTTGATAATAATTAACATAATATAATTCAACTCCTGGGCTATTCTCCTATTCTCAGCCAATATTAAATCCCCTTGAGGTACACATCAGACCTCCCATTTCTTTTGGAAGTGCATTCAGGTCCCTGAGCAAAAGCAATCCCACAAATGGGTTTGCCTTTGCCTGAGGCAGAAATAGCCCAGACTGTCTTCCCCAGCATGTTTCTTACATACACTACAGGGACTTTGTCCCCTTCTAGAGTACGTAACAGGTTTGATTGGGCAGGTCCAACTCGGTTGGCAGATCCCCTAGTATTGACTAACCAGGTGGCCTTTGCCAAATGTGTATCCCAGTATTTGAATGTCTCAGCACACATTTTTAGTGGGTTTACGTGGCAAGGTTTTGGTAGCAGGGGGCCATAGGGTTGGCTTCTGTGGGAAGGATCTAGAATCTGCCCCATGTTTGGTAAGGGCCCCACTGCTGACCAGAGCCGAGCCAATAAGCGATGCTGTTTTGCCCCTCTGTGAGAGCATATTTAAGACGGGGAAAAAAAACGCTGTGCTATACAGCAGCTGGGAGAGTGAGAGGAGTGAGGAACAGCCTTGCAGGTGCCAAGGTCAGTGAAGAAGGAGGGAGAGAGGTGCTCCAGGCACCGGAGCAGAAGTCCCCTGTGGCCTGTGGTGAGGACCATGGTGAAGCAGGCTGTCCCCCTGCAGCCCATGGAGTACCATGGTGGATTAGGGTTCCACACTGCAGCCTGTGGAGGAGACCACGGTGGAGCAGGTGGCCCTGCACTGATGGAGGATGCCGCCTGTGGAAGACCCCTGCCAGAGCAGATTCTGGGCCAGACCTGTAGCCCGTGGAGAGGAGACCACGCAGGAACAGGTGACCTGGCAGGAGCTGCTGCCCGTGGGGGACCCAGGTTGGAGCAGTTTTCTCCTGAGGGATGGACCCCGTGGTATGGACCCATATCTGGAGCAGTTCTGGAAGAGCTGCTGCCTGTGGGAAGCCCACGCCTGATAAGTTCATCAAGGACTGCATCCCATGGGTGGAACCCCACAGCACAGGGTATGAGAGTGACCGAGAAGGAGTGGAGGAGAAGAAGCTCTATAGACTGACCATAACCCCCATTCTCCCGTTCCCCTGCGCCGCTCGGGGGGAGGAGGTGGAAGAGGGTGGATGGGGGGGGAAGGTGCTTTACGTTTCTTTCCTTTGTTTCTCACTTCTCTAGCTTGTTAGTAATAAGCAATAAATCACAGAATCACAGAACTGTAGGGGTTGGAAGGGTCCTCAAAAGATCATCGGGTCCAACCCCCCTGCCAAAGCAGGTTCCTCAGGGCAGGCTGCCCAGGTAGGCGTCCAGATAGGCCTTGAATAACTCCAGAGAAGGAGACTCCACAACCTCCTTGGGCAGCCTGTTCCAATGCTCCGTCACCCTCACCGTGAAGAAGTTCTTTCGCATGTCAGTGTGGAACTTCCTGTGTTCTAACTTGCAGCCATTGCCCCTTGTCCTATCCCCACAAAGCACTGAGAAGAGGTTGGCTACATCCTTCTGTCCCCCACCCCTCAGATATTTATATACACTGAGGAGATCCCCTCTCAGTCTTCTCTTCTCCAGGCTGAACAGACCCAGGTCTCTCAGCCTTTCCTCATAAGGAAGATGCTCCAGGCCCTGTATCATCTTTGTGGCCCTCCGCTGGAATCTTTCCAGGAGATCCCTGTCTTTCTTGTACTGGGGAGCCCAGAACTGGACACAGTACTCCAGGTGAGGCCTGACCAGGGCAGAGTAGAGGGGGAGGATCACCTCCCTTGACGTGCTGGCCACGCTTCTTTTAATGCACATCAGGATCCCATTAGCCCTCTTGGCCACAAGGGCACAGTGCTGGCTCATGGTCAACCTGTCGTCCACCAGGACCCCCAGGTCCTTCTTCTCAGAGCTCCCATCCAGCAGGTCATCCCCCAGCCTGTACTGATACACGTGGTTGTTCCTTCCCAGGTGCAGGACTCTACACTTGCTCTTATTAAATCTCATTTGGTTTCTTCCTGCCCATCTCTCCAGCCAGTCCAGGTCTCGCTGAATGGCAGCACAGCCTTCTGGCGTGTCGGCCACTCCTCCCAGTTTTGTGTCATCATTGTACTTGCTGAGGGCAGACACTATTCCCTCATCAAGGTCGTCAATGAAGATGTTGAACAAGACCAGACCCAGCAGGGACCCCTGGGGAACACCGCTAGTCACAGGCCTCCAGCCAGACTCTGCTCCTCCGATCACCACCCTCTGAGCTCGACCAGTCAGCCAGTTCTCAACCCACCTTGCCGTCCACTCCTCTATCCCACACTTTCTCAGCTTTGCTAGTAGGATGTCATGGGAGACAGTATCGAAAGCCTTGCTAAAGTCAAGGTAGATGACATCCACTGCTCTCCCCCCATCTACCCAGCTGGTGATGCCATCATAGAAGGCAACGAGGTTGGTTGAGCACGACTTCCCCTTGGTGAATCCATGCTGACTACTCCTCATAACTTTCTTCTCTTCCAATTGCTTGGAGACGGCATCCAGAACAAGCTGCTCCAATACCTTTCCAGGGACAGAGGTGTTATATATGGAGTGGTAATTCATGTCAAGAAAATGGTTGATATTAATAAAGAAGGGGGAGATTTGGGAATGTGGCCATGGGGGTTGGAAAACCCCGTGGTTGAGATAACATTAGACTCTTAACGACGAGGCCATCAGGAATATAAAAGAGTTTAGAGGGAACAAAGAAGGGTGATTCAGGAGACTCCATGCAGTCTCCAGTTTCTTGTTCTCCAGCTGGTTCTCTTGTTCTCCAGCCTTAAGGCATGGAAGTTTCTGGGTGTTTGCTGTTGTTGTTACATTCAAAGTTGTTTGACCAATGAAAAGTTGTTTTGAAAAGAACTGCTGTGGAGAGAAGGGTATAAGAGGGGAGCCTGCCCTCAAGAAAGCAGAAGAAGAAAAAAAAAGAAGGCAGCATGATGAAGTTACATCAATAAAGAAGCAGGAAAAAGAAGTGAAGAGGAACAGGCTGTCAGAATGGAGACCAGGACGGGAACAGGCACTTTGATTGCCTCATGAAGATAGGTTCAGCCAAACTCAGCAAACTGCTCAGAGAAGCTCGTACAGAAAGTCACTGGAAACAGGCACGCTGGAGCTGGAGAGAAGCTCGAGCTGGGAGAAGCGGACCCGTGCACACAACTGCCTCTCGCTGGTAAGCAGTTGTGCATTATGGGGAATCATACGTCCTTAGGAACAAAGACTGTCCTGGTAACCTTACAGCTTATTCTCCTTATTAACAATTGGACTGTTTATGATCCTGAAATATGGGACCAAACTGAGGTCAAGGTGTGGGACTCTGCAACTAAAAATGGCAAGGTTGCAGTGGGATTGCTCGGCACCTGGCGAGCAGTCTCTGAGGCCTTAAAGAGCCATGTGGGACCACGGTCAGAAATGTGTGATTTGCCAGACAGTGAGGGAGCTGCAGGCTCCTTTACTGATCCGACTGCTATGCCATCAGCCCCTCTGCTGCTACAGCCATCGAAGGCTTTTGCTGTTACGCCCCCTGGTGACCTGGATGTGCCTTTTGACCCAGGCCTATTGGCCTTCACAAGGAGATGGATATGCTTTGCTTCGATATGGGAAGAACGGGATACATAAGGCCTGAAGACCGAGTTGCTTGACAACTTAAAGCAAGACATATTGTTCAAAAGGAAGGGAAAATGGAGACTGTTAAGTTATGGAACTTGAAGGATTGTTTGTTACCTATCCTGATTGTATGTATGTATAGGCATACTCGGGTTATTATGTAAAGTAATGTTCTGTATACATGTATTTAGAATGTTTGATGTTCATGTGTGCGTGTTGGTGGAGCATGGACTCCCCGCACACCCAGCACTGTTTACTTGCCTTTTATACCTTTTATAGCTTTTATACCTTTTAGAAATATTTGTTTTATAAATATTATAAAATTCAGTTTGCATTCAGACCTCATTTATAACAGAGGTGAGACTGACTGGCTTGTAAATCTTACCGTCTCCCTATGCCGAATGTGTTTTGCCCATCACAATAATTTCTCTGTGATCTCCTTGTCCTTATCTCAACCTTTGAGCCCTTTTCATCGTATTTTCTCCCCATTCCTCTTTGAGGAGGGGGAGTGAGAGAGCGGTTGTGGTGGAGTTCGGCTGCCCACTCGAGCGGAACCACCACACCATTGCCTTCCGTGTAGTCTTTAACAGTCCATTGTACTGCTCGATATTCCCGGAGGCTGGTGCATGATAGGGGATGTGATACACCCACTCAATACCATGTTCTTTGGCCCAAGTGTCCATAAGGTTGTTTCGGAAATGAGTCCCATTGTCTGACTCAATTCTTTCTGGAGTGCCATGTCTCCATGAGACTTGCTTTTCAAGGCCCAGGATAGTGTTCTGGGTGGTGGCATGGGGCACAGGATATGTTTCCAGCCATCCGGTGGTTGCTTCCACCATGGTAAGTACGTGGCGCTTGCTGATGCAGGTTTGAGGGAATGTGATGGAATCAATCTGCGAGGCCTCCCCATATTTATATTTCAGCCATTATCCTCCATACCAAAGAGGCTTTAACCGCTTGGTTTCATTTGATTACAGCACCTGTTTCACATTCATGGATAACCTGTGCTATAGTGTCCATGGTCAGGTCCACCCCTTGATCACAAGCCCATCTGTATTTGGCATCCCTGCCTTGATGGCCTGAGGTGTCATGTGCCCAGTGAGCTATAAATAATTCACCCTTATGTTGCCAGTCCAGGTCCACCTGAGCCACTTCACTCTTAGCAGCCTGATCCACCTGCTGGTTGTTTTCATGTTCTTCAGTAGCCTGATTCTTGGCTGCATGAGAATCTATGTGGCGTACCTTTACAACCAGGTTCTCTACCCGGGCAGCAATATCTTGCCACAATGCAGCAGCCCAGGTGGGTTTACCCCTGCACTGCCAGTTGTTCTGCTTCCATTGCTGTAACCACCCCCACAGGGCATTTCCTACCATCCATGAATCAGAATAGAGATAGAGAAATGGCCACTTTTCTCATTCAGCAATATGTAAATCCAGATGGAATGTTATCACTTCTGCAAACTGACTTGATTCACCTTCTCCCTCAGCAGCTTCTGCAACTTAATGTGTAGGACTCCATACAGCAGCCTTCCACCTCCAATGCTTTCCCACAATACGACAGGACCCATCAGTGAACAGGGCATATTGCTTCTCATTTTCTGGTAGCTTGTTGTACAGTGGGGCTTCTTCAGCACAGACCACCTCCTCCTCCATTGATAGCCCAAAATATTTGCCTTCTGGCCAGTCCACAATCACTTCCAAGATTCCTGGGCGACTGGGGTTTCCTATTTGAGCCCGCTGAGTAATCAGTGCAACCCACTTGCTCCATGCAGCATCAGTTGCATGATGTGTAGAGGGGACCCTTCCTTTGAACATCCAGCCCAGTACCAGCAGTCGGGGTGCCAGGAGGAGCTACGCTTCAGTACCGACCACTTCTGAAGCTGATCAAACTCCCTCATACGCTGTCAATATCTCTTTTTCAGTTGGAGTGTAGCGGGCGTCAGATCCTCTGTATCCCCGACTCCAAAACCCTAGGGGTCGACCTCAAGTTTCCCCAGGTTCTTTCTGCCAGAGGCTCCAGGTGGGGCTATTCTCATCGGCTGCAGTGTAGAGCACATTCTTTACATCTGGTCCTGTTTGGACTGGCCCAATGGCTACTGCTTTTTAATTATCTTCTGTTTAATTTCAAAGGCTTGTCGTTGCTCAGGGCCCCATATTGCCCTAGGTAATTCCAGAACAATAGGAAACTTTTTTTTCTTTTTTTTCCTAGAGCTTCATCTGAGATATATATTCTTGTCAATAGTTATGGGAGGTGAGAGATTTGCAGAAAGGGTTGGGGAGTGGAGGAAGGTAGTTGAACGTAGGATTTGTGTAATTTATTAATAGATATAGTGGTTTGGGAAGGACTGAAGTTTTGTGTTGGCTCATCTTTCTCCAGATTGCTTTGAGGGGAAAAGTTTAATAGTTTTAGTTGAGGAAAGCTTTGGAATCCGTACTCCTGGTTGTATCATAAGATTGTTGCTGTTAAATTGTATTTTCTCTGACTGCCTCCCTGTGACAAATAATTTTGTAGTCTTTCCACGTTTCAAATTTTTCAGCTAAAAACTAAATAATATTAGTACCAGCTCTAAGTCTTTGGTAGAAAGATATTTACAATGAATGTAAATTTGCCTCACTGAGAGTAAATGGTAAAGCAGCATCAAAGCACTTTAAACAATTTCTATTTCTTAAACAATTTTATTTCTTAAAATTCACATTACATGTGAATTCACATTACATGTGAATTACATGACATTCACAAGCACTTTAATACTTGTGTAACCACTGGAATGCACAGAAAACTTTATACAAGTGTCCTGGTTTCAGTTAGCACAGAATTAATTTTCTTCCTAGTAGCTGGTGGAATGCTGTGTTTTGGCTTAGGATGAGAAGAGTGCTGATAACACCCCGATGCTTTAATTGTTGCAGAGCAGTGCTTATACTAAGCCAAGGACATCTCAGCCTTTTGCTCTGTCCTGCCAACGGGCAGGCTGGGGGTGCAGTAAGAGCTGGGAGGGGACAGACCCAGGACAGGTGACCCAAACTAGCCAAAGGGGTATTCCATACCATCTGACGTCATGCTAAACAATATATAGGGGTGGCTAGCTGGGGGGAGGGGGGCCGGACTGCTCGGGGTTAGGCTGGGCATCGGTCAGCGAGTGGTGAGCAATTGCATTGTGCATCACTTGTTTGTACATACTATTACTTTCGTATTATCACTATTGTATCATTATTATTATTATTGTTATTATTATTTTGTTATTATTATTTTCCTGTCTTATTAAACTGTCTTTATCTCAACTCAAGGGCTTCACTTTCCATTTCTCTCCCCCGTCCCAGAGAGGGAGGGGGGAGGGTGAGCGAACGGCTGCGTGGTGTTTAGCTGCCGGCCGGGTTAAACCACGACAACAAGTCTACTGTGGGTGCTATTTTTGACAAATTTCTAACATATAAAAAGTGTTTGAGAAACTATGTTATTTGATTCACCAACTATTTGGAAAGAAACCAAGGTCATTTTATTTAGTGTCTGTTATAATGTATTGCATCTGTTAAGTAGAATGGATAAGCTGTATATATTGATATGCACATCAACAGTTTATAGTTCTTGTCTGTAGTATGTTAATGATGTTAAATGCCATAACCTTAAAAGGCAGTCTTTTTTTTTCCTCCTCTGAACTGTGAATTAACTTTATTCTGATTGAGAGCAGGAAGTGAAGAGACATGTCTGAGCAAAGCCTTTTGGCAATGGCAACAAAGTGTATTCACATAGTCATGCACTCTCATACTCTTTGTCCAGGACTGTCCCTTTGGTTCCAGAAGTAGCTATGTGTTTTTCGTTTGTCTTTTTAATTAAAGATTCTGGATTGATTTAAACAGGTATTAAAACCAAAACTTTTTTTTTTTTTTTTGTAAAATACTGGGTTAGCTGCTACTTGAAAAATAGTTCCATTCAGCTGTGTCAGTTTGGGTAGTTGGAATTTGCACTTCTGTGAATTCTGGCCTGGTTTTCTCTTTGTTGTCGACGGAAGGAAGACACAGACGCTCAATATGAGGGAACAGTGAACTTCAACTTTAATGGATAGCTCAGTCGCCTTTTATCTAGGTCGAACATAATCAACTCATACATATTGCAGAAACTAAGCTCAGGATTGGCTAACACTTCCCGGGCTTTTCAGTCAGTTCCTCCTTTTTATAGCTACCGTCTGCCTTAGGGACTTTCCCGATCGCCCAAGGGCATCGTGTCCTTGAGCCTGATTGGCTCTCAGCCAGCTGCGTACGTGCCCAGGCTCATATGAGTTGAGTACGGTACTTCACTAGCCCATTGCCTCCTAACTGCTCAACATCCACATGTCCTACTTCACTTAACCACTCCTCCACATCTCTTCAGCAGTATTTGCTTATCATATACTTCAGCTGATGATGATTATAAAAAACCTATTTTTTTCTTAGGAGATTCTGTATTCTAGGGAACTAATGTGCTATTATATTAATGAGACCGAGAATAGTGAAATAGTATCAGTTTTGAACATACTAGTAGGGAACTTGGTGGTTAATGTTGTGTGTATGTACATGCTAATAACACTGTTTGCACAGTTCCTCCTGCCAGCTCTATTGTAAATCACTACAGGATTAAAACTGGCAGGAGCATTCTCCTCAGTGCTGTTAAGAAACCAAGGTTCTAATAAATATCAACACCCCTGTTGTTGAAAAGGACTGAGCAGGTAGGTCAGAAGGACAATCCCATGCTTGCTTGCACACATCTTTGGTGGTGGTTTCTCTTGCTGAGAAACAGAGACTCTAGAACAGCAAACTGTTCCAACCTGGGTCCCCCACAGACAGCAGCTCCTGCCAGGTCACCTGTTCCTGCGTGGTCTACTTTCCACGGGCTACAGGTCTGGCCCAGAATCTGCTCTGGCCGGGGTCCTCCACAGGCGGCAGCCTCCATCGGTGCAGGTCCACCTGCCCAACATTGTCTCCTCCACAGGCTGCAGCGTGGAACCCTAATCCACCATGGTACTCCATGGGCTGCAGGGGGACATCCTGCTTCACCATGGTCCTCACCACAGGCCGCAGGGGACTTCTGCTCCAGCACCTGGAGCGCCTTTCCTCCTCCTTCTTCACTGACCTTGGCACCTGCAAGGCTGTTCCTCACTCCTCTCACTCTCCCAACTGCTGTGAGACAGCTTTTTTTTTCTCCTGTCTTAAATATGCTCTCACAGAAGTGCAAACAACATTGCTTCTTGGCTCGGTTCTGGTCAGCAGTGGGGCCCTTACCTAACATGGGGCAGCTTCTAGATCCTTCTCACAGAAGGTACCCCTATGACCCCCTGCTACCAAAACCTTGCCATGTAAACCCACTACAGGGGTTGAGTTCTCATAATTTGAATGTATGATTGTTCTATTTCTTAAATTTCTAGGACAAACACAATGTATTTGTGGGAAACCCATTGTTCAAATGGCCTGGCTCTGTTGATGTATTAATTCCTATAGCAAGGGGGGTTAGCTGGGGGTTTAATTCTTTAATGATGGTGCTTCAAACAGCTGCATGCACAGTTTATATGAAGGTACTTCTGTGCAAGGAGTTGAATAAGAAGTGTAGCTGCATGGTGATTCAAAGATCGAAGCCGAAATTTCTAAGTGACGAAGTATCCTTTATTGTCAGCACTGGATGCACGGGGGATCCTTCCACCTAACGTGCATGTTCAAAGTAACAAACCAGCTCATATTTATACAGCAAAACAATGAATATTCAATTAATGAATATACATATTCATTACCTAAACCCGCCTACTCTCGCTTCGTATGCTAATTAGCTTATCAGTCTTTGCGCTTGCGCAAAGCCTCCCAAGAATTGTGGGCAGGGGTCTTCGGGACATGGGCAGTGGTCTTTGGGAGGAAGACCGTAGGTCTTCCTCATGGTGTACTTTTCACCTTTTGCTAAAGAATGCCAAGTTGGCTGAATCAGTTGTTTTCCAAGCCGCATGAATACTGAGTTGGCTCAAGTTAGCTCAAGTTGCAGCATAACTGAAGGTCGACAGATAACGGGATGTTTCAATTAACGAGATGCTTCAACATAGCAGAAGGTGGACAGATAAGAAGATGTCGTATATTTTGTTCTCATTATATTTTAACTACAAGATTTATTCTATCCTAAAGTGAGTTTATACAATATCATTGGCCACTAGTTCAATCTTAACTAGGAATTGGAGTAAAAACAGTGGTGTACTCTAAAAGTGTTGATTTTGATGAGTTGTGGTCTTATTGAGGAAGTCTGATGTAGTCTTATTTATTACTGCCCTGGTTTTGGCTGGGATAGAGTTAATTTTCTTCCTAGTAGCTGGCATAGTGCTGTGTTTTAGATTTAGGATGAGAATAATACTGATAACATGCTGATGTTTTGGTTGTTTCAGAACAGTGCTTACAATAAGTCAAAGACTTCTCTGCTTCTCATATCACTCTGCTAGAAGGCTGGGGGTGCACAAGAAGCTATGAGGGTACAGAACCAGGACAGCTGACCCAAACTGACCAAAGGGATATTCCATACTATATGACATCATGCTGAACAATAAAACTGGTGGGAGTTGGCTGGGGGCGCCTGTCATTGCATGGGGACAGGCATGGCATTGTTAAGTAGGTAGTGAGCAGTTGCATTGTGCATCACTTGTTTTGTGTATTCTTTTATTATTATTATTTTACATCCTAATAAACTGTCTTTATCTCAGCTCACAACCTTTTGCTTTGTTTCCTGATTCTCTCCCCCATTCCACTGTTCTTGGGGGGGAATGAGTGAACGGCTATGCGGTGCTTAGCTGCCTGCTGGATTAAACCACAATGATTACTTGGGTACTACTGAAATAATACTGAGGCTTTGTTCTGAGGTGGCCCATGAGATGTTTTTTCAGCTCTAATAATTTCTACTGTAGGTGAAACATTAGAAGGGTTGGATTTGAGAGTTGAATCAGTCTGCTTGGCTTGTTTTGCATTTTTTTTTCAAATTTGTATTCTTCAATGATTGAATAAGAGTAATGAAGTAGTTAAGTAAGCCTGATATACTTTCTGTAAGTATTGTCTTTGTAAAAGTGATTCTCATTTCTGCCCCAGAGTATCTTCAGTTATAACGGAGTTTTCCACATCTCATCTAAAAAGTTTTCATGAGGTTTTTTAAAAAATAATAAAGGGGTTGATCTCTTATCCTTTCATTCAATATGTATATAACTGTCTATGTGACAGTTTGGAGTATATTTTACATTTATATAAACTGAAATTTTCTGCAAATGGATGAATTCTTGATCTCTTACCTAACACGGGGCAGCTTCTGGAGTCTTCTCACAGAAGCCACCCCTATGGCCTCCTGCTACCAAAACCTTGCCACGTAAACCCACTACATGATCCTCTCCACAGGCCGCAGAGGAACATCAGCTTCAGCGCCTGGAGCACCTCCTCCCTCTCCTTCTTCACTGACCTTGGTGTCTGCAAGGCTGTTTCTCACTCCTCACTCTTCCAGCCACTTTTGTGCTGCATTTTTATTTCCCTTTTCTTAAATCTGCTCTCGAGGTGCAAACAACGTCGCTTATTGGCTCGGTTCTGGGCAGTGGTGGGTCCCTTTGGAGCTGTCTGAAATTGGCCCTTATCTGACTGAATTCTTGTCACAGAAGTCACCCCTGCAGCCCCCCACTACCAAAACCTTGCCATGTAAAACCACTACAGTCGTGGAGTTATCAGATGCCAAAGCCATCTCAGGTTGGGTCACTGTTGCACTTGCACTGCTTCTTGTGAGGCTCATCCTCTTGTTCAAGTGGTTCCTGCTATAGGACTTCTAACATGCAACTCAAATCATGGGTTACAACAGTTTAAGCAGTTTGTTTAACATCCTATGAACACTTATGAAACTCCTAGAACACTTGATATTCTTCATACCCATATTCTACATGGATGTGATTATTTTAATAATTGTTCCAAGTACAGTATGGAAGGAAATTTTCCATCCTACACTTCCAGTGAGTACTCTGAACTTTAATATTTGATGAGCCATTTCTGAAGTTTTCATAAGAAAAAATAAAAGACCAGATATCTTATATGTGTACATATACTTCAAACAATTATTTTTTAATGTTTCTTGTATAGTACTAACTTCAGAGGTCTTTATCTTTGGAACACAGAGCAATCAGTACTATACCACACTTGATTTTAGTCAAAAGGCTCAGAAATGATCCTTTATGGTCAAAACTAGATTACATAAGTCCTTCATCTTAGCACCAAAACCGAAAACTGAAAACTGAACACCAAAACATGAACTGAAGGGATGAAAGACATGGAAACCTGATGGCTTTCGAACAGGCCTTTATTGCCCTTTTTTCTCCACTACATATATTTTTCCTGTAACCCTATGCTCTCCATGAAACCGAATCGGCCATACAATTGGTTAGAGACCCTCAGATGCATCTCAAGCCAGCCAGCAATTGGCCACTGAGCGAAGCTCATATTTAACATTGTAGCTGAGTTAATTTATCTCGACCTTGCTCAAGTTTTGGTCTCTAACGCTTATTTCTTCATTATCTCTAATTCAGGGACATGTGAAACAGCACAATTTCCCCTTTTTTATTTTCAACTAACGAAACACTTTCTGTAGATTTTTCTAAGCACCGTAGACATTATAATAAGTAAGCAACAGACTGAAAATCACATGCAGAATTATGATTGTAAAGTAGCGTGCCTACTAGAATCTACATCAGTCAACAATCCACTAAGTGCTAGGGATGTTGCTTCTCAGTGATGCTGTGTCTCACACAGCACAATCACACAAAGAGGCCTCTTACACTTCTCATTCATACCACAAGAAAATACCACTTAAAATAATTTGTCCACGGCTTCAGGAGGTCCTTATCTACTGCCGTGGTGAGCAGCTGAGAGTGGAGGCCTGTCCTGGTTTCAGTTAGAACAGAGTTAATTTTCCTCCTAGTAGCTGGTAGGATGCTATGCTTTGGCTTAGGATGAGAAGAGTGCTGATAACATGCTGATGTTTTAATTGTTGCAGAGCAGTGCTTACACCAAGCCAAGGACTTTGCAGCTTCTTGCTCTGTCCTGCCAGCGGGCAGGCTGGGGGTGCAGTAAGAGCTGGGAGGGGACAGACCCAGGACAGCTGACCCAAACTGGCCAAAGGGGTATTCCATACCATCTGACGTCATGCTAAACAATATATAGAGGTGGCTAGCTGGGGGAGGTGCGGCTGCTCAAGGATAGGCTGGGCATTTGTCAGCGGGTGGTGAGCAATTGCATTGTGCATTACTTGTTTTGTGCACATTATTAGTAGTAGTACTATTATCATTATTATTATTATTGTTATTATTATTTTCCTGTCTGTGGTTGGTGGGCAGTCGAGCTCCACCACAACCACTCTCTCACTCCCCCTCTCCTCAAAGAGGAAGGGGGAGAAAATACAATACAGAGAACTTGAGGTTTGAGATGAGCGTGGTTTATTTTAAGGGAAAGGGAATGGGGAGAAAAAGAAACCAAAGAAACAATAAGTCTGCACGGAAGCACAGAGAGAAGGAAAAAAAAAATTCTCTACTTCCCACCAACGAGCGATGTTTGGCCACGTCCTGGGAAGCAGGGCTTCAGAACATGTAGTGGTTGTTCAGGAGGAACAGCCCCCTCCCCCACGAGAGCCCCCCTTTTTATTGCTGAGTGTGACATCAGGTGTTATGGAATATCCCTTTAGCTGGTTTAGGTTAGAAGCCCTGGTGATGTCCCCTCCCCATCACTTACCCACCCCCAGCCTGCTGGCTCTTGGGGGCTTGGAAGGAGTCCTGATGCTGTGCCAGCACTATGCGGCAATAAACACAACACTGGAGTGATACCAGTGCTGTTCCAGCTACGAGTGCAGAGCACAGCACTGTGTGGGCTGCTGCAGGGAAAGGTGACTCCATCCCAGACACACCCAAAACACTGTCTTAATAAACTGTCTTTATCTCAATTCCTGACCACCCGCTGACAAATGCCCAACCTATCCCCGAGCAGCTGACCCCCCCACCCTGGCTAGCCACCCCTATATATTGTTTAGCATGACATCACATGGTATGGAATACCCCTTTGGCCAGTTTGGCCCGCTGGCAGGACAGAGCAAGAAGCTGCAAAGTCCTTGGCTTGGTGTAAGCACTGCTCTGCAACAATTAAAACATCAGCATGTTATCAGCACTCTTCTCATCCTAATCCAAAGCATAGCATCCTACCAGCTACTAGGAGGAAAATTAACTCTATCCTAGCTGAAACCAGGACACCCATGAGTTGAATTGTATTATGTTAATTATTATATAATAATGTATGTTATCACAACCATGACTGCTATATGTCAGTGTCCTACTAATGGCATCACAGTAACAGCCACGCGGTTAATAATGAATGAATTTTGATAGAATTGGACAAGCACAGAGATGTGATTGAATGAGAACGATGTTCAACGTGTGATGATCCAGCATCACACAACATCTTTTCTGCCCTGAAAGACTACTGTGACAGATGGAGCTCAAATTCAGTCACAGACTATGCAAACTGAGTGGACATTCTATATACCATAGATGAAAATGGTGATTAATTGGAATGTATTGGAAAAGGTGCAACCTGAGCATTACATAAATGGTGTGGAATAAGGGGTGGATATATGTCCTGGTTTCAGCCAGGACAGAGTTAAATCCTCGCGAGACTACGGAACTGCGCATCGGGACTCCACACTCTCTTCAGACTAAAAGTGCATCTCATTCACACTGCACACAAGAGTCTCCCTGAGGCAATATATGGTAAAGTTTGCCTTACCTCAGTCTGTGCACGGCCTCCCAGTCCGGGCTATCAGCAGTAATCCCTGTGCCACTACTGTGTCTGTGCTGTGTCTGTGCTGTGTCTGTGGTATGTTCGTGCTGACCTCCCTTCTCCCCAGTGCTTTGCAGAGCCTGTCTTCAGATTAAGTCTCGGTCCTTTGCCAGCCATACCAAGACAACCCACCACCCCCGATGGGACCGCTGAAATCAGCGGTATTAGGCTAGGAGCATAAAAATCAGCTGCTTGATGTAACTGGTGTGTGTCTTGGTGGAGCAGAGACTCCCGGCACACCCAGAGCTGTTTGCTTACCTCTATTCCTTTAATAAAATGTAAACTTTGATTATAGTCCTATTTTGAAGACTGAGCCATTTATTACAGATTTTCACACTGGCCATATGGGAGTTACCTGCACAACCACGAGGAGGACATGAGGAAGTGGGATGGAGAATCTACCTCAGCCCTAGAGGCACAACTACATGAGTTGCAAGGAAAAAAATGGCAAAAGGGGATTCTTTCAGGAAAATTGCTGCTCCAGTTTCCAGATGGCAGTTCCACAGAAAGAGAAGGGCTGATCTTACTTCTGATCTTAAAGAAGGGACTTCTGATTTGTATTTACAAGAAGTGAGTAACGAAAACTATGATCAGGACTAGAGGGGCCCTGCCGCTGGCCAGGCAGAGGAAAGGGACAAATGGTTTACTGGACTGTGTGTATTTGATGGCCTGGCACGTCAGACCTACAGGAGTATAAGACTTTAGTGGACATTTTTGCACAGTGTACCCTAACGCCATCAAGCTATAAATAGGCAGAACCCATCTGTATTTCTGGAGTGACAGGGGCATCCCAGCAGTTAACTGTATTGGAGGCTGAAGTGAGTCTAACTGAGAAGGAGTGGCAAAAGCACCCCATTGTGACTGGCCCGGAGGTTGTGCATCCTTGGCATAGACTTCCTCAGGAGAGGACCCAAAAGGTTATTGGTGGGTTTTTGGCAGCTGTCTACCTTGCCTGGTCTCTCAGAGGAACCTTCTGTTTTGGGGTCTCATTGGGCCCAGCCCAATCAAAGCTTTTACATGCTGTAGAAGGGGATAAAGTCCCTGTAGTGCACATAAAGAACATACCGGGGAAGACAGTCTGGGTTATTCCTGCCTCAGGCAAAGGCAATGTCGTTGTCATCCCCCCACGGAATTGCTTTTGCTCAGGGACCTGGGTGCACTTGGTGGATAATGCCAAAGGAAAAGAAAGTCCAATGTGTTCCTCAAGGGGATTTGATGTTGGGTGAGAATAGCCCATGATTTGAATTGTATGACGTTGTGTTGGGTCTGTCTGAGCTGGAGTCACCTTTTCCCTGCAGCAGCCCGCACAGTGCTGTGCTCTGCACTCGTAGCTGGAACAGCACTGATATCACTCCAGTGTTGTGTCTATTGCTGCGTAGTGCTGGCACAGCATCAGGACTCCTAAGCCCCCAAGAGCCAGCAGGCTGGGGGTGGGCAAGTGATGGGGAGGGGACATTGCCGGGGCAGCTGACCTAAACCAACCAAAGGGATATTCCATAACACCTGATGTCACACTCAGCAATAAAAGGGGGGGCTCTCGTGGGGGAGGGGGCTGTTCCTCCTGAACAACCACTACGCGTTTGAGGCCCTGCTTCCCAGGACGTGGCCGAACACCGCTCGCTGATGGGAAGTAGAGAATAATTTTTCTCTCTCTCTGTGCTTCCGCGCGGACTGATTGTTTCTTTTGTATCTGTTTCTCCTTCCCATTCCCTTTCCCTTTAATTAAACCTTTCTCATCTCAAACCTCGAGTTCTCTGTGTTGTATTTTCTCCCCCCTCCTTCTGAGGAGAGGGGGAGTGAGAGAGCGGTTGTGGTGGAGCTTGGCTGCCCACCTGAGTAAAACCACCACACTGCAGGGAAAAGGTGACTCCAGCTCAGACAGACCCAACACAGACGTTAATTGCTATATAACTCTGAATATCATCATTACTATGGTTACTGTATGCTATATTAACAATATTTGAGTTACCCAGATTAATGAAGAGTGAATTTTGATGAAACTGATCAAAGTGCAGTGGTGATAGAACCAGACAAGTGCAGCAGTGATGGAACCAGAACTGGCTTCAGCAGGCAACAATCTTACACCGCACACCATATCTTCTGCCCTGGAGGACTGTTATGATACGTGGAGTCCAAAGTCATGGACTAAATGAACAAAAAGGACATTTTAGAGTGATGGCCCATACACTAAGTGAATTATATCTCTGTGTGTATGCATCCCTCCCCCCCCAAAAAAAAAGAAAAAAAAAAAAAAAGAAAAGGTAGTGGTGATTAATTGGTATATATTGGAAAGTGTGGGACCTGAGCATGACATAGATGGTATGGAATAAGGTGTGCATTTTCTCTTGCTTTAGGTCAGGATTTCCTTCCTTGTAGATGGTATGGTGTTGTGTTTTGGATTTAGGATGAGAATGGATGATGGGGATGGATGAGGACCTGACACAGAGCTTATAGGTTAAAGGATTAAAGGGAGGACAGGGACAGGTGACATTATAATGGGGGTCTACTACACCTTCCACAAATTAGTATAGAGTCATGGTTTAACCCAGCAGACAACTAAGCATCACACAGCCGCTTGCTCACTTCCCCCACCCCCAAGTGGGGAGATAATCAAAAAAAAAAAAAAAAAAAGAAAAGTAAAAGCTCATGGGTCGAGATAAAGACAGTTTAATAGGACAGAAATGGAAGGGAAAATAATAATAATAGTAAAAGTATATATAAAGTAGGTGATGTACAATTCAATTGCTCACCACCTGCTGACCCATGACCAGCCTGTCCCCAAGCAGTGCCCTGCCCAACCCTCCCCACCCTCACCTCTGGTCAGCCATCTCTTATTTATTGTTCAGCTTGGCATCATATGATATGGAATATCCCTCTGTCCAGTTTGGGTCAGTTGTCCTGGTTCTGTCTCTTTCTGGCTTCTTGTGCACCCCCACCCTCCTTGCTGGCAGGGTGGTATGGGAAGCTGAAAAAGCCTTGTCTTACTGTAAGCACTTCTCTGCAACAACTAAAACATCAGTGTGTTATCAACATTATTCTCATCCTAAATCCAAAACACAGCACCATGCCAGCAACTAGGAAGAAAATTAACTCTATCCCAGCTGAAATTAGGGCAATAATACTGACCACTTTTCTGTTTCAGCAGTTTTTAGGGTCAGTTGGATTGCTTTGACTTCTGCAAACTGACTTGACTTGCCTTCTTCTTCAGTGGCTTCCATGACTCATTGTGTGGAACTCCACAGAGCAGCTTTTCACTTTCAATGTTTTCCTGCAACACGACAGGATCCATCTTGAACAAAAAGAATGCTTTTCATCTTCTGATAGTTCATTACATGGTGGTGCCTCCTGGGCACAAATTACCTCCTCAGGTGATACTGCCAAATGTCTGCCTTCTATCCAGTCCATGATCTCTTCCAGGATTCCTAGGTAGTTGAGTTTCCCCATTTGAGCTGCCTTTTAATTAACGCTACCCACTTACTATGCGTAGCGTCAGTTGTGTCAAGGGAATTCTTCTGAACATCGAGGACTGCCAAACTGGTGAAGAGGACATTAAACTTAAGTTGCCTGGCAAGGGGAACCTCAATCCACCCAACTCCTATCAGTTTGATGCCAGTGCCAGCAATTGATGCCCAGAGCTTGGAGAAGGATCATGGGTCAGTGGGAGAGCACCTGAAGAGTAGCACAAAGGAATACCAGCCACTCCAGCCAGTAAGTCAGTGTCATCAGGGGCCCAACTCAAATGCCTCTATGCAAATGCACATAGTATGCAGAATAAACATGAGAAGTCAGACATATATGCATACCTCCAGGGCTGTGATCTTATTGGTATCACAGAGATGTAGTGGGATGGCTCCCATGGATGGAGTGTTGGAATGGAATGAAATAGACTCTTTAGGAAAGACAGGAAGGGGAGATGAGGAGGGGGTGTTGCCCTCTATGTCAATGACCAGCTGGAGTGCATGGAGATCTGCCTGGGGATGGATGAGGAGCTGACAGAGAGCTTATGGGTCAGGATTAAAGGGAGGACAGAGATGGGTGACATTATAGTGGGGGTCTGCTACAGGCCACCAGACCAGGAAGACTGAGAGGTTGAGGCCCTCTATAGACAGATAGAAGCAGCCTCACATTCACAAGCCCTGGTCCTCATGGGGGACTTCAACCACCCCAATATCTGTTGGAGGGACAGCACAGCAAGGCATAGGCAATCCAGGAGGTTCCTGGGATGCGACTGAGAACTTCCTTCTCCAGGTGATAGAGGAGCCTATGAGGAGAGGTGCTATGCTGGCCCTCATTCTCACCAACAAGGAGGGGCTGGTGGGGAATGTGAAGCTCAAGGGCAGCCTTGGATGCAGTAACCATGAAATGATGCAGTTTTGAATCCAGAGGGCAGCGAGGAGGGAGCACAGCAAGCTCACAACTCTAGACTTCCAGAGAGCAGACTTTGACCTCTTCAGGGATCTGCTTGGTAGAGTTCCATGAGACAAAGCCCTGGAGGGAAGAGGGGCCCAAGAAAGCTGGTTAATATTCAAGGATTACCTTCTCCAAGCTCAGGAGTGATGTATCCCAAGAAAGAGGAAGTTGGAAAAAAACACCAGGAGTCTTTCATGGATGAACAAGGAGTTCCTGGGCAAACTCAAACACACACACACACACACACACACACACACAAAAACAAAAAAAAAACCTACAGACAGTGGAAGAAAGGACAGATACCCTGCGGGGAATACAGAGATGTCTGAACAGCCAGAAATCAGGTTAAGAAAGCTAAAGCCCTGACAGAACTGAATCTGTCCAGGGACATCAAGGGCAATAAGAAAGGCTTCTATAGGTACACTGGTGATAAAAGGAAGACTAGGGAAATTGTGGGCCCTCTCTGAAAGGAAATGGGAGACCTGGTTACTCGGGATATGGAGAAGACTCAGGTACTCAATGACTATTTTGCCTCAGTCTTCACCGACAAGAGTTCCAGACACATAGACCAGGCCCAAGAAGGCAAAGGCAGGGACTGGGAGAATGATGAACTGCCCACTGTAGAAGATCAGGTTTGAGACCATCTAAGGAACCTGAAGGTGCACAGATCCATGGGACTTGATGAGATACATCCATGGATCCTGAAGGAACTGGCAGATGTAGTTGCTAAGCCACTATCCATCATATTTGAGAAACTGTGGCAGTCTGGTGAAGTTCCCACTGACTAGAAAAGGGGAAACATAACCCCCATTTTTAAAAAGGGAAAAAAGGAAGACCCAGGGAGCTACAGACCAGTCAGTCTCACCTCTGTGCCTGGCAAGATCATGGAGCAGATCTTCCCGGAAACTATGCTTAGGCATACAGAGAACAAAAAGCTGATTGGTGACAGCCAACATGGCTTTACTAAGGGCAGATCATGCCTGACAAATCTGGTGGCCTTCAATGATGTGGTTAAAGCATTGGTGGATAAGGGAAGAGCAACTGACATCATCTACCCAGAGTTGTGAAAAGCATTTGACACTGTCCCCATGATATCCTTGTCTCCAAATTGGAGAGAAATGGATTTGGCAGATGGACCACTTGGTGGATAAGGAATTGACTGAATGGTCATACTCAAAGAATTGCAGTCAACTTCCAAGGGGAGATCAGTGACGAGTGGTGTTCCTCAGGGATGAGTACTGGGACCGGCACTGTTTAACATCTTTGTCAGCAATATGTACAGTGAGATTGAGTGTGCCCTCAGCAAGTATGCCGATGTCACCAAACTGTGTGGTGAGGTTGACACGCTGGAGGGAAGGGATGCCATCTAGAGGGACTTTGACGGGCCTGAGAGTTAGGCCTGTGTGAACCTCATGAAGTTCAACAAGGCCAAGTGCAAGGTCCTGCACCTGATCAGGACAATACCAAGCACAAATACAGGCTGGACAGAATATGGACAGAGACCATCCCTGAGGAGAAGGACTTGGGGGTGTTGGTTGACGAGAATCTGAATATGAGCTGGCAATGTGCATTTGCAGTCCAGAAAGCCAACCATATCCTGGGCTGCATCAAAAGAAGCATGGCCAGCAGGTTGAGGGAGGTGATTCTTCACCTTGAAGGGGAAACAAGCTGCTAGTATCTTAGGAACTTGGGTAGCTGTTGTTTGATATTAGTAGAGTAAATTTGGTGAAGCTTTAGGCTGTATTATGAGCTCCAAGTAACCCAAACCTGGTATGTAGTGGTGACTGAACAACAGTGAGTGGCACTGTGTTGGGATCAGGGTGGTGTGGATGGGGGGAGGGGTGATGTGCTGACCAAGGACAGTGCAGGTTCAGAACCATATCCAGGATATAACAGAAAACATCCTGCACCACAACAAAGAACGTCCAATCTGTAGGAACATAATGTATATTTGTAAAGAACTGATTGGACTATAGCAGACAAAATGAAGATTGTAGGGGTATAAGAACCCAGGGAAAGCCTCGAGCAGAGTCCCTCCTTGGAGGCACCCAGCTACAGCTGATATATGGGTACCATTATATTCTTGCTGCTTTAAATAAGAGTCAACTCTTGTGAGAAAACTTTAGGCCATTATGAGATTTCCCCTCAGTCTCCTCTTCTCTAGGCTGAACAAACTAAAGTGACTTCATGGGGGTTGGACCCGATGATCTCTTGAGGTCCTTTCCAACCCCTACAATTCTGTGACTCTGTGTGATTTCCACTGCTCCTCATACATCTTCCCTTCCAAACCCTTCACCATCTCTGTAGCCCTCCTTTGGATGCTCTCTAATAGTTTTATGTCCTTCTTATACTGTGGTGCCCAAAACTGCACACAGTACTCAAGGTGAAGCCACACCAGTGCAGAGTAGAGTGGGAAAATCACTTCCCTCGATTGGCAAGCAATGCTGTGTTTGATGCACCCCAGGATATGGTTGCCCCTCTTGGCTGCCAGAGCACACTGTTGGCTCATGTTCAACTTGTCATCAACCAAAACCCCCAGATCCCATTCTATGGGGCTGATCTCCAGCCTTTCATCTCCCAGTCTGCACAAATATCCAGGGTTGCCCCTTCCCAGGTACAGAATCCGGCACTTGCTCTTGTTAAACTTCATATTGTTGGTGATTGCCCAGCTCTATTCGTCTAGATTCTAGATCTCTCTGCAAGGACTCACCACCCTCAAGGGAGTCAACAGCTCCTCCGAATTTGGTATCATCCACAAATGTACTCAAAACACCACCTAGTCCTGCATCCAAGTCATTTATTAAAACATCAAAGAGAACTGTCCCTAAAATGGAGTCCTGGGGAATCCCACTAGTGACTGGCTACCAGCCTGATGTAACCCCATTTGCTATAACCCTTTGAGCCCAACCCATTACCCAATTGTTCACCCATCATATTATGTATTTGTATAGCTGTGTGCTAGACATTTTGTCCAGAATGTTACTATGAGAAACAGTATCAAAAGCTTTGCTGAAATCCAGAAAAATTACATCAACTGGCTTCCCGTGGTCAACTATGTGTGTGACCTTGTCATAAAAGGAAATTAATTTTTTAAGCAGGACCTTCCCCTCGTGAACCCATGTTGGCTGTTACCAATATATGTGTTGTCCTTCAGGTGTTTTTCAATGACACACAGAATAATTTTCTCCATAATTTTACTAGGCACTGAAGTGAGACTGACAGGCCTGTAATTACCGGGGTCTTCTTTCTTGCCCTTCTTGAAAACTGGAACAGCATTTGCCAGCTTCCAGTCAACTCGGACCTCCCCAGATTCCCAAAACCATTGAGAAGTAATTGAGAGATGTCTCATGATGACATCAGCCAGCTCTCCGAGTACCCTGGGATTCATCCCATCAAGTCCCATAGACTTAGATGCATCCAGGTGGAGCAACAAGTCCTGCACAAGTTCAGGGTTGGCTGGGAATTTATCATTCCAGGTATATTGGACACGTCTCCAAGTAAAAGCAAACTGAGTCTGGTACACTGCGGCCAAAGGGATGGAGAAAAATGCATTAGTAATACCAACTGTGGCATACCACTAGGCTGTTGGGGGGAGTTATTTCCCCCCTCTCTCTGCTCTCATGAGACCCAATCTGGAGTAGTGCATTCATGTCTGTGGTCCCCAAGCACAAGGACACAGAAGTAATAGAACTAGTCCAGAGAAGGGTCAAAAAACAGTCAAGGGGCTAGAGCACCTTTCCTATGAAGAAAGGCTAAGAGAGTTTGGGTTGTTCAGTCTGGAGAAGAGAAGGCTCCAGGGAGACCTTATAGCAGCCTTCAAATACCTAAAGGGAGCCTAAAGGAAAGCTGGGGCAGGACTCTTTGTCAGGGACTGTAGCGATGGTTCAAGCAGTAATGGCTTTACACTAAAAGAGAGTGTTTACACCATGAGAGTGGTAAGGCACTGGAACAGGTTGCTTAGATGTCACACCCCTTGTGGTGGTTTTACCGTGCTGGGCAGCTAAACACCACAACCACACTCTCACTCCCCCTCTTTAGATGAGGAGGGGGAGAAGTAAAGCAAAGAACAACTCACGGGTTGAGATAAGGATAATTTAATTAAAGGGAAATAATAATAATAATTAAAGAAAGATTATTATGAACTAAACAATTTAACTAAAGGGAAATAAAAAGGGAAAGGGGAAAAGGGAGGGGGAAAGGAAAAATTAAAAAAAGGAGGAAAACAAACAAATAAAACAAATGAAGGCTATATGGAAGTGCAGAGGAAAGAAACTACTCTCTACTTCCCACAAATGAGCGATGATTGACCACGTCCTTGAAGCAGGGCCTCAACGCACGTAGGTGGTGTTCGGGAGGAGGACTGACGTTTTCACGACGAGAGCCCACCCCTCCCCTCTTCTTCCTGTTTCCACCTTTTATTGCTGAGTGTGACATCACATGGTATGGAATATCCCTTTGGTTGGTTGAAGTCAGCTGCCCTAGTGATGTTTCTCTTCTCACTTTTTGCCCACCCCCTAGGAGGGTTAGAGAGAGGCCCGATGCTGTGCCAGCACTGCTCAGCAGTAGACACAACACTGGTGTGATAACTGCTGTTCCAAGTGCAGAGTACAGCACTGTATGGGCTGCTGCAGGGAAAGTTAACATTCCAGCCAGACCCATTACAACCTCCACCTCTTATTCCATAACATTTGTGTCACACTCAGATCCCCATACTTTAACATACAAGTATTCTCATCATTATTCCTTGTCCTTTAACAGGACAAGGATTTAACAGGACAGGATTAATAGGCAGGTGTATCTTTTCATTCCATAGGTCTTTCTTGGAAAATGTTCATAAGAACTGTTGATGATTAGGTCTTCATCTGCCAAAGTGGCCACTCAGGGCAGGTGGAGTTGGATGTCTGGACACCAGCACCAGCTTAGCTCAAGTCCTTGTTGCACTGCCCGGCTCCTTGCAAAGTTGACCTGTCGTTGATCCTGGTGCATCTTCCTACAACATATAACTTAGATTACAGATTAGTTTTCTCTCAAGGTCAAATCTCCTTGAGGCACACAATTGATATCCCCATCTTTTGCATGACCTATCACTGAGACAGTGTGGTGGTGGGTGGTAAGGTGTGTGGGAGGATATGGGCAGGTACCCGTCATGGTTGTCTCCTCCGGTGGTTTTGATCTTCACCCCTGAACAAGTGAAAAATCCTAAAAACCTGATAGAATGTATGAAAGATGTATGCACTGACCCTGACAATGCCAGAAAACTACAGCTTGTTGCACTGTGCTGGGGCCTGGCCTGTGCCTATCAAATGGTAATCAACACTACCCAGCACCCTCAAGGGGAGGACGAAGTCTCTGAATCTGATGACCAGATAAATCACACTGTGGCTAAACCAGAGAACCAACCATTGATGTTATCAGTCGCCCCATTAGTCAAGACAAAACAATGGAAGTGGAAGCCAGCTCCTTTAGTAAGGGAAAAAGTTTTGGGAGGGAGAAGTGGATGAAGCAGGCAGCTCTAAAGCAGAGCCATCACAAAACTATGAGGAAGAAGAGAAAAAAATCATAAAGGAGTCAGAAACCACTTGATTCCCATTCCTGAGTGAGTTGTGAGATATACAAAAGCACATTTTCACCTGGCTGCTTCGATGCTGGGACACTGGGGCCAGTAGCCAGGAACTAGAAGGCAAGGAAGCCAAGCAGCTGGGATCTAGAGAAAGGGTCATTGACAGAGAAATTGGGAGAGGCACAGTTTCTCAGCTGGAGACGACTCCTGTCAGGCATGAAGGAAAGGTATCTCCGCAAGGTAGATATTGTATATCAATTAGGCAATTGGACCACCATGGAGAAAAGTCTCCAGTACCTGAGGGAATTAGCTGTGCTGGAGATGGTTTATAGTAATTTAGACAATGACTAGATACCCAAAGATCCCGATGAAGTCCTGTGCTCATGGTCTAGGTAGTGGAAGTTTGTATGGAGTTGTGGTTTTACTCAGGTGTGCAGCCGCACTCCACAACTACCGCTCTCTTACTTGCCCTCCTCAAAGGGAAAGGGGGAGAATATGTGATGAAAAGGACTCAAGGGGTGAGATAGGGACAGGGAGATTACTCGACAAGTATTGTGATGGGCAAAACATACTCAGCACTGACAGTTTAGAGAAATGTATTGCCTATTACTAACAGACTAGAGCAGTGAGATAGAAACAAACAAACAAACAAACAACAACAACAACAAAAAACACAACAAAGAACACCTTTCCCCCATCCACCATGTTCCACCTCATCCCCCTGAATGGTGCAGGGGAAGGGGAGAATGGGGGTTGCAGTCAGTCCATAGCACTTCATCTCCACCACTCCTTCTCGGTCACCCTCTTTCCCTGCCCCAATGTGGGGTCCCTCCCATGCAGAATCGCAGAATCACAGAATCATTTAGTTTGGAAGAGACCTCCAAGATCACCTAGTTCAACCTCTGAACTAACACTAACAAGTCCTTGTGGTGGTTTTACCGTACTGGGCAGCTAAACCCCACAACCGCTCTCTCACTCCCCCTCCTTTAGATGAGGAGGGGGAGAAGTAAAGCGAAGAACAACTCACGGGTTGAGATAAGGATAATTTAATTAAAGGGAAATAATTATAATAGTTAAATAAAGACTACCATGAACTAACAATTTAACTAAGGGGAAAATAAAAAGGGAAAGGGGAAAGGGAGGGAAAAAAAAAAGGAAAATAAAAAGAAGGGAGGAAAACAAACAAACAAAATAAATGAAGGCTATATGGAAGTGCAGAGGAAAGAAATTACTCTCTACTTCCCACAAATGAGCGATGATTGACCACGTCCTTGAAGCAAGGCCTCAACGCACGCAGCCGGTGTTCGAGAGGAGGACCGACGTCTTCCAAACGAGAGCCCACCCCTCCCCTCTTCTTCCTGTTTCCACCTTTTATTGCTGAGTGTGACATCACATGGTATGGAATATCCCTTTGATTGGTTTAGGCCAGCTGCCCTAGTGATGTTTCTCTCCTCACCTTTTGCCCACCCCCTAGGAGGATTAGAGAAAGGCCTAATACTGTGCCACTGCTGCTCAGCAGCAGACACAACACTGGTGTGATAACACTGCTGTTCCAGCTACAAGTACAGAGTACGGCACTGTATGGGCTGCTGCTGGGAAAGTTAACATTCCAGCCAGACCCAATACAACCTCCACCCCTTATTCCATAACATTTGTGTCACACTCAGATCCCCATACTTTAGCATACAAGCATCCTCATCATTATTCCTTGTCCTTTAACAGGACAAGGATTTAATAGGACAAGATTAATAGGCAGGTGTATCTTCTCATTCCATAGGTCTTTCTTGGAAAACGTTCATAAGAACTGTTGATGATTAGGTCTTCATCTGCCAAAGTGGCCACTCAAGGCAGGTGGAGTTGGATGTCTGGACGCGAGCACCAGCTTAGCTCAAGTTCTTGTTGCACTGCCCGGCTCCTTGCAACGTTGACCTGTCGTTGATCCTACAGCATCTTCCTACAACATATAACTTAGATTACAGATTAGTTTTCTCTCAGTGTCAAATCTCCTTGAGGCACACACTTGATATCCCCATTCCTTTGCATGACCCACCAGGTATACCCTGGTCCTTGGGCGAAGACAATCCCACGAGTGGGTTTGCCTTTTCCCGAGGCAGGAGCAACCCACACTGCCTTCCCCATCCATGGCCTCCGCAACTCGTCGTATGGGATTCCACACAGCAGCTTTCCATTTCCGATGACTCCCTATCACACGGCAGGATCCGTCAGTAAACAACGCATACTGCTTTCTGTCCTCTGGCAACTCATTGTATGGTGGTGCCTCTTCAGCACGGGTTACCTCTTCTGTTGGTACTCCGAAATCTCTACCTTCCGGCCAGTCCATAATCTCTTCCAGGATTCCTGGGCGATTGGGTTTTCCCATTCGAGCCCGCTGTGTAATTAGTGCTATCCACTTACTCCATGTAGCATCAGTTGCATGGTGTGTAGTGGGAATTTTCTCTTTGAACATCCAATGTAACACAGGTAACCGTGGTGCCAAGAGGAGCTGTGCCTCTGTACCCACAACTTCTGAAGCAGCTCGAACACCCTCATATGCTGTGAGTATTTCTTTTTCAGTTGGGGTGTAATTGGCTTCTGATCCTCGATAGCCCCGACTCCAGAAGCCCAGAGGTCGGCCTCGAGTTTCTTCTGGGGTTTTCTGCCAAAGGCTCCAGGTGAGGCCATGCTCCCCAGCTGCAGTGTACAGTATATTTTGCACAGCTGGTCCAGTACGGACAGGCCCAAGGGCTACTGCACGAGCTATTTCTTGTTTGATTTGTTCAAATGCCTGTTGTTGCTCAGGGCCCCACTCGAAATAGTTTCTCTTTCGAGTCACTTGATATAGAGGATTCACAAGCTGACTATAGCCTGGCACATGCATTCTCCAGAATCCCACAAGGCCTAGGAAAGCTTGCGTTTCTTTTTTGCTAGTTGGCGGAGACATTGCTGTTATTTTATTGATCACATCCATTGGAATATGGCGACGTCCATCCTGCCATTTTACCCCCAAGAACTGGATTTCCTGTGCAGGCCCCTTGACCTTGCTCTGTTTAATGGCAAAACCAGCTTTCAGGAGAATTTGGATTATTTTCTTCCCTTTCTCGAAAACTTCTTCTGCTGTGTTGCCCCACACGAGGATGTCGTCAATGTACTGAAGGTGCTCAGGGGCTCCCCCTTGCTCCAGTGCAGACTGGATCAGTCCATGGCAAATGGTAGGGCTGTGTTTCCACCCCTGGGGCAGCCGATTCCAGGTGTATTGGATGCCCCTCCAAGTGAAAGCAAACTGCGGCCTGCATGCTGCTGCCAAAGGGATGGAGAAAAATGCATTAGCAATATCAATTGTGGCATACCACTTGGCTGCCTTTGACTCTAGTTCGTACTGAAGTTCCAGCATGTCCGGCACTGCAGCACTCAGTGGTGGCGTGACTTCATTCAGGCCGCGGTAGTCCACTGTTAGCCTCCACTCGCCATTAGACTTTCGTACTGGCCATATAGGACTATTAAAGGGTGAGCGAGTCTTGCTGATTACTCCCTGACTCTCCAGTCGGTGAATCAACTCATGGATGGGAATCAGGGAGTCTCGGTTGGTGCGATATTGCCGTCGGTGCACCGTTGTAGTAGCAATTGGTACCTGTTGTTCTTCAACCTTCAGCAATCCTACAACAGAAGGGTCTTCTGAAAGGCCAGGCAAGGTAGACAGCTGCCTAATCTTTTCTGTGCTCAAAGCAGCTATGCCAAAAGCCCACCGGTATCCTTTTGGATCCTTGAAGTACCCTCTCTTGAGATAGTCTATGCCAAGGATACATGGAGCCTCTGGGCCAGTCACAATGGGATGCTTTTGCCACTCATTCCCAGTTAGACTCACTTCAGCTTCCAGTACAGATAGTTGTTGGGATCCCCCTGTCACTCCGGAGATACAGGTGAGTTCTGTCCCTTGGTAGCCTGATGGCATTATGGTACATTGTGCGCCAGTGTCCACTAAAGCTTTGTATTCTTGTGGTTCTGATGTTCCAGGCCATCGGATCCACACAGTCCAATAAATCCGGTTATCCCTCTCCTCTACCTGGCCAGAGGCAGGGCCCCTCTAGTCCTGGCTGGAGCGTCTGCCACTTAATTCTTGCAAATGAGAGGTAGAGGTCTCTTCATCAGGGTCAAGAATAACATCAGCTCTTCTACTGCCTCTGGGGTACTGCCCCATGGAAACTGGAGCAGCATTTCTCTTAGGAACCCCTCTTCTTGCTGCTGTATTTCCTTTCAGTTCACGTACCCGAGCAGCTAGGGTTGAAGTAGGTACACCATCCCATTTCCTCATATCTTCCCCATGGTCACGCAGAAAAAACCACAAGGTGCCACGTGGTGTACGTCTTGGGTACTCTCTCTCTTGAGCGCGCGAATGCTGATTCTTAGTGGCTGAAGTATCACTCTGTCCAAATGAGGGGGAATATACTCGTTCCACGAGCTTGTCAAGTCCTTTAGACAGTTTCTCCACAGCTGAGACACTGGACTGTAGCGGAGCAGAGAGATTGTCTTCATATTTTTGAAGCTGGCAGGACATATCATACAATGTTGGTCCCATCCCCTCATCCCAGTTAATTGATGCCAGGGTACTGGCATGTGCTGGTGGTGCACTCCGCACAAATCTACGCCACATGGATGTTGTGCACTGGACTTCATCGGGGTCTTGAGGTGTCTGGGCATTGTCCAAATCACTATAAATCATCTCCCGCACAGCTAATTCCCGCAGATGCTGGAGACCTTTATCTATAGTGGTCCACTTGCCTATTTGATATACAATATCTTCCTTATGGGGATATCTTTCTCTCACAGCCGCCAGGAGTCGTCTCCAGAGGCTGAGGGCCTGTGCTCCTCTCCCGATTACTTTGTCGATTACCCTTTCTCTAGAGAGGGATCCCAGCTGCTTGGCTTCATTGCCTTCTAATTGTAGGCTATTGGCCCCAGCATCCCAGCATCGAAGCAGCCAAGTGAGGATGTGTTCACCTGGGCGTCGACCATAATCCTTTCGTATTTCTCGCATCTCACTCAGGGATAAGGATCGAGTGATTTCTGATTCCTTTATGATTTCTGTCTCGTCTTCCTGCTGTTTTTGTGATGGCCCTGCTTTAGAGGTGCCTGCCATTTCCCCTTCTTCCTCCTCCTTAGGAGAGCCTTCTTCCCTTACTAAACGAGCTGACTTCCGTTTCCATTTTTTTGACTTGACTATGGGGGCGACTGATACCATAGTTGGTTGGTCTTTTGGGTCAGCCACATCGTGTGTTACTTGGTCATCATATTCAGAGACTTCCTCCCTCTCTTCAAGTTGCTGGATGATGTTAAACAGTGTTTGATAGGAATAAGCCAGGACCCAGCACAATGCTGCAAGCTGTCGTTCTCCAGCATTATCAGGGTCAGGACATACAACTCTCAAACATTCTACTAATTTTTTAGGATTTAGCACTTGCTCAGGGGTGAAGTTCAAAACTATTGGAGGAGACACTCGTGACAGGTATCTGCTAACATCATCCCACACACCTAGCCACTCACCACAAGACTGTTTCGGGACAGATTCCCAAGTAAGTTTTCTAAACAATCGACTAATCTTAGAGAGAAAATGAAACTGGTTGTTCAGAATTAGAAATAGCAATACATGGGTTACAGATGGATCTTCAAAATACTCCCAAACGGTTGTAATTAGCCCACTGTGAAAGGAGGGAAAGGTACCATTCTTAATATTATTAATAAACTGGTGTCCAGATGAGAAAAGGAAGGCAGTGTAGTTCTGAATATTCTCTGAAAGATAGTTTCCATGGGACCCAAATGATAACAGTGCAGAGCCTGAATTCCAGATTAAAACCAAGGTCAGTGCTTGGCAGCACAGCGAATTAAAAAAAGTGAACACAGATTGTAGCACTTTGTCGGATCGGATATATAGGAGAAAGGAGAATATGACACGGATTGCATGACATAGGAACAAAGCTATTATTATTAACAGGGCAATGTACATGGTTACTAGCAAGCAAGCGTGTTAGTTATATGCGTTTAATCAATTCTATTGTTATCTCAACCCTTCGAGCCCCACGTTGGGCGCCAAAAAGGACTGTGGTGGTTTTACCGTACTGGGCAGCTAAACCCCACAACCGCTCTCTCACTCCCCCTCCTTTAGATGAGGAGGGGGAGAAGTAAAGCGAAGAACAACTCACGGGTTGAGATAAGGATAATTTAATTAAAGGGAAATAATTATAATAGTTAAATAAAGACTACCATGAACTAACAATTTAACTAAGGGGAAAATAAAAAGGGAAAGGGGAAAGGGAGGGAAAAAAAAAAGGAAAATAAAAAGAAGGGAGGAAAACAAACAAACAAAATAAATGAAGGCTATATGGAAGTGCAGAGGAAAGAAATTACTCTCTACTTCCCACAAATGAGCGATGATTGACCACGTCCTTGAAGCAAGGCCTCAACGCACGCAGCCGGTGTTCGAGAGGAGGACCGACGTCTTCCAAACGAGAGCCCACCCCTCCCCTCTTCTTCCTGTTTCCACCTTTTATTGCTGAGTGTGACATCACATGGTATGGAATATCCCTTTGATTGGTTTAGGCCAGCTGCCCTAGTGATGTTTCTCTCCTCACCTTTTGCCCACCCCCTAGGAGGGTTAGAGAAAGGCCTAATACTGTGCCACTGCTGCTCAGCAGCAGACACAACACTGGTGTGATAACACTGCTGTTCCAGCTACAAGTACAGAGTACGGCACTGTATGGGCTGCTGCTGGGAAAGTTAACATTCCAGCCAGACCCAATACAGTCCTCCACTAAACCATACCGCTAAATTCAACATCTAAACGTCTTTTAAAGACCTCCAGGGATGGTGACTCCACCACTTCCCTGGGCAGCCCGTTCCAATGCCCCCCTTTTTATTGCTGAGTGTGACATCAGGTGTTATGGAATATCCCTTTGGTTGGTTTAGGTCAGCTGCCCTGGCAATGTCCCCTCCCCATCACTTGCCCACCCCCAGCCTGCTGGCTCTTGGGGGCTTGGAAGGAGTCCTGATGCTGTGCCAGCACTATGCAGCAATAGACACAACACTGGAGTGATATCAGTGCTGTTCCAGATACCAGCGCAGAGCACAGCACTATGTGGGCTGCTGCAGGGAAAAGGTGACTCCAGCTCAGACAAACCCAACACAACTTCCACCCCTTATTCCATAACATATGTGTCAGAATCAGGTACAGTTTAATATATAGATGTTCTCATCACCATTGTTCTCTGTCCACTGAAGCATTTATATGTCTGTACTTCCCTTTGTTCCATAGGTCTTTACCCAAAATGTTCATAAAAACTGTTGATGGTTTCAGCTTCATCTGTCAAAGTGGTCACTCAGGGCAGGCGAAGTTGGTTTTCTTGACACCAGCACCAGCTTAGCTCACATCACTGTTGCACTTGCCCGGTTCCTTGCGAAGTTGACCTGTCGTTGGTTCTGCAGTGTCCTCCTACAACATATAACTTGGACGACAGATTAATTTTCTCCCAGTGTTAAATCTCCTTGAGGCACACACTTGATATCCCCATCTTTTGCATGACCTACCAGGTATACCCTGATCCTTGGGCGAAGACAATCCCACGAGTGGGTTTGCCTTTTCCCATGGCAGGGGCAACCCACACTGCCTTCCCCATCCACTTTCCTACATGCACTACAGGAACTTTAGCTCCTTTCACAGTGTGTAGGGGTTTTGTTTCGGCAGGACCAGCACGGCTGTCAGACCCCCTGTTGTTAACTAGCCAAGTGGCTTCTGGTAGATTTATGTCCCATTGTTTCCATGTCCCAGCACCTAATGCTCGTAACATAGTCTTTAACAGTCCATTGTACCTCTCAACCTTCCCAGAGGCTTGTGGGTGTTAAGGGATGTGGTACACCCACTCAATACCATGCCTCTTGGCCCAGGAGGTGACAAGATTGTTTCGGAAATGACTCCCATTGTCAGACTCAATTCTCTCTGGTGTACCATGACGCCACAGCACTTGTCTTTCCAGGCCCAAGATAGTGTTTCGGGCCGTGGCATGGTTTACAGGGTATGTTTCCAGACACCCAGTAGTTGCTTCTACCATGGTGAGTATGTACCATTTGCCTTGGCGTGTTTGTGGGAGTGGTCCGATATAGTCAATCTGCCAGGCCTCACCATATTGAAACCCTAGCCATCTCCCCCTGTTCCAGGGAGATTTTACCTTCATGGCTTTCTTGATTGCAGCACAGGTCTCACACTCATGGGTAACCTGCGTGATAGCCTCAATGGTCAAGTCCACCCCTCGATCATGAGCCCATCTGTAAGTGGCATCCCTCCCCAGATGTCCTGATGTTTCATGGGCCCATCGAGCTACAAACAGCTCACCCTTACGTTCCCAGTCTAGGTCCACCTGAGCCACTTCAATTTTCGAAGCTCGATCCACTTCTTTGTTGTTCTGATGTTCTTCGGTAGCACGATTCTTAGGCATATGGGCATCTACATGACGTACCTTTACAGCCAGGTTTTCTACCCGGGCAGCAATATCTTGCCACAGGGTAGCAGCCCAGATAGGTTTACCTCTGCGCTGCCAGTTGCTCTGTTTCCATTGCTGCAGCCACCCCCACAGAGCATTTGCCATCATCCATGAGTCAGTGTAGAGATACAGTACTGGCCATTTTTCTCTTTCGGCGATCTCTAGGGCTAGTTGTATGGCTTTCACTTCTGCATACTGACTCGACTCGCCTTCCCCTTCCATGGCCTCCACAACTCATCGTGTGGGACTCCACACAGCAGCTTTCCACTTCCGATGGCTCCCTGCCACACGGCAGAATCCGTCATTAAACAACACATACTGCTTTCTGTCTTCTGGCAACTCATTGTATGGTGGTGCCTCTTCAGGACGAGTTACTTCTTCTGTCCGTGCTCCGAAATCCCTGCCCTCTGGCCAGTCCATAATCTCTTCCAGGATCCCTGGGCGATTGGGTTTCCCCATTCAAGCCCGCTGTGTAATTAATGCTACCCATTTACTCCACGTAGCATCAGTTGCATGATGTGTAGTGGGAATTTTCTCTTTGAACATCCAATGTAACACAGGTGGTCGCGGTGGGGCCAAGAGGAGCTGTGCTTCTGTACCCACAACTTCTGAAGCGGCTCGAACACCCTCATATGCTGCTAATATTTCTTTTTCAGTTGGGGTGTAATTGGCTTCTGATCCTCGGTAGCCCTGACTCCAGAAACCCAGAGGTCAGCCTCGAGTTTCTTCTGGGGTTTTCTGCCAGAGGCTCCAGGTGAGGCCATGCTCCCCATCTGCAGTATAAAGTATGTTTTGCACAGCTGGTCTAGTACGGACAGGCCCAAGGGCTACTGCACGAGCTATTTCTTGTTTGAGTTGTTCAAAGGCCTGTTGTTGCTCGGGGCCCCACTCGAAAGAGTTCCTCACTGGCCACATAGCCAGTACCAACCCTTGCCATTATGGGCGGGCCATCTGGTTACAGGATTCTCATGTTGTATCTGGTGTGCATTATGTATATTAGCATTCCTGTGGCTACCAGTGGCTATTCGGTACAGCACGGATGATCCCTTACTTCATGGATATTTCCACATCCAAGGTCAGTATTATTGCCCCCCGAGTTTTCTATCAATGTTGTTTAAAAGGCACCTTTGATAACACAGTATCTTGTAGACAGGATTATGTGTAGGGAACTCAACTTCAGAATCTGTTCCTTCCCGGGACTGAGTATGATCTGTCATTTTTAGAAATCTAGAGAATCCAGACACAGTTGCTGCTGAAAATAGCAATTAGGGACAAGGCCTCTTCAGTCCTTCTAGGCATCTGGGTGCAAATCCAACAATTATTTCGAGAGAGAACTCAAGAGATGTTCTGGATTAATTGGAAATGCTGATTTTTCCCTCCATGCTATCACTAATCCATTGAGAACAGGTATTAGTAAAATAAACTTAAAATACATCATTTCTATGTGTATATACACACCCCTCTAATAATTAAGAAATAAAAATTAAGATAAACAATAAAAATCACAAACTAATACAGATTCTTCCGGAGGGGACTGAATACCCTTCTTTCTTTTTCTCCCATTTCCAGAGAGTGTTCCCTGGAAACACTCCAATCCTGTGTAATTCACAGAATCACAGAATTGTCTAGGTTGGAAGAGACCTCAAGATCGAGTCCAACCTCTGACCTAACACTAACAAGTCCTCCACTAAACCATATAGCTAAGTTCAACATCTGAACGTCTTTTAAAGACCTCCAGGGACGGTGACTCCACCACTTCCCTGGGCAGTCCATTCCAATGCCTAACAACCCTCTCAGTAAAGAAGTTCAGCTTGAACACCCTCATATGCTGTGAGTATCTCTTTTTCATTTGGGGTGTAATTGGCTTCTGATCCTCGGTAGCCCTGACTCCAGAAACCCAGAGGTCAGCCTCGAGTTTCTTCTGGGGTTTTCTGCCAGAGGCTCCAGGTGAGCCCATGCTCCCCATCTGCAGTATAAAGTATGTTTTGCACAGCTGGTCCGGTACGGACAGGCCCAAGGGCTACTGCACGAGCTATTTCTTGTTTGATTTGTTCAAAGGCCTGTTGTTGCTCAGGGCCCCACTCAAAATAGTTTCTCTTTTGAGTCACTCAATATAGAGGACTCACAAGCTGACTATAGCCTGGAACATGCATTCTCCAGAATCCCACAAGGCCTAGGAAAGCTTGCATTTCTTTTTTGCTCGCTGGCGGAGACATTGCTGTTATTTTATTGCTCACATCCGTTGGAAAGTGGCGACGTCCATCCTGCCATTTTACCCCCAAGAACTGGATTTCCTGTGCAGGCCCCTTGACTTTACTCTGTTTAATGGCAAAACCAGCTTTCAGAAGAATTTGGATTACTTTCTTCCCTTTCTCAAAACCTTCTTCTGCTGTGTTGCCCGACACGAGGATGTCATCAATGTACTGCAGGTGTTCAGGAGCTCCCCCTTGCTCCAGCGCAGACTGGATCAGACCATGGCAAATGGTAGGGCTGTGTTTCCACCCCTGGGGCAGCTGATTCCAGGTGTATTGGATGCCCCTCCAAGTGAAAGCAAACTGTGGCCTTCACTCTGCTGCCAAAGGGATGGAGAAAAATGCATTAGCAATACCAATTGTGGCGTACTACTTGGCTGCCTTTGATTCCAGTTCATACTGGAGTTCCAGCATGTCCGGCACAGCAGCACTCAGTGGTGGTGTGACTTCATTCAGGCCTCGATAGTCCACTGTTAGCCTCCACTCGCCATTAGACTTTTGCACTGGCCATATAGGACTATTAAAGGGTGAACGAGTCTTGCTGATTACTCCTTGACTCTCCAGCCGGTGAATCAACTCATGGATGGGAATCAGGGAGTCTCAGTTGGTGCGATATTGCTTTCGGTGCACCGTTGTAGTAGCAATTGGTACCTGTTGTTCTTCAACCTTCAGCAATCCTACAACAGAAGGGTCTTCTGAAAGGCCAGACAGGGTAGACAGCTGCCTAATCTTCTCTGTGCTCAAAGCAGCTATGCCAAAAGCCCACCGGTATCCTTTTGGATCCTTGAAGTACCCTCCCTTGAGGTAGTCTGTGCCAAGGATACACGGAGCCTCTGGGCCAGTCACAATGGGATGCTTTTGCCACAAAAAAGAAAAATTGTACATATATGCTATAGAGGAGCATCGAGTAGCTTGTGAACCTGTAGTACTCAGCCAATGAGGAAACAGGGGAGGTGATCAGGTGTCGGGTAAGAGAGAATAAAAGACTATGATTTGTTTACTAAAATGCGGTCCTGATTGACAGGACACCCGCCATTGCAATCGCGAATAAAATAGCTTCACAGAAGAGCCTGTCTGAAGAAAATTATTTGAGATTTTTCTCACAATTTGGGGGCTCGCCTGCCAAAGATTTCTCGCCACCACAGACAGGAAGGTGCACCCCGCTGATTTCAGTGGTCCAGTTGGGGGTAGTGGGTTGTCTCGGTACAGCCGGCAAAGGACTGAGACTGTTAAAGACAGGCTCTGTTTAGCTCTGGGGAGAAGGGAGGCCAGCACAAACATACACAGACACAGCCCACATATAGTCCAGCCCGGATCGGGAACAGGCACTGGGATTATTGCTGATAACCGGGAAGCCGTGCACAGACCGAGTAAGGGAAACTTTACCGTATCTTGCCTTGGGTTGGGTTCGGGGAGATTCTGGTGTGAATGAGTGTGAGTGTGAATGAGATGCACTTCTAGTGCGGAACGAATGTGAAGTCCCGATCCACGAGGCTTGGTGGTCCTGTGAGGGGACCCTCAGCTGGAGAGGGATGAAGCAAAAGAGAGAGGAGAGGAGTGAAAGAGAGTCTTGGGGGTTTGGGCCCTTAGGTTGTACAGTACCCCAAGCACGGTGAAGTCATGTGCTCAACAGTACACCCTACCTCTGTCCTAATCCTAGGTGAAGGCGTGTGGTACCCTGTGGCTGGTAAAGTCCACAGCAGCATGTCAGGAAGAGTTGGGGATTAAGGGTTCCAAGAGTCAGCAGGGTGGGGTTGGTTGGAGACCCCAGGATTGTGCCTAAAGATAGCCCTTTGGAGAGAATGATAAGGATTTAGAAAAACAAGCCAAAAACTAGGGAAAAGGATTTTAAAAATATATAATTAAAAATGGTTTGATATTATGTAATTATCTGGCCTAAAAAGCTAATAAAAGGAAGTTCACTATTTTGGCCAAAATACGGGTCTGATGAAAATTCAAGCTTGAAATGTATATGTAAACAATAAGGTTCTGTTTTTGGATGAGGAATTAAGTTATGCTCCCTATAATCCTAATATTGCACCGGAGGCAGCGGCAGGTGCTCCGGAAGGGGAGACAGGGACTGCAGTTGACGTTCTCCCTGGAGAAATTGCGCCGGGGAGCACGGAGCTGCAGGAGCGGAGATGGGGCCTCAGGGCCATGCAGGGCCAATGCGGGGCCAGTGCCACTCCCCCCTTATCAGCAGAGAGGTTAGGAGTTTTAAGAAGAAAATGGAAATAATTAATCAAGGACCTAGCAAAACAGTCAAATCTGTTTCTAAGGCCTAATTTGTATTCCTGGGGGGGGAAATGTCAACCTTGAGTATGTTATTCCCTGGAGAAGAATGTTTAGGGGGGGAATGATTTGGCAGGTAGCTATGCAAGAATGGTAATTCACAGCATAGGGAGACGGTAAGATTTACAAGCCAGTCAGTCTCACCTCTGTTATAAATGAGGTCTCAACTCAATCTGAATTTTGTAATATTTATAAAACAAATATTTCTAAAAGGTATAAAAGGCAAGTAAACAGCGCTGGGTGTGCGGGGAGTCTACGCTCCACCAACACGCACACACAAACATCAAACATTCTAAATATACAGAACATTGCTTTGTATACTAAACCCGAGTATGCCTATACATATGTACAATCAGGAAAGGTAACAAACAATCCTTTAAGTTCCATAACTTACTAAAATTGAGTACGTCTATACATATTCACAATCAGAAAAGGTAACAAACAATCCTCCAAGTTCCATGACTTAACACTCTCCATTTTCCATTCCTTTTCTTGATTACTAACAAGTCTCCATTTTCCATTCCTTTTGAACAATATGTCTCGCTTTAAGTTGTCAAGCAACTCGGTTTTCAGGCCTTATGTATCCCATCCTTCCCAGATTGAAGAAAAGCATATCCATCTCCTTTTCAAGGCCAATGAGGCCTGGGTCAAAAGGCACATTCAGGTCAACAGGGGGCGTAACAGCAAAGGCCTTCGATGGCTGTAGCAGCAGAGGGGCCCATGGCATAGCAGTTGGATCAGTAAAGGAGCCCGCAGCTCCCTCACTGTCTGGCAAACCACACATTTCTGACTGTGGTCCCACATGGCTCTTTAAGGCCTCAGAGACTGCTCGCCAGGTGCCGAGCAATCCCACTGCAACCTTGCCATTTTTAGTTGCAGAGTCCCACACCTTGACCTCAATTTGGTCCCATATTTCAGGATCATAAACTGTCTGATTGTTAATAAGGAGAATAAGCTGTAAGGTTACCAGGACAGTCTTTGTTCCTAAGGACAGTTTCCTCATAATGTGCAACTGCTTACCAATGAGAGGCAGTTGTGTGCACAGGTCCACTTCTCCCAGCTCGAGCTTCTCTCCAGCTCCAGCGTGCCTGTTTCCAGCGACTTTCTGTACAAGCTTCTCTGAGCAGTTTGCTGAGTTTGGCTGAACCTATCTTCATGAGGCAATCAGTGCCTGTTCCCGTCCTGGTCTCCATTCTGACAGCCTGTTCCTCTTCACTTCTTTTTCCTGCTTCTTTATTGATGTAACTTCATCATGCTGCCTTCTTTTTTTTTTTTTTCTTCTGCTTTCTTGAGGGCAGGCTCCCCTCTTATACCCTTCTCCCCACAGCAGTTCTTTTCAAAACAACTTTTCATTGGTCAAACAACTTTGAATGTAACAACAACAGCAAACACCCAGAAACATCCATGCCTTAAGGCTGGAGAACAAGAGAACCAGCTGGAGAACAAGAAACTGGAGACTGCATGGAGTCTCCTGAATCACCCTTCTTTGTTCCCTCTAAACTCTTTTATATTCCTGATGGCCTCGTCGTTAAGAGTCTAATGTTATCTCAACCACGGGGCTTTCCAACCCCCATGGCCATATTCCCAAATCTCCCCCTTCTTTATTAATATCAACCATTTTCTTGACATGAATTACCACTCCATATATAACATCAAAAAGCTAGTTCCCAGATAAATGAAAAAGTGTACCTCAAGTGTTCCTCAACTGTACCTCAGTGGGGATCACTCTACAATTATCGTTACGGGCAAAACAGACGTAATGTAGGAAGATTAATAAAATTTATTACCTACTGCTGATGGGCTGGAGTGGTGAGAAACAAAGAAACAAGCTGGGGGCACCTTCCCCCATCCACTCTCTTCTGGCTCTTCCCTGCCCTGAGTGGCACGGGGGGGCTGGGAGGGGGGGCTGCAGTCAGTCCGTGGTGCTTCGTTTCCCCTGCTCCTTCACGGTCACTCTTCCCTCTGCTCTGTTGTGGGATGACGACTTTCCTGGGCTGCTCCTGAATGGGTTTCTCCACGGGCAGCAAAAATTGGGCCCTTTGGGAGCTGCTCTGGTGTGGGGTCCCTCTCATGGGGTGCTGACCTTCCTGGGCTTTTCCTAAATGTGCTGCAGCGTGGAGATCTGCTCCGCTGCGCTACACCATGGGCTGCGAGGGTCTGCCTTCCCCACCAGGGGCCTCTCTGTGGGCCGCAGGGGGGCTTCAGTTCCAGCACCTGGAGCGCCTCTGCACTGCACTCCCCCTCCTCTGCACTGACCTTGGTGTCTGCAGGGAGGTTTCTCACTCCTCACTCTCCCAGCTGCTGTTGTGCAGCATTTTTTTCCTTTTCTTGTGTGTGCTCATAGAGATTTAAACTGCATTGCTCATGGCTTGCCTCTGGGCAGCAGTGGGCCCCTTTGGAGCCAGCTAAAACTGGCCCTTATCTAACATGGGGAAGCTGCTGAATTCTTTTCACAGAGGCTACCTCTGCAGCCCCCTCTGCTACCAGAACCTTGCCATGTGAACCCAATACACTGAGGCAGCTAGGTAAAGTATCTGTAAAGTATCAAGGCTTAAATTAACTAATGAAACCCTAAATGTGATGGGGGTAGAAGGGACTGGGATAACAGCGCCACTTTTTGGGAACACCAAGCTGAGACTAGGGATAGAATGATCACTGAGCAATTGTTGTATGCACCTGAGGCAGGGACTAACTTGTTGGGAAAGGATTTGATAATGAAATTGGGCATTCAAATAGTAAATTTTTAGGCTAGAATAATGGTGTTATTAATGGGGTGCTCTCAGACCCTAAGAAAAAAAGATATATTTGCCTTTGAGTGGAAAGACTCTGAAATGGGGCGGAAGCAGCAATACAAATGGACAGTTTTACTTCAGGGGTTTACAGGGCCACCAAATTTATTTGGGCAAGTTCTAGAACAAATTTTGGAGCAATTCCAACCTCCAAAGGGGGTGCTACTGCATCCACAATATGTGGATAATCTTCTATTGTTAGGACAGGAGAAAACAGCTGTGAAGGAAGCTGCTAACAAGCTATTTGAATTTCTGGGAAAACAGGGCTTGAAAGTATTGGAAAATAAATTAAAATTCATAGAAAGAGAAGTCAAATGTTTAGGGCATCTAGTATCTGAGGGGGAATGAAGAATAAATCCAGAGAAGATTCAGGGAACTGTTGAGCTACCCCTACCCAAAACTAAAAAGAACTAAAAAGTTTTAAGAGAGAGAGGTTTTCAAGGAATGAGGAGTCACGAAGTCCAAAGGAAAACAGATACTCCCTGAGGGGAGAGCAATGATGAATAAATTGCTAATGAGGCAAATATTAACCGTTTCACATCAAGAGGGTCATTGGGGAATTCAAGCAACCTGTGACGCTGTGCTATGGAAATGTGTGTAGGAATATATATATATATACTCTGGCTGAACAAGTACGCGGGAGTTGTGTAGTATGTCAAAAGGCAAATAGTAAAATTATCTGCAGTCAGCCCAAAGGGGGCAAGAAACAGGAATTCAACGCTTCCAAAATGTACAGGTAGATTTTACAGAACTCCTTAGAGTAGGTAGATTTAAATACTTATTAGTCTTGGTAGATCACTTGTCAGGGTGGGTGGAAGCTTTCCCTTCAGTATCTGCTACTGCGAACATAGTAATTGAAGTAATTCTAGAACAAATAACTCCCAGGTATGGAATTGTTGAAAATATTGACTCTGATCAAGGAAATCACTTTATGTCAGAAATATTGCAAGGGCTAATGTGGACTCTAGGAATTAAGTGGAAATTTCACACTCCTTGGCATCCTTCCTCTTCTGGAAGGGTGGAGACGATCAGACAGTAAAGAAGCAGTTGACTAAGTTCTGGAAACTCAGCTTCCCCAGACGAAGTGCTTACCTTTGGCACTTCTCCAAATTCAAAATGTACCAAGAAAAGATGTGGGAGTTTAACTATATGAAATATTATTTGGACTGCTGTACTTGGACAATAGGAAAGAATGACCTCAATTTGAGACAAAAGATGCATTTCTTAAGAACTATATACTCAGGCTGTCGTCCTCTTTGTCATCTCTCAAGACCTGTGGATCATTAGCTCAAACCCCAGCCTTGGAAGCCCCGATCCATCCATTCCAAGAAGGAGATTCTGTTTTGATGCGAACATGGAGAGAACTGAAACTGCAACCTGAGTGGGACGGACTCTTCCAGGTGCTCCTGACTACTGAGACAACAGTAAGAATGGCTGAGAAATGGTGGACTCGTACCTGGGTGAAAGCATCAGTTAACCCTGATACCAGAGAGACTGCATTAACAAAGACTTCTAAGGTTAAAACTGTTGAAACTATTGTAAACCTTTAACTTCTCCTTAGAAGAATTCTTAATGAATTAATGAACAAAAGGGATTGATCCCTCACCATTTGCCGAGGCGATCAGCTCCGGGGCAGATGCGTTCTCCAGCGGAACGGGAGATCGGACAGGCATTGGCTAATTTTTCCGGCACCAAGCCCACTCGAGGGAGCCGCCAGGACCCGGCAGCCCTTGCAAGGGAGGTGAACGAGGCGAGAACGAGGCATAGGTGGAGCCAGCAGCGCCCCCTCCCCAGCCGTTCAAAAGCTGCCCCTAGGGAGTGCGAGCGACCAGGAGCGCAGCAACCAGGACAGGCAAACAGGGCGTGGCGCGTCAGAAGGGAGTGGTGCAGCAGTTGGCACGGCAGTTCGTGCAGGAAGGGCAGAGCGTTCCCTTCCCACCCATACAAACACCTCCTCTAACGGCAGCCTACTGCTAGCTCAGCTGCAATGGTGTACACCAGGCACAGTGCACTCTCTAGGCAATCTGTACACGCCCAGACTGACTGCCCACTCAAAACTGCGGCAGTTCAGGTCTCTGTGTGCAGGGAGTGCCTAAGCCTGTTGCTACCACCTGTGGGGGGCAAAGAAACTGTGTGTGTGAGGTGCGAGCAGGTGGACTACCTGGTCCGAATCATGTCGGAACTCAAGGAGGAGGTCGAGAGGTTGAGGGATATCAGGGAGTGTGAGCGGGAGATGGACTTGTGGAGCAACTTCCTGTGCAGCCTGAAGGGCAGGTACCGGGGTGAGACACCCCAGATGGGGGTGGACCCCCTGCCCTGTTGCTGTTGGGTGGAGGGAGGGGACCTAGGAGTTGAGGAGGAATGGAAACAGGTCCCTGCTCGACATCACAGGTGATGCTCCCCCCCCACCAGCCCCACCTACCCAGGTACCCTTACACAACAGGTTTGAGGCCCTGGAGCTTGAGAGACCGGTAGGTGAGGATGAGGTAGAAAGTCTACCTAGGAGGATGCCTAGGGCGAGGAGGTCGACTCCACGCCTCAGGAATGCCTCCACCAAGACAGAAAGAAGGGTGATTGCTGTGGGCGACTCCCTTCTCAGGGGAACAGAGGGCCCTATTTGTTGGCCTGACCCTACCCATAGGGAAGTCTGCTGCCTCCCTGGGGCCAGGGTCAGGGACGTTGCCAGAAAGCTTCCCAACCTGGTTCGCCCCTTTGACTATTATCCTCTTTTAATAGTCCAGGCTGGCAGTGATGACACTGATGAGAGAAACCTGAAGACTATCAAACAGGACTTTAGGGGACTGGGATGGTTAGTGGATGGAGCGGGAGTACAGGTGGTGTTTTCATCCATCCCTACTGTGGCAGTGTATTGGGTCTGGCTGGAATGTTAACTTTCCCAGCAGCAGCCCATACAGTGCCGTACTCTGTACTTGTAGCTGGAACAGCAGTGTTATCACACCAGTGTTGTGTCTGCTGCTGAGCAGCAGTGGCACAGTATTAGGCCTTTCTCTAACCCTCCTAGGGGGTGGGCAAAAGGTGAGGAGAGAAACATCACTAGGGCAGCTGGCCTAAACCAATCAAAGGGATATTCCATACCATGTGATGTCACACTCAGCAATAAAAGGTGGAAACAGGAAGAAGAGGGGAGGGGTGGGCTCTCGTTTGGAAGACATCGGTCCTCCTCTCGAACACCGGCTGCGTGCGTTGAGGCCTTGCTTCAAGGACGTGGTCAATCATCGCTCATTTGTGGGAAGTAGAGAGTAATTTCTTTCCTCTGCACTTCCATATAGCCTTCATTTATTTTGTTTGTTTGTTTTCCTCCCTTCTTTTTATTTTCCTTTTTTTCCCCTCCCTTTCCCCTTTCCCTTTTTATTTTCCCCTTAGTTAAATTGTTAGTTCATGGTAGTCTTTACTTAATTATTATAATTATTTCCCTTTAATTAAATTATCCTTATCTCAACCCGTGAGTTGTTCTTTGCTTTACTTCTCCCCCTCCTCATCTAAAGGAGGGGGAGTGAGAGAGCGGTTGTGGGGTTTAGCTGCCCAGTACGGTAAAACCACCACAGGCAGGGAGGGGTACAGAGAGGACACGAAAAGCCCACCTGATAAACATGTGGCTCAGAGGCTGGTGCCAACACAGAAAGTTTGTTTTTTTTGACCATGGGGCTCTTTACTCAGCACCCGGCCTGATGGCCGCAGATGGGTCCCTATCTCTAAGGGGAAAACGGATCCTAGGCCAGGAGCTGGCGGGGCTCATTGAGAGGGCTTTAAACTAGGTAAGAAGGGGGATGGGGCTGAAACAAGGCTTGTTAGAGCTGTGCCAGGGGGAACAATGACAAGGCTGGGAGAGAAGGCAATGGGCCAGCTGAAGTGCATCTACACTAATGCACACAGCATGGGTAACAAACAGGAGGAGCTGGAAGCCATCATGCGGCAGGCAGGCTACAACTTGGTTGCCATCACGGAAACGTGGTGGGACCACTATCATGACTGGAGTGCTGCAGTGTCTGGCTATAGGCTCTGCAGAAGGGACAGGCAGCACGGAAGGGGTGGTGGTGTGGCTCTCTATATCAGAGAGTTTTGATGTCATGGAACTTGAGTCTGGGAATGACAAGGTTGAGTCCCTATGGGTTAGGATCAGTGGGAAGGCCAGCAAGGAAAGCATCCTGGTGGGGGTCTGTTATAGACCTCTGAACCAGGATGAGGAGACTGATGAGGAGTTCTACAGGCAGCTGGCAGAAGTTGCGAAATCGTCAGCGCTTGTTCTCGTGGGGGACTTCAACTTCCCTGACATATCCTGGAAGCACAACACAGACCAGAGAAAGCAGTCTAGGAGGTTTCTGGAGAAAGTGGAAGATAGCTTCCTGACACAGCTGGTTATTGAGCCTACCAGGGGAGGTGCCCCACTAGACCTTCTCTTCACAAACAGAGAAGGACTGGTGGGAGATGTGGTGGTTGGAAACTGTCTTGGGCAGAGTGACCATGAAATGGTAGAGTTCTCCATTCTTGGAGAAGCCAGGAAGGAAGGGGACCAGTAAAACCGCTGTATTGGACTTCCAGAGGGCCGACTTTGAACTGTTCAGGATACTGGTTGGTAGAGTCCCTTGGGAGGTGGTTCTGAAGGGCAGAGGAGTCCAGGAAACTAATACGGATTCTTCCGGAGGGGACTGAATACCCTTCTTTCTTTTTCTCCCATTTCCAGAGAGTGTTCCCTGGAAACACTCCAATCCTGTGTAATTCACAGAATCACAGAATTGTCTAGGTTGGAAGAGACCTCAAGATCGAGTCCAACCTCTGACCTAACACTAACAAGTCCTCCACTAAACCATATAGCTAAGTTCAACATCTGAACGTCTTTTAAAGACCTCCAGGGACGGTGACTCCACCACTTCCCTGGGCAGCCTGTTCCAATGCCTAACAACCCTCTCAGTAAAGAAGTTCTTCCTAATATCCAACCTAAAACGCCCCTGGCGCAACTTTAGCCCATTCCCCCTCGTCCTGTCACCAGGCACGTGGGAGAATAGACCAACCCCCACCTCTCTACAGCCTCCTTTAAGGTATCTGTAGAGAGCGATAAGGTCGCCCCGGAGCCTCCTTTTCTCGAGGCTGAACAAACCCAGCTCCCTCAGCCGCTCCTCGTAGGACTTGTTCTCCAGACCCCTCACCAGCTTCGTCGCCCTTCTCTGGACTCACTTGAGCACCTCAATGTCCTTCTTGTAGCGAGGGGCCCAAAACTGAACACAGTACTCGAGGTGTGGCCTCACAAAAGCCGAGTACAGGGGGACAATCACTTCCCTAGTCCTGCTGGCCACACTGTTTCTTATACAAGCCAGGATGCTGTTGGCCTTCTTGGCCACCTGAGCACACTGCTGGCTCATATTCAGCCGACTATCCACCATCACTCCCAGGTCCTTCTCTGTCTGGCAGCTTTCCAACCACTCCTCTCCCAGCCTGTAGCTCTGCTTGGGGTTATTGCGCCCCAGGTGCAGGACCTGGCACTTGGCCTTGTTGAACTTCATACAGTTGACCTCATCCCATCGGTCCAGCCTATCCAGATCCTCCTGCAGAGCCTTCCTACCCTCGAGCAGATCAACACACTGTCGTGGTTTAACCCGGCCGGCAGCTAAACACCACGCAGCCGTTCGCTCACCCTCCCCCCTCCCTCTCTGGGACGGGGGAGAGAAATGGAAAGTGAAGCCCGTGAGTTGAGATAAAGACAGTTTAATAAGACAGGAAAATAATAATAACAATAATAATAATAATAATACAATGGTGATAATAGGTAAGTAATAATAATATGTACAAACAAGTGATGCACAATGCAATTGCTCACCACCCGCTGACCGATGCCCAGCCTAACCCTGAGCAGTCCGGCCCCCTCCCCCCGGCTAGCCACCCCTATATATTGTTTAGCATGACGTCAGATGGTATGGAATACCCCTTTGGCTAGTTTGGGTCACCTGTCCTGGGTCTGTCCCCTCCCAGCTCCTGCTGCACCCCCAGCCTGCCCGTTGGCAGGACAGAGCAAAAGGCTGAGATGTCCTTGGCTTGGTATAAGCACTGCTCTGCAACAATTAAAGCATCGGGGTGTTATCAGCACTCTTCTCATCCTAAGCCAAAACACAGCATTCCACCAGCTACTAGGAAGAAAATTAATTCTGTTCTAACTGAAACCAAGACACACACGCACCTAACTTGGTGTTGTCTGCAGACTTGCTGAGGGTGCACTCAATCCCCGCATCCAGATCATCGATAAAGATATTGAAGAGAACTGGCCCCAGTACCGAGCCCTGGGGAATGCCACTAGTGACCGGCCTCCAACTGGATTTGACTCCATTCACCACGACTCTTTGGGCCCGGTTACCCAGCCGGTTTTTAACCCAACAAAGCATACGCCAGACCAAGCCTTGAGTAGCCCGTTTCTTCAGGTGAATGCTGTAGGAAAAGGGGTCAAAAGCCTTGCTGAAGTGAAGGTAGACCACATCCACAGCGTTTCCCTCATCCACCAAGCGTGTCACTTTGTCATGGAAGGAGATCAGGTTCATCAAGCAGGACCTGCTTTTCATAAACCCATGCTGACTGGGCCTGATCTCCTGGTTGCCCTGCAAGTGCCACGTGATTACACTCAAGATAATCTGCTCCATGAGTTTCCCTGGCACTGAGGTCAAACTAAAAGGCCTATAGTTCCCCAGGACTACCCTCTGGCCCTTCTTGTAGATGGGCGTCACATTTGCTAGCTGCCAGTCAACTGGGACCTCCCCTGATAGGACTGCTGATAAATGACAGAAAGTGGCTTGGCCAGCTCTCACTCCTCCCTCTCCCACATGAGAAACAGCCTTGCAGACACCAAGGTAAGGGAAGAAGGAAGTGGAGGAGGTGCTCCAGGCACCATAACTGAAGCATGTGGGGTGGACCATAGTGGAGCAGGCTGTCCCCCTGCAGCCCATGGTGGACCACAGCGGAGCAGATTTCCATGCTGCAGCCCGTGGATGAGCCCACAGTGGAGCAGGTGGATCTGACCTGAGGGAGCCTTCAGCCTGAGCAGAACACCCACTGGAGGAGACTCCAGGCCAGACCTGTGGCTCCTCTCAATGGAGTGGAGCCCATGCAGGTGATCTGGTGGGAGCTGCCGCCCATAGGGGACACATTTTGGAGCAGTTTGCTCCTGAAGGACGGACCCTATGGTACAGAACCATATTGGAGCTGTTCTTGAAGAACTCCATATTGTGGTGTTGTGGTTTAACCCAGCTGGCAGCTAAGCACCACTCAGCCATTCGCTCACCCTCTGGGATGGGGGAGAAAATTAGATAGAAATGAAAGCCTGTGGGTTGAGATAAAGACAGTTTATTAAGACAGAAATGAAATAATAATAATAATAATAATAATAATAATAATAATAATAATAATAATAATAATAATAATAATAATAAAAACGTGTACGAAACAAGAGATGCACAATGCAATTGCTCACCACCCACTGACCAATGCCCAGCCTATCCCCGAGCAGCTTGTCCCCCCACCCCGGCCAGCCCCCCCGTATTAATTGTTCAGCATGACATCAGATGGTATGTGTCCTGGTTTCAGTTAGCACAGGATTAATTTTCTTCCTAGTAGCTGGTGGAATGCTGTGTTTTGGCTTGGGATGAGAAGAGTGCTGATAACACCCCGATGCTTTAATTGTTGCAGAGCAGTGCTTATACTAAGCCAAGGACATCTCAGCCTTTTGCTCTGTCCTGCCAGCGGGCAGGCTGGGGGTGCAGTAAGAGCTGGGAGGGGACAGACCCAGGACAGGTGACCCAAACTAGCCAAAGGGGTATTCCATACCATCTGACGTCATGCTAAACAATATATAGGGGTGGCTAGCCGGGGGGAGGGGGCCGGACTGCTCGGGGTTAGGCTGGGCATCGGTCAGCGAGTGGTGAGCAATTGCATTGTGCATCACTTGTTTGTACATACTATTATTACTTTCCTATTATCACCATTGTATTATTATTGTTATTATTTTATTATTATTTTGTTATTATTATTTTCCTGTCTTATTAAACTGTCTTTATCTCAACTCACGGGCTTCACTTTCCATTTCTCTCCCCCGTCCCAGAGAGGGAGGGGGGAGGGTGAGCGAACGGCTGCGTGGTGTTTAGCTGCCGGCCGGGTTAAACCACGACAGTATGGAATACCCCTTTGGCCAGTTTGGGTCAGCAGTCCTGGGTCTGTCCCCTCCCAGTGTAGTGGGCCTCAGATCCTCCCTATCTCCAACTCCAAAACCCCAAGGGGTGACCTCAAGTTTCCCGGCGCTCTTTCTGCCAGAGGCTTAAGGTGGGGCCATTTTCCCCAGCTGCAGTGTAGAGCACATTCTTTACATCTGGTCCTGTTCGGACTGACTCAAAGGCTACTGCATGAACTATCTCTCATTTAATTTGTTCAAAAGCTTGTCATTGCTCAGGGCCCCATTTGAAATCATTCTTCTTACTGGTTACTTGCTGTCATAAAAATCTCAGTAATTTTCTTCAGACAGGTTAGTGGAATTTTCCACTGCAAAAACACCTTCTATTGCAAAAACACAGCTTTGTTTCTCACAAACTGGTCTTACAATCAAACTATAATTTGGAGTGTGCATTTTCCAAAACCCCATGTCACCTAGGAAAGTTTGTGTTTCTTTTTTGTTAGTTGGTGGAGACATAGCTGTTATGTTGTTGACCATATCCATTTGGATTTGATAACGTCCATCTTGCCATTTTATTGTTGATATGATAGAAGGAAGGGACACCATCCAAAGGGACCTGGACAGGCTTGAGAAGTGGGCCCAAGTGAACCTCATGAGGTTCAACAAGTCCAAGTGCAAGGTGCTGTACCTGGGTCAGGGCAATCCCAGACATGAGTACAGACTGGGAGAACTCACTGAGAGCAGCCCTATGGAGAAGGACTTGGGGTTTCTGGTAGATGGAAGGCTCAACATGAGCCAGGATTGTGTGCTTGCAGCCCAGAGCGCCAACTGCATCTTTTGTTACATCAAAAGAGGCGTGACCAGCAAGTTGAGGTAGGTGATTATCCCACTCTACTCTAACCCTGTGAGGTCCCACCTGGAGTACTGCGTCCAGGTCTGAAGCCCCCAGCAAAAGAAAAGCCAGGCTGGATGGGGCCTTGGCCAACCTGATCTAGTGGGTGTCATCCCTGCTTATGGCAGGGGGGGTGGAGTTTGATAATCTTAAATGTCCCTTCCAACCTGAGCCATTCTATGGTTCTGTGACTGCCTCCCAAGGGATTCCTTCAACCAGTCTCCTTAACAGGACAAAGTCTGCCCTCTGGAAGTCCAGGGTGGCAGTTCTGCTAACCCCCCTCCTTACTTTTCCAAGAATTGAAAATTCTATTAATTTGTGATCACTGTGCCCAAGACGGCCTCCAACTTTCACATCATCCACAAGTCCTTCTCTATTTATGAGCAGAAGGTCCATTGGGGCACCGTTCCTAGTTGGCTCACTCACCAGCTGAGTCAGAAAGTTATCTTCCACACACTCTAGAAACCTCATGGAATCATACATATCTAAGATACCAAAACTAGTAAATCACAGTCTTTTTATATAATTCCCCTTAAAAAGGGGAATTGCAGTATTTGCCAAGTAGGAGAAAAGAAAAAAATAAAAAGCTGGCAAACAAATGCATGTTAATTTCAATTTTTCTGGTATTAAAGTCAACAAGGAATTTAAACAAATAATTAAATAATTAGATTTGTGCTGCAATAATAAAAAGAAGAAAGGGCCTAGGGCTAACAAAAAACAAATGTAAATGTAGTATGCATGTCAAAGATGAGCCCCTTGTCATCTTTGTTTTTTAGTGTCATCTTGTGACATATTCTGCCTGATGTACTTCAGGCATCAGGCAACCCCCCCCCCCATTAGACACTGTTGCAATAACATGCCCAGAAATTATAGCTGTAAGAAAACTGCATGTCTAAAGTCTACGTAGTTTGGACCCTTAGGCATCATATAACACTAGTCACAGTTACACAGTTAACACATGCTCCCACCACATGCACACATGCTGCATTGTTTAAATGTTAAGGCCATGACAACTTTTGCTTTTTGCTGTGTTTGTGGGTATGTTCAGGGCAATGGCACAAAACAGTCTGAGCTATTAAAAATTCTACTGCATACTTCCTTCTAATTGTGTGAGCGTGACTAACCATGAAATGGGACAGAAAACACACACAGGCTCACAACTCAGTACTGTAAGACAGAAAAAAAAAAAAAAAAGAAAAAAAAAAAAGATTATTTTGACTACTTAAATCCTATGAGCTCTTTTAATGAGAGTGTTTGTGGTTTTTGTTTCTTTGTTTAAGTTTTTAAGTATTAAGCCTGATCCTGCTCCTTACACCTGCTTGGAGTTAAATCCTGTTCATCCTTTATTTGTGGATTTCCACACATTCCACCATTTTCAGTAGCATTACATTTTCATAAATCTGCAGCATGGAAGATCAGAATCAAAACATATAATATCAGAATAAGTGAAATACCTCCATGTTGAAATCTGTAAGAACAAAGTGTTGTCCTGGTACATTAACAAAATGCCCTAGTTGCAATAGTTTTCATAGTTGTTCAGAACCTTAAGTAGTCACAAAATCTCATGCTATTGGACTATACAGAAGCCATGGCTAAGAATAATGGCAGCAAGTAGAGGTGGGAAAGGTGTTTGTGCTGAAGGGAATAGCAAGAAAAATACCTTTTTAAAATAATTTCCTTCACTTTATGGAACAACACATACCTACAAATTGCAGACAAAGATTAAAAAAAATTATAACCAACTCTAGTGTGTTTACGTGCAAGGCTTTGGTAGTGGGGGGCTGCAGGGTTGGCTTCTGTGAGAAGAATCCAGAAGCTGCCCCACATTAGATAAGGGGCCCGCTGCTGGCCAGAGCTGAGCCAATAAGCGACATTGTTTGCATCTCTGTGACAGCATATTTAAGAAAGGGGAAAAAAAATGCTGCACAAAAGCAGCTGGGAGAGAGAGGAGTGAGGAACAGCCCCGCAGACACCAAGGTCATGGAAGAAGGAGGGAGAGGAGGTGCTCCAGGCACTGGAACTGAAGTTCCCCTGCGGACTGCCAGAGCAGATTCCGGGCCGGACCTGTAGCCCGTGGAGAGGAGACCACGCAGGAGCAGGTGATCTGGCAGGAGCTGCTGCCCGTAGGGGAGCCAGGTTGGAGCAGTTTTCTCCTGAGGGATGGACCCCGTGGTACGGACCCATATCTGGAGCAGTTCTGGAAGAGCTGCTGCCTGTGGGAAGCCCACGCCAGATCAGTTCGTCAAGGACTGCATCCCGTGGGTGGGACCCCACAGCACAGGGGACGAGAGTGACCGAGAAGGAGCGGCAGAGAAGAAGTGCTGTAGACTGACCATAACCCCCATTCTCCCGTTCCCCTGCGCCGCTCGGGGGGGGGGAAGGAGGTGGAAGAGGGTGGATGGGGGGGGAGGTGCTTTTGGTTTCTTTCCTTTGTTTCTCACTTCTCTAGCTTGTTAGTAATGAGCAATAAATCTTACTATCTGTCTTCTTATGCTGAGTCTGGTTTGCCCGTTACACTATTAATTGCGTGATTTTCTCGCCCTTATCTCAATCCTTGAGCCCTTTTCACATATTTTCTCCCCATTCCTCTTTGAGGAGGGGGAGTGAGAGAGCGGCTGTGGTGGAGCTCGGCTGCCCACTCGAGCAGAACCACGACACCAGCCTATCCCCGAGCAGTGGTTCCCCCACCCTGGCCAGCCACCCCATATTAATTACTGAGCATGATGTCGTATAGTGTGGAATATCCCTTTGGCCAGTTTGGGTCAGCTGTCATGCTGTTTATCCTTTCCAGGGGCTGGTTTAAGATTATTATTTCACTGTACAGTGTAACACTGGCTTATGATATGATAAAATTGCTGGTCATGAGACTAACCTGATATTTGTACTCAGCACTGCCATCAACTCCATACTTTGGAAACCATGTCTCAGAAACTATTAACAATTACACAGAATCACAGAATCACAGAATCACAGAATTTCTAGGTTGGAAGAGACCTCAAGATCATCGAGTCCAACCTCTAACCTAACACTAACAGTCCCCACTAAACCATATCCCTAAGCTCTACATCTAAACGTCTTTTGAAGACTTCCAGGGATGGTGACTCCACCACCTCCCTGGGCAGCCTGTTCCAGTGCCTAACAACCCTTTCAGTAAAGAAGTTCTTCCTAACATCTAACCTAAAACTCCCCCGGCGCAACTTAAGCCCATTCCCCCTCGTCCTGTCACCAGGCACGTGGGAGAACAGGCCAACCCCCACCTCTCTACAGCCTCCTTTAAGGTATCTGTAGAGAGCGATAAGGTCGCCCCTGAGCCTCCTCTTCTCCAGGCTGAACGAGCCCAGCTCCTTCAGCCGCTCCTCATAGGACTTGTTCTCCAGGCCCCTCACCAGCTTCATCGCCCTTCTCTGGACCCGCTCAAGCACCTCGATGTCCTTCTTGTAGCGAGGGGCCCAAAACTGAACACAGTACTCGAGGTGTGGCCTCACCAGAGCCGAGTACACCTTTTACCCTTTTTCTTCAGGGAGCCCTATGGAGGGGAAGGGACAGGGGGAGATGTTTTTTCCTACCTGTTCACTCTCCCTTTCTCCTTCACCTCCCCTCTTCTCCTCCAGGCTAGTTATGATAGATCTTTAAGACTTTGAATATCCTTGGGATGTTCAGGCCAGCATGTTCTTATTGTTATGTCTCCTGGATGTGCTTCAGGCTTTGTTTAAGGTTAAAGAACTACTGAGGAATGCCATCCAGAGATCTGTCCTGAGGCAGGACAGTTATGACTGGCACCTCCAGTGCTTTGGAAATTCACCCCTGAACAACTGCAAAATCCTAGGAAACTGGCAGAATGCTTGAAAATGGTGTCATCACCCTGCCAGTTCCAGGGATACAGAAATCACTGCAACGTGGTGGGGCTTGGCCTTTGCTTACCAAGCTGCAATCGACACCAGTATAACCCCAGTGACAGACCCAGTGGCCACTCCAATCCCAGCAGCCACTCCAAGCCCTATGACAGGCTCTGTGGCTGTTCCAATACCTGTGAAGGGACCTGCGGCTGTTCCAACCCATGTGATGGGCCTTGCAAGGCTAGACCAGGGAAATGGACTGGTGTCAGTTACCCCTGTATCCAAGATAAAACAATGGATGAGAAAGTCAGTTCATTTAGAAAGCAGAGGAACTCCTCCTACTCAGACTGTGGAGGAAGCAGATGACGAGATAGGCTACTCCAAAGTGGCTGGACCATCATATGAACAGGAAGACGAAGAGGAAGATATCATAAGAGCATCAATAACTACCCGAGGCCTATCCCAATGTGAGCGATGAGATAATGTGAAAGGATTTCGGTCATTGTCCAGGTGAGCACCTTGTCACTTGGTTGCTCCAGTGCTGGGACACTGGTGACAATAGTCTGGAATTAGGGGGCAGGGAAGCCAGGCAGCTGGGATTCCTTGCTAGGGACGCAGGCATTGACAAAGCAATTGGGAAAGGAGCACAAATCTTCACCCTCTGGAGGTATCTCCTGTCAGGTGTGAAGGAAAGGTATCCTTTCAAGGAAGATGCTGCATGTCAACCAGGCAAATGGACCACCATGGAGAGGGGAATCCAATACCTGAGGAAATTACCTGTACGGGAGGTGATTTATGAGGACCTAGTCAATGACCAGCTATCCAAAGATCCAGATGAAGTCAAATGTACACCACCTGTGTGGTGGAAGTTTGTACAGAGTGTACCATCATCATATGCCAGCTCATTGGCAGTAATGACCTGGAAAGACCATGAGGAACACACGATGGATGAATTGGCTAAACAACTCAGGCAGTATGAAGAAAGTCCCACCTCTTTCCAACAGGCCTACGTCTCGGCTGTCAAAAATCTTTCTCAAGAGTTCCACCAATTCAAAGTGAATACTCTGGATAAACTTTCTGAAGAGGTCCACCAACATAGAATTTATCTTCCTTCCCACCTGTACAAATCAGTGTCTCAGCTATCAGGGGTAAGCGTCCACCTGTGCAAGGAAGACGATATAGTGGGTACACACCCCGTGCCCCCCTGTGGTTTTACCTACGAGACCATGGAGAGGACATTAGGAAATGGGATGGAAAAATCTATCTTGACGCTAGAGGCATGGGTACATGAGTTGCAAGGAAAAACAGTAACAAAAAGGGGGTTCTCTGAGAAACGTGCTGCTCCAATTTCCAGTGGGCAGTCCTCCAGACACAGAAATTACGATTCTGACCAGGATTAGAGGGGCCCTGCCTCCAGCCAGGGGGAGGAAAGGGACAGTCAAGTTTATTGGACTGTGGATTCGGTGGCCTGGCACGTCAGACCCACAGATGTATAAGGCTTTAGTAGACACTGGTGCAGTGTACTGTAATGCCATCAATCTATAAAGGGCCAGAACCCATCTGCATTTATGGCGTGATGGAGGGATCCCAGCAGATAATTGTATTGGAGGCTGAAGTGAGCCTTACTGGGAATGAGTGGCAAAAGTTACCTATTGTGGCTGGTCCTGATGCTCTGCATCCTTGGCATAGACTACCTCAGAAGAGGGTACTTCAAGGATCCAGAAGTGTACCAGTGAGGTTTTGGCACAGGTGCTTTAGAGACAGAGCACATTAAACAGTTATCTACCTTGCCTGCTCCCTTGGAGGGCCCTTCTGTTGTGGCATTGCTGAGGGTCGAAGAACAGCAAGTGCCTATTGCTACCACAGCTGTGCACCTTCTCTAGGTGCACTCTTCTCTAGGCTGAACAAACCAAGTGATTTCAGCCACTCCTCATATGTCTTCTCCTCCAGACCCTTCACCATCTTCATAGCCCTCCTTTGGACACTCTAATAGTTTTATGTCCTTCTTTTATTCTGGTGCCCAAAGCTGCACACAGTACTCAAGGTGAGACCGCACCAGCGCAGAGTAGAGCGGGACAATCACTTTCCTTGACCAGCTAGCAATGCTGTGCTTAATGCACCCCAAGATGTGGTTGGCCCTTTTGGATGCCAGGGCACACTGCTTAGTCATATTCATCTTGCCATCGACCAGAACCTCCAGACCCCTTTCCACAGGGCTGCTCTCCAGCCTCACATCCCCCAGTCTGTACATATATCAAAGGTTGCCCTGTCCAGGTGTAGAATCTTGAGGCCTTGCTCTTATCAAACTTCATTCAGTTGGTGAAATTCAGCTTTTACTGAAATGAGGGTGAGGGGGAAAATAAAATGAGCAGGGTTTGCACCAGAATAAAAGAAGCCTTCTCACTTTCTCGGCTGCTTCCAGCTGGTACTATTAAGTAGTAGTGCCTGTTACAACTTCAGTCATTTTAGTTACTGGTTCAGTTATAATTTGTTTGAACAACTCAAAATATTGAACTCCCTCATCTAGCTCAGACAGAAAACAAATATGTTTGGCAAAATTTGCAGTATACATGTGCAACTTTTTTTTTCTTTTGAAGCAGTTAACATACTTTGAATGAAGTAAGGATGAAATTAAACTGTTCTGCATGCTCCTTTTAAAAAATCCTCAGAATGGCGGTGATACTTATTAGATTTGCTTCTTCATTTTACTAATGCTTAGGTTCTAGAATAGCTCCAGAACTCACTCTGCAAGTGCTTTAGGCAGGTGAACAGTTGTTTGGTTGGTTGTATAGTACTTAATGTACCAGGAGGCGTGATGGGCAAGAATTGGTGCTGAGGATACACGTGTAACAGATGACTGGAAAAGAGCAATGTTGTTTCCATCTTAATCATATGGGCTGTGACATCTAGCCTGTCCTTGCCTTTTCTGAGAGGCCATGTGAATTCACACTACCCTGAGCATCTGTGCTCATGCTTTTCTTCCCTGGTGTGCTTGTTTCTCCTTGGTGCCCACCCTAACGCAGGACCAGCGCAAGTTACTTGGCACTCAGCACAGTTTCCTCTATGCTGCATTTAGCCTTTTCATACTTGCTGGGAAAAGCCCTTGACTGGTGCTTGGGATCTCTCCACTACTCTCAGCTAAAACTAAACAGACTCCTTAAACACTGATGCTGTGCTTTGGATTTTCAAAGTTCTAAAAAAGATGCTAAGATGATGTTGAACTCACATTGCTGCTTTTTCTAAACATACTGCTGTGTCCCATCTCTGTCCAGCTTGAATACTGATTGACTGGTTTCACTTGCAGTTTCTCATGGATGAATACATTGTTATTCTTCTCTCCAAAACAACATTTTAAAAAAATCATTACAGTTGTTAGATTCTCATTTTACTCCTTTCACCCTTTCTAACGTTAAAAATAACAATAAACCTGAAATGTTTCAATGAAGCACGGAGTGCTTCATAAGTACGTTGTCTTATCAGAGAACTGTGACACTAAGCCATAATACCCAAAGTAAGGAAATACAATAACTGATTTGATCCCTTAAAAAAATCTCCTTTTTTTAATTAAATGTTTTTCTTCATTCCTTTCTGCAAACCAATTTTGAGATTTTTCCTAAGTTGAAAGTATTTTAACATATTTTTCCACAATTTTACATATTTCCTGGGTCTTAACAGTATCATTTTATTAATATGACAGATACTGATGGAACAGAAATGTGGAACTTGTGCACGGTATAGAATCAGAAGTTGTACACAAAATTGGCATAAAGATATTGTACATTTACTTAATTATTTTTTGTTTCGATTCTGATAAAATCTTGTAAAAATGAGGGCTAATGCAGTTCTCATAAAATTTTCCACAAATTATCTCAAGGCAAATATGCAGCTATTGCGTGTTGAAAAAATGTACTGTAGAAACAGCCCTAGACAAGTATGATCTGTATTACTCTGTTATAAATGAAGTCTCAACTCAATCTGAATTTTGTAATATTTATACTTCTAAAAAGTATAAAAGCTATAAAAGGTATAAAACCTATAAAAGGTATAAAAGCCAAGTAAACAGCGCTGGGTGTGCGGGGAGTCTACGCTCCAACACACACGAACATCAAACATTCTAAATATACAGAACATGGCTTTTACATACTAAACCCGAGTATGCCTATACATACATACAATCAGGAAAGAACAATCCTTTAAGTTCCATGACTTAATAAAAATCGAGTATGCCTATACATATGCATGATCAGAAAAGGTAACAAGCAATCCTCTAAGTTCCATGACTTAACAGTCTCTATTTTCCATTCCTTTTCTTGATTACAAACAAGTCTCCATTTTCCATTCCTTTTGAACAATATGTCTTGCTTTAAGTTGTCAAGCAACTCGGTCTTCAGGCCTTATGTATCCCGTTCTTCCCAGATCGAAGCAAAGCATATCCATCTCCTTGTGAAGGCCAATAGGCCTGGGTCAAAAGGCACATCCAGGTCACCAGGGGGCGTAACAGCAAAAGCCTTCGATGGCTGTAGTAGCAGAGGGGCCCATGGCATAGCAGTCGGATCAGTAAAGGAGCCCGCAGTTCCCTCACTATCTGGAAAACCACACATTTCTGACTGTGGTCCCACATGTCTCTTTAAGGCCTCAGAGATTGCTCGCCAGGTGCCGAGCAATCCCACTGCAACCTTGTCGTTTTTAGTTGCAGAGTCCCACACCTTGACCTCAGTTTGGTCCCATATTTCAGGATCATAAACTGTCCGATTGTTAATAAGGAGAATGAGCTGTAAGGTTACCAGGACAGTCTTTGTTTCTAAGAACGTATGATTCCCCATAATGCGCAGCTGCTTACCAGCGAGGGGCAGTTGTGTGTGCAGGTCCACTTCTCTCAGCTTGAGCTTCTTCCTAGCTCCGGTGCGCCTGTTTCCAGTGACTTTCTGTACAAGCTTCTCTGAGCAGTTTGCTGAGTTTGGCCGAACCTATCTTCATGAGGCAATCAAAGTGCCTGTTCCCGTCCTGGTCTTCACTCCTCTAGCCTGCTCCTTTTCATTCCTTCTTTCCGCTCCCCCATTGATGACATAACTTCATCACATCATGTTGCCTTCTTTTTATCCTGAGGGCAGGCTCCCCTCTTATACCCTTCTCTCCACAGCAAAACAACTTTTCATTGGTCAAACAACTTTGCATATAACAGCAACAGAAAACACCCAGAAACTTCCATGCCTCAATGGCTGGAGAACAAGCAACCAGAGACTGCATGGAGTCTCCTGAATCACCCTTCTTTGTTCCCTCTAGACTCTTTTATATTCCTGATGGCCTCATCGTTAAGAGTCTAATGTTGTCATCAACCACGGGGCTTTCCAACCCCCTTGGCCACATTCCCAAATCTCCCCCTTTTTTATTAATATCAACCATTTTCTCGACACGAATTACCACTACATATATAACACTCAGGAAGTTGTAACATGTACATACTTAAAGTGCTATGGTGGTTCTACTCGGGTGGGCAGCCAAGCTCCACCAGAACCGCTCTCTCACTCCCCCTCTCCTCAAAGAGGAAGGGGGAGAAAATACAACACAGAGAACTTGAGGTTTGAGATGAGCATGGTTTATTTTAAGGGAAAGGGAATGGGGAGAAAAAGAAACCAAAGAAACAATAAGTCTGCACGGAAGCACAGAGAGAAGGAAAAAAAAATATTCTCTACTTCCCACCAACGCGCGATGTTCGGCCAAGTCCTGGGAAGCAGGGCCTCAAAATGCGTAGCAGTTGTTCAGGAGGAACAGCCCCCTCCCCCACAAAAGCTTCCCTTTTATTGCTGAGTGTGACATCAGGTGTTATGGAATATCCCTTTGGTTGGTTTAGGTCATCACTTGCCCATCCCCAGCCTACTGGCTCTTGGGGGCTTGGAAGGAGTCCTGATGCTGTGCCAGCACTATGCGGCAATAAACACAACACTGGAGTGATACCAGTGCTGTTCCAGCTACGAGTGCAGAGCACAGCACTGTGTGGGCTGCTGCAGGGAAAAGGTGACTCCAGCCCAGACAGACCCAACACAAGTGCATATTTGAAATATAACTGACTCATGGAAAGCTGACTCCACAATCAGTATGATTGTAAAGTAGGTATGTTTATTCAGCTCTGGGCAGCATGGGGGGTAGTCCCACCAAAGTCGTGCGCACTTAACGCGGCAACTTGCCATGGTTATATGCAGTAAAGAGTTACATATGCATGAAGTTTCCCAATACGCCTATACATATGTGTTATAAGTTAGACCACACAATTTACTGGTCTATTGAAATTATTTTATTAATCAAGTAAGCAGACACAAGCAAAACAGCGCTGGGCGGCTGGGGAGTCTCCGCTCCACCACGGCACGCAACTTTCCCTTTCCAGTGTCGCTGTTTTATAGCATTGAAGTTCCGCCTTGTCGAGACTTGTTGACTTGTCGAGACCTGTCGCCTTGTCGAGACTTGTTCTGAGGCTGCGCAGTCTGTTGTTGGGGGTCGTTATTCTTCCTCCGGTGATCACCCGTTGTGCTTGTGTTCAGGTGGGGGCAAAACAGGATGTCTTGCAGTGGGTGGGTGGTATCTTACAGAATCTTTGTTTTAACAAGGATGTTTACCCAACCCCCCTTCCCCATTTGTCCCCATGTTACAATGCCGTGAGTTGTGAAACCTTATCTCCTCAGTAGATTCTTTAAATTCTCAAGGACATTGAACAAACCCCTACTAATTTATCACAATATGCATAAGCTGTCCCCGCTTAGTATTAAAATTAGCTACAAGATGTCATTTCGATAAATTCCTCTTGTCTGCGCTTGCTTGGTGCCTTGTGGTGGTGGGCATTGAGGGTTGTGGGGATGAAGTAAGATGTCTTCATCAGGGTTGAACTTTTCACCTCATCTCTTTGTGCATGCTCTCTGAGGACTTGGTCACAATCTGGGCCATGAGATTGGTTTGATCTGGTTCTTGGGGTCTGAGGGGCTCCTGTTATCTCAAGGCCTTGTATGTTTAACATTCCTTATCTTGTCCCTTTGTAAGCAGTCCTCCTTATCTCTGACCCCTTGGTTAAAGTCTGAACCATGAGGGGCTCCTGTTATCTGGAGGCCTAAGCGCAGCACAGGCGCAGTACATCGCAAATATAGCACCTATTCATTCTTAATCAATCGCTCTCTAATTTCTAATCCCAATGATTCATAACAATACATCCTAGTGTAAGCATCATCAGCAAAAGGACTGCTGGTATGGGTGCAAACATTTTGGGGAGAGAGAACAAGTTTCTTTTGCTCTTTGTTTTGTTAAAATCAAATACAGCACTAAAACTGCTTTGGAGAACTGGTATCTGGACTGCAGAAGTCCGAAAATCCCCAGACTTGTCAATGGCCTGTCAATATTTTTGTCCTATTGAGTCTGTCTGGAAAACAACCTTTTTGTGTGTGAAAAATTTCAAAATGACTTTAATTTCTGTATTGGCACCAGATAATTCCTTTCAGGAAGATGAGAAACATCTAACAATTTTAAAGAGAGTGCAAATTGTACTTTCCATTGCTAAGAGAAAAAAGAGATGATCCTGCATTGACCAGATGTGAAAAATCCACCCCAGCCCAGAGATGCCCTTCACATTTCTGTGTTGTTGTCACTGTTGTTAAAACTGTTACATTTCTGTGGAACATTTGGTTTCAATCAAATATTATTTTTATATGGAAAAAAGCTTTCTTCAAAAATGTTTCCACCCACTGTACATAACACATGCTCACTCCTGTGCGCAGCCCAGTTGTTTCTGTAGGGACTGTTGGCAGCAGTTGTTATTAGTGAGACCCTTGCCCTGGTCTGGTAACCCATGATTTTAATTGGGGAAAACAGTAACACAAAGCTGAGGGTGCTCTTATGAATTACTTGAGCCCTTCAAGGTGCCACTCTGTGTTTGTTTTACCCTGCTGGGCAGCTGAACTCCATCACAACGTCTATCTTACTCCCCCTCATCAAAGGAAAATGGGAAGAAAATAAGATGAAAAGGGCTCAAGGACTGAGGTAAGGACAGGGACAACACTCAACTATTATTGTAACTGGCAAAACAGACTCAGCACAGGGAGATCAATATAATTTATTTCCTATTACTAGCAGACTAGTGATTTAAAGATCAAAGCCAAAATTTCTTTAAGTGGTATATTCTTTATTGCAGCGCTGGATGCACGGGGGATCCTTCCGCCTATCGTGCATGTTCGAAGTGACAAAATATCTCATATTTATACAGCGAAACAATGAATATTCAATTAGCACGCATACATATTCATTACCTAACCCCGCCTACCCTCGCTTCGTATGCTAATTAGCTTATCAGTCCTTGCGCTTGCGCAAAGCCTTCCAAGAATTGTGGGCCGGGGTCTCCAGGATGTGGGCAGTGGTCTTTGGGAGGAAGGCCGTAGGTCTTCCTCGTAATGCACTTTTCATCTTTGCTTAATCAGTTGTTTTCCAAGCTGTAAAAATGCTGAGTTGGCTTTCAGTTTAACTGAGGGTCGGCAGATAACAGGAAGTCTCAGTTAACAAGACAAGACAATTGACTCAAGTTATCTCAAGTCTCAGCCTGACTAACAGTTAACAGATACTGGGATGTTTTCAAATAACAAGATGCTTAAACATAACAAAAGGTCTACAGATAACAAGATGTCGTTTACTTTGTCCTTGCTAACTTTTAACCACAAGTTTTATTCTATCCTAAAGTGAGTTTATACTATATCATTCCCCCCTTTTCTGGAAAATCTAGTAAATTCTTTTACTTAATACGGAAATTTTCTTCCCAGTCTTTATGATATGTACCCCTCAATACCTGACCATGCACATTTGTCAAGGAGGTTAACATGGACATTCGTTGTAACAATTTCCAATTCCAAACAAGTAATACAAAAGACAATATTAAACTTACACCAACTAATATCAATAAAACAATAATTGGGTGACTCAATGTGTTCAAAATCCCAGTTACAGTTGGCGACCATCCAAAAAGTGTATCCCACCAGTTGTGACTTGTGTCTCGTTTTACTCTTTGCAAAACTCTGCTTATTTCCTTTGTATCATGATGGACAGTAATTAGAGTCTTCTCTCCATTTTCCTGAATGCCTTTTAAAATTCTAATCAGGTCTTGGTGTTTAACTAGTTGCTTCACTAGTGTGAGGTTCATCCCAATAGGTGTAGGTAGTAACTTATGATACATTGTGTTGTTAGACTTGATCAGCTGGTGGGATACCACTGGTGCCAAATATAGAATATCACACCCGACGATTCTAACAAAGTTACAAATACAGAAATTAGAATGATGTTTGCTATGGAGAGTTATGTTCTCCTTATCTACTTCTACAAAATCACAAGCAGTTCTTAAACACACACACCCTTGACCAACATATACAAGCACATTCTTTTGGCTAGTATTTGGATGAATTTCAAAGTGACAGATACCTTGCTCCGTGTCAAAACATACATCCTGAGCCTCAATTGTATTGCTTTCACAAATAAATCCTCGTTGTTCCCCGGTAACACATGATTCTAGATTTACAGACTGCCATTTCCCATTCTCCATCCGTATAGTAAGCACGAAGGCAGTAGCCATGTTAATAATGGGCATAAGTACAATTTACCAGGGTCCACGAGGACTGGAACTTCTCAAAATCATTGGCATTGTCCCAGACTGCCTTTTGGACTTCAGCCGGAAAAATGCCTTTACTTCCTTCCCTAATGATCAAGGCAGCCGTTGCCTGCAACCATAACTGTGCTTGCATACAACTAAGAGCTCAGGATACATTATCTTGTGTCCACTCTTCTCCTAATTTTCACCATTCTGATGGTTTTTATAAATAGTTACCATTTGTTCGCCAGATGACCATAACTGATAACTTTCCATTAAAGTTCTTATCCTCTGTTGTTACGGCTTTAGTTCAAGGCCACCCACCATTCTCTATTATCACAGAGGCACCTTCCTGAATCACAATTACAACTACAAGCCATAAAAACAAAACAATTCTATGAACAAATTTTCTACCAACCATATTACCAAATACTCCCGACCATAATGTCCTCATCTTGATCGACTAAGCTTTAGTTTCAGTTCATTGTCACCTAGTGTTACTTTTCAGGGAGCTCCTGGAGCCTTCTTCACTTGGGAATAGTGGATCCAAGCGGCTTGTTCTCTAATCTTGATAGCAGTGTGAGTTGTCAGCAACACTTGATACAGTCCATTCCATTTTTCCTGTAGGGGTTGTCCTGAAAAAATCTTTATACATATATTCCGCAGGCTTAAAGGGGTGGATTGGTTGATCCAACCCTCTAGCCCTAGTCCCTAACACAAATTTATGTACTTTATTTAACTGTTTTTGAAGTTCAGTTATATAAGTATATAAATATTCTGATCCCAGCTGCATTAGATCCTCTCCACTAAATATAAATTGATATGGCCTTCCATATAAAATTTCAAAGGGGCTCAAATTCTTCTTTACTCTAGGTTTAACTCTAATTCTAAGTAATGCTAAAGGGAGGGATTGAGGCCATGACAAATTAGCCTCTTGTCCGATTTTAGCTATTTGTTGTTTAATTAAATGGTTCATTTTTCTACCTGTTCACTTGCCTGCAGTCTATAAAGAGTATGCAGTTGCCAATCTATCTTTAGAATCTTACTTATCTGTTGTACCACTTGCACACAAAAATCTGAACCTCTCTCAGAAGACATTGCTACTGGAATCCCAAAGCATGGTATTATTTCATTTAACAAGACTTTAACCACTTCTCTTGCTTTGTTTGTTCGACAAGGAAAAGCTTCGGGCCATCCTGGAAACATGTCAGTCAGAACCAGTAAATAACAAAACCCCCCTTTTCTAGGGAGTTCTGAAAAAATCAATTTACCACTGTTGTCCCAGATAATTTCCTTTACCAATTATTCCAAATTTTATTCTATTCCTGGTATTGGGGTTATTACGTAAACAGATGCTACATTGTTAAGTTACTTGTTTTATTGTTGTGTATAAATTTCATCCCACTAATGTCTGACTCATGCTCTTATGCAATGTGTCAGCTCCCCGATGTGTTTTATTGTGTTCTGTAAAAGCTATGGGCCATATCAAATTAGAGGGTATTATTACACAGTTATCTTTTAAATATACTCATCTATCTGGTTTCATTTTACCTTTCAAATCTTCAATTAATTTTAAGTCTTCTTTTGTATAATTTGGCTTTTTGGTTCATGTATATAGTTTGGATTTTACCATCTGGTATTAAAGACAATGCCTTCACCTCAGTTATTTCAGCTGCCTGTTTAGCCTCCTGATCTGCCAATCGATTTCCAATTTCAAAATCAGCATTCCCCTTTTGGTGTCCCCGACAATGCATGATAGCTACCTTTTCTGGTTGTTTTACTGCCTCTAACAACCTTAAAATTTCTTCAGCATGTTTTATCTGTTTTCCCTGGGCAGTCAACAATCCACGTTCTTTCCAAATTGCTCCATGAGCATGTACCACGCCGAATGCATATTTAGAGTCTGTCCAAATATTTATTTTCCTTCCTGCTGCCAGTTCCAGTGCTCACGTAAGTGCAATTACCTGTGCTTTCTGGGTGGACGTCCCAGGGAGTAATGGTTTGGACTCGATTACCTGTTGAGCAGTTGTAACAGCATATCCTGCCTTACGTTGTACAAAGCTGCTCCCATCAGTATACCAAGATTCATCAGCATCTTCTAAAGGTTCTTCCTTAAGATCGGGTCGACTAGAATACAGAGTCTCCATTGTTTCTATACAATCATGAGTTATAGGTTCATCCAGAGTTCCGCTAAGGAAAGAAGCTGTCATTCCTAGAAAGGTTCGTAGCTCCTTTACCGTTTGAGGTTCTGGAGTCCGGCAAATGACTTCCTTATGTTCAGTTCCTCGTTCTCGCTGACCTCCCGAAATTCCAAATCCCAAGTAGGTCACATGTTGTTGAACCAGCTGGACTTTCTGTTGAGAGACTCGATATCCATTTAAACCCAGAAAATTAAGGAGACTTACAGTCCATTGAATACAACTCTCTTTAGTCTCGGTAGCTATTAAGAGATCATCTACGTATTGTAACAAAGCCCCTTCGGTGTCCGGAGGTATCCAAGTTTCAAGTTCCTTTGCTAATTGGTTTCCAAAAATAGTGGGGCTATTCTTGAATCCTTGTGGTGGCACTGTCCACGTTAACTGTGTCTTTCTGCCTGAGTCAGGTTTTTCCCATTCAAAGGCAAATAGGTTTTGGCTTTCAGTGGCTAAAGGTGGGCAGAAGAAGGCATCTTTTAAATCCAGTACGGTAAACCAGACTTGACTATTCCTTAATTTAGTCAGCAAAGTATAAGGGTTTGCCACTACTGGATGTATATCCTCAGTGATCTTATTTATGGCCCTCAGATCCTGAACTAGCCTATATCTTTTCCCATCTGCCTTTTTAATTGGCAATATGGGTGTATTGTATTCTGATTCACATTCAATCAATAATCCATACTGTATAAATCTATCAATTATCTCTTTAATTCCTTTCCTATCTTCTATCCTCAAAGGATATTGCTTAACCTTAATGGGTTTCTCTCCTGGCTTTAATTTAATAATTATTGGGGTCACATTTTTAGCTCTTCCAGAGACTTCAGTGGCCCAAACTCCTGGATATACTTGATTTATGATCTCTAAGGGTATTTCACTTTTAGGGTCGGTTTGTATTAGTGCCAGGCTTAACACATTTATTAGTTGTTCTTCTCCTATCCTTAATTCCATTTTCCTTTTTTCAAAGATAATTTCTGCATCTAATTGTTCTAACAGATCTCAACCTAATAGAGATTTTGGAGATCCAGGTAGATATAAAAACCTATGTATCCCCATTTGTTTCCTGTTATAAATGAGGTCTGAATTTTGTAATATTTATAAAACAAATATTTCTAAAAGGTATATAAAAGGCAAGTAAACAGCGCTGGGTGTGCAGGGAGTCTACGCTCCACCAACACGCACACACAAACATCAAACGTTCTAAATACATGTATACAGAACATTGCTTTACATAATAACCCGAGTATGCCTATACATACATACAATCAGGATAGGTAACAAACAATCCTTTGAGTTCCATAACTTAACAGTCCCCATTCTGCCAGCCTGTTCCTCTTCACTTCTTTTTCCTGCTTCTGTACCGATGCAACTTCATAGTGTTGCCTTTTTTTTTTTTTTTTTTTAAGAGCAGGTTCCCCTCTAATACTCTTCTCTCCACAGCAGTTCTTTTCAAAACAACTGTTTAATTAGTCAAACAACTTTGAATGTAACAACAACAGCAAACACCCAAAAACATCCATGCCTTAATGGCTGGAGAACAAGAAACCACCTGGAGAACAAGAAACCCCTGACTGCATGGAGTCTCCTGAATCACCCTTCTTTGTTAATATCAACCATTTTCTCCACACGAATTACCACTCCATATATAACATTTCCCCAACTTGTATTTCAAAGGTTCACAAAAATAAGCCTTTTCGGTTACACCCTTTTACGTTAACATAATCACTCCGTAAAGGCATTAATGCTTGATTTAGAACTGAATACGTTGCCCCATATCAATAAGAAATTTCACTTCTGTTCCTCTCCTAACTTCATTATAATCAGTGGAGGATCTGCTAGGGTAGATTCCCCGGGTCCCCATTAGACCTGTTGAAATCAGGGGCCGATGATTACCCTAGAAAAAGGCTAGTCGATTTGTCCTCTGAAGCCAGGTCCAAACCGTTTTTTTTTTTTGTGTTTTTTTTTTGGTTTTTTTTTTTTGTTGTTGTTTTGTTTTTTTTTTTCTTCCCCATTACATTTCAGAGTTGGTCCAAAAATTCCACAGGGGTTTCTTTTAGACCTTGTTGGAAGCATATTCTCAATTCCCAAATCGTCCAGATTCTAGTATTTACTTAACCGTTCATAATTTTCAGGATGATTAGGGTCTTAGTGGGGGTCGGTCAGGAAAATGCAATTGTCCACAGTTCCCTGAGCGATCCCATCGGCAATCTGAGCTCACACATGAACTCAGGTTGTTTTCAGAGTTAACTGCTTTTCTGTTTCTGTGACAACTCTCTGGGACTCAACATGATCCCTTTGCCCCAGAGGGCTAACACCCAAGATTTTAAGGTCTCAGCCCCAGGCCGAGGCAGAACTGTTAACATTCCTACATCCTCTTTCCCTGCTCATTCAACTTCAAACACCTTTAACACTTGCAATAACCCTTTTAACACTTCCTTTATCTTTCTCCAGCCTGTACTTTTCTAATGCCAGCATCAAAAGCACAGTCAGGGACTAACTTAATTCCGTACCTTTTCCCTCCAAGATGCTGAAACAACATCAGTATACAACATTCCATCCTATTTTCCTTCTCAAAAACAACATTGACTGTAGCAAACTATTATAGTTTAAAGCTCCATTAAAAGGCCACTTTTTTCAACATTCCAGCTTATAAAGCAGCCACCATTGATTACAATATTTTGTCAGAGTTTTCTTATTTTCACTTCCACCCGGAGCCCCCCCTATATCCTTCTAATAACTCAAAATACAGCCCAACGTACTTTTCTTAGGAATTTCACTGCTTACTCGTCCCCCCATTTTCCAGTTCACACTTTCAGAATACATGTATCACTTACAAAACTGTGGGCACACAGGTATCTTTCAATAGCGATGTCACAAAACTACTATTATTACCAGGAGATATTGCCAAAATCACAATAACAATAATCAGAGTCAAATTCCACATGCGATAGGTCAGAAAACCAAAATATGTAACACTGTAACGATATCTTTCTTATAACAACGCCACGAAACTACTATTATCACCAAGAAAATAGCCAAAATCGCAGTAACAATAACCAGAGTTAAATATCACACTCCATGAGTCAGAAAACCAAAGTAGGCAACACAATTCCAGATGGACCTTAAAGCGAGCTCTTTCCTTAAGGTCCCCAAATATACTTACGGTGCTTAACACAAAGTATATACCAAATACTGCCTTGCAGAAGATCACCTTCCGACTTACAGACAGTTCCAGATACAGATGGACCTCAAGGTCCCCAGATATACTTGTGGTATTAACCACAAAGTATATACCAAATACTGTCCTGCAGAAGATCACCTTCCGACTTACTGGACAGTCCCAGATGACCGGTCTACCAGAAAACCAAACCAGAATAAAGAATATACTCACTTACAATGATGGGGTCCTTGTCTGCCTCCACAGTGATCCGGTGAGTCGAGGAGTCCCTCCGGGAAATCCCGGGGGTACCCTAGGGAGTCCTGTCCCCAGCGGGTCCTGCGGACCGGCAGAGAGGTTGTCCCATCTGGGGTGCCAAATTGATTTAAAGATCAAAGCCAAAATTTCTTTAAGTGGTATATTCTTTATTGCAGCGCTGGATGCACGGGGGATCCTTCCGCCTATCGTGCATGTTCGAAGTGACAAAATATCTCATATTTATACAGCGAAACAATGAATATTCAATTAGCACGCATACATATTCATTACCTAACCCCGCCTACCCTCGCTTCGTATGCTAATTAGCTTATCAGTCCTTGCGCTTGCGCAAAGCCTTCCAAGAATTGTGGGCCGGGGTCTCCAGGATGTGGGCAGTGGTCTTTGGGAGGAAGGCCGTAGGTCTTCCTCGTAATGCACTTTTCACCTTTGCTTAATCAGTTGTTTTCCAAGCTGTAAAAATGCTGAGTTGGCTTTCAGTTTAACTGAGGGTCGGCAGATAACAGGAAGTCTCAGTTAACAAGACAAGACAATTGACTCAAGTTATCTCAAGTCTCAGCCTGACTAACAGTTAACAGATACTGGGATGTTTTCAAATAACAAGATGCTTAAACATAACAAAAGGTCTACAGATAACAAGATGTCGTTTACTTTGTCCTTGCTAACTTTTAACCACAAGTTTTATTCTATCCTAAAGTGAGTTTATACTATATCACTAGAACAGTGAGAAACTAAAAGCAAACTAAAAACACCTTCCTTCCCCCATCCACCCTCTTCCACCTCCTTCCCCCAAGTGACGCAGGGGAACGGGGGAATAGGGGTTGCAGTCAGTCTATAGCACTTCATTTCCACCGCTCCTTCATGGTCACTCTCTTCCCCTTCTCCAGTATGGGGTCCCTCCTATGGGATACAGTCCTTCCCGAAGTGATCATATGTGGGCTTCCCACAGGCAGCACCATGGTAGAGTAGGGGAAGAGACTGACTGTGAAGGAGCGGCGGAGACAAAGTGTTACAGACTGACCGCAACACCCATTCCCTGTCCCCCTGCACAGCTTGGGGGGAGGAGGTGGAAGAGGGTAGATGGGGGAGGGAAGGTGTTTTGAGTTTGCTTCTAGTTTCTCGCTGTCCTAGTCTGGTAGTTGTTATATATGGAGTGGTAATTCGTGTCGAGAAAATGGTTAATATTAATAAAGAAGAGGGAGATTTGGGAATGTGGCCATGGGGGTTGGAAAGCCCCGTGGCTGAGATAACATTAGACTCTTAACGATGAGGCCATCAGGAATATAAAAGAGTTTAGAGGGAACAAAGAAGGGTGATTCAGGAGACTCCATGCAGTCTCTGGTTGCTTGTTCTCCAGCTGGTTTCTTGTTCTCCAGCCTTAAGGCATGGAAGTTTCTGGGTGTTTGCTGTTGTTGTTACATTCAAAGTTGTTTGACCAATGAAAAGTTGTTTTGAAAAGAACTGCTGTGGGGAGAAGAGTATAAGAGGGGAGCCTGCCCTCAAGATTAAAAAAAAAGGCAACACGATGTGATGAAGTTATGTCATCAATGGGGGAGCGGAAAGAAGGAATGAAAAGGAGCAGGCTAGAGGAGTGAAGACCAGGACGGGAACAGGCACTTTGATTGCCTCATGAAGATAGGTTCGGCCAAACTCAGCAAACCGCTCAGAGAAGCTTGTACAGAAAGTCACTGGAAACAGGCGCACCGGAGCTAGGAAGAAGCTCAAGCTGAGAGAAGCGGCCCCGCACACACAACTGCCCCTCGCTGGTAAGCAGTTGTGCATTATGAGGCAACTTAATTATACGTCCTTAGAAACAAAGACTGTCCTGGTAACCTTACAGCTTATTATTGTTATAAATGAGGTCTCAACTCAATATGAATTTTGTAATATTTATAAAACAAATATTTCTAAAAGGTATAAAAGGCAAGTAAACAGCGCTGGGTGTGCGGGGAGTCTACGCTCCACCAACACACACACACGAACATCAAACATTCTAAATATACAGAACACTGGTTTACATACTAAACCCGAGTATGCCTATACATGCATACAATCAGGAAAGAACAATCCTTTAAGTTCCATGACTTAATAAAAATCGAGTATGCCTATACATATGCATGATCAGAAAAGGTAACAAGCAATCCTCTAAGTTCCATGACTTAACAGTCTCTATTTTCCATTCCTTTTCTTGATTACAAACAAGTCTCCATTTTCCATTCCTTTTGAACAATATGTCTCCCTTTAAGTTGTCAAGCAACTCGGTCTTCAGGCCTTATGTATCCCGTTCTTCCCAGATCGAAGAAAAGCATATCCATCTCCTTTTCAAGGTCAATAAGCCTGGGTCAAAAGGCACGTTCAGGTCAACAGGGGGCGTAACAGCAAAAGCCTTCGATGGCTGTAGCAGCAGAGGGGCCCATGGCATAGCAGTCGGATCAGTAAAGGAGCCCGCAGCTCCCTCACTATCTGGCAAGTCCTAGCTTGGACAGGCTTTGATAAGATATTTTAAGTGTGGTCATGCTGGCCACTTCAAATAGGAATATCCAGAGTGGAAGAAGGAGGAGAGAATGAATTACAGAAAATCCCAAGTTGGAAGGGACACATAAAAATCATCAAGTCCAACTCCTGGCACCGCACAGGTCTGCCCAAAAGTCTAGACCATGTGACTAAGTGCACAGTCCACAGAATCACAGAATTGTCTAGGTTGGAAGAGACCTCAAGATCATCGAGTCCAACCTCTGACCTAACACTAGCCATTCCTCCACTAAACCACATCACTAAGCTCTACATCTAAACGTCTTTTAAAGACCTCCAGGGATGGTGACTCCACCACTTCCCTGGGCAGCCCATTCCAATGCCTAACAACCCTCTCAGTAAAGAAGTTCTTCCTAATATCCAACCTAAAACTCCCCTGGCTCAACTTTAGCCCGTTCCCCCTCATCCTGTCACCAAACTGACAGGCCTATAGTTTCCCAGGTCTGCCCTCCGGCCCTTCTTGTAGATAGGTGTCACATTTGCTAGCCGCCAGTCGACTGGGACCTCCCCCGATAGCCAGGACTGTTGATAAATGATGGAAAGTGGCTTGGCCAGCTCCTCCGCCAGTTCTCTCAGTATCCTCGGGTGGATCCCATCCAGCCCCATCGACTTGCGTACATCCAAGTGCCATCAGGCTAGATGAACAATTAGACCAGTTCTAGGGCCTAACTTATACTCTTGGAGGGGAATGAAATCTACGCTAATTGTGTTGTTTACAGGGGAAGAAATGAGAATGATCAGGAGGAGAGCTGCTATACAAGAATGGGAAGGAGCTCTTCCTCTAGGACTGGGGGTAATACTGGCAGAGCAAGGGTGCCCACTTGCTGATCCTGGCTGGAGTGGTGATAGTGCGCAGCACAGGGGTCATGTGGGAGACTTGGGGTTGGGGTGGGGGAGTGCTCGGGGTGAGTCCTGGGGACCCGGTGTCCCAAGGGCTCTTAAAAGTTCATTTTGTGGTTGGAGCCTGGTCAGATACATGGGGGGGGGGGGGGGGGGGCGCCGGAGGGTGGGAGGATGTAGTGAACAGTCACTGGGGGGCCCTCCTGAGGGAGGCCCTGAGGGTGTATGTCCACAGGGGAGATGAAAAGGAAAAGCAGAGAGCGAAACTAATGGTATTGACAGTGTAGCAGGTAGTGAGGCAGAGGGTTGGAGAAAGAGGAAGAAAATCTTCAGGGGGAGTGGGGGCCAGGATGGAAAGGAGAGGAGGAGAGTGGAGATATCCACTTTTGGGGGATACTAGGTTGAGACTAGGGGATAAAATGATCACTGGGCAAATATTAACTGTTTTACATCAAGAGAGTCATTGGGAGGTGCAAGCAATGTGTGATGTTGTGCTAAGAAAGTATGTCTGTGTAGGAATATACACTTTAGGGAAGCACATATGCAGAGGATGTACCATATGTCAAAAGGTAAATAAAAAGGTCATCCGTAACCCACCTAGAGGGGGGACATAAGCCAGGGATTCGACCTTTCAAAGTATTCAGGTAGACTTTACTGAGTTATCTAAAGCAAGGAGACTTAAGTACTTGTTTTTCCTAATTGACCATGTGACTGGATGGGTGTAAGCTTTCCCCTCGGTATCTGCCACTGCGAACACGGCGGCTAAGGTATCACTGGAGCAAATAGTCCCTAGATATGGGATAGTCGAAAACTGATTCAGATCAAGGAAGTCATTTCACTTCACAAGTACTGCAAGGATTAATGCAGGCCTCAGAGACTGAATGGGATTTTCGCACCCCCTGGCACCCCTCCTCTTCTGGGAAGGTGGAGCGAATGAACCAGACATTAAAGAAGCAATTAACTAAATTAGTGTTAGAAACTCAACTTCCTTGGGTAAAATGATTACCTTTAGCACTCCTCAAGGTTCAAACAGCACCAATAAAGGATATAGGAATTTCACCATATGAGATGCTGTTCGGATTACACTATCTGGGCAGAAGGGATGAGATACCACAATTCAAAACAAGAAAGAATTTTCTTAAGAACTATATTCTGGAGTTGTCCTCTTCTTTGTCATCTCTCAGGACCCATGAGATGTTGGCTCCAACCCCACCTTTGGAATTCCCCATTCACCACCATCACCCAGGAAATGGGGTCCTGATTCAGACCTGGAAAGAATCAAAACCTCGGTCTTAATGGGAAGGACCATTCCAAGTACTACTAACCACTGAAACAGCCGTAGGAACTACGGAAAAAGGTTGGACTCACTATACTCAAGTGAAAGCACCCGTCAACCCTAGTACCTGGGAAGCTGTTCCTACAGAAGACTTGTTGAAAGTTAAAGTCAAAAAGAAAAACCTCATAATGGACTCAGAGCAGGATAAAAGCTTACAATTGTAAACAAACCTTTTATTCTCACAGGTTACTAACGAGTGTTACTTGTGATTGAGAGAAAGGACTGACCTATAGGGAAACAAAGTGCTCCCAAGGGGTTTTTGTTCTAGCAGCACTGTGCATCTTATTCTTTGTATTGATAATTATTTGGAAACCTAAGGGTTAAAAATAATGACAGGGAAAAATCAACTATTAATTTTGTTTCTAGTGATTGTAGGCCTCAGAGAAGGCCTTGGTCAATTGGCAACTTGCAAAAGGCATGACCAGATAATAGCAAAAACGGGATACCCCATCAAAATACGGGTGACTGTGACAGAGGGTTATGTACCATAATCCGTCACATTTGATGCTTGTGAGGTGTTAGCTTGTGGAGACTTAAATGCCCAACGACAATTGAGCAGAAAGAACAAATAACTGGGAGAGACCCAACAGCCAGATTAAGAATAGCTGTATGGAAATGATCCTCTATTGCCATCAGAGAAAGGGAGAAACTCAAGGAGAAAACAGGAGAGAAAACAGGAGGCCCTCTTTGAAATGTGGCAGTTCAAACATTTGAGATTGAAACAGGGTATGGGGATGCAAATGCGTGGATAGAATGGGTCAAATATACATATATATAATATATATAATAGCAATTGCTATGCTTGTGCCTCGGGATGACCGATTGCCCAGATAGTGCCCTTCCCATGGGGGTGGACTAAGGATTCCCAGGGGATGCAATTTATGATTGCATTGTACCAAGAAAAGACTGCCTGGGGAATTGAGGCCTATAAGTCTCTCTCTTTGCTGTTCCCCTCCTTGCGTGATAGCAGTATCAGGGTTCCCCCTGTATTCTCTACAGCTGTAGGTAACCATACAGCTTGCCTCTCACGGCAGGGTGTGAGTGCTACCCGGCATCTGGGAGACTTTGCCTTGTGCACGAGGACCTTGAATGCTACCGAGGACTTGATGGGAAACTGCTCAAGACTTGAGATCCACAGGGCGGATCTCTGGTGGTACTGTGGAGGGAAGCTGTTACGGTTCACCCTACCATCTAATTGGGGAAGCACTTGTGTACTTGTTCAATTAGCTATACCCTTCACCCTGGCATTTGAAATAGAAACATCACAAATACCCAGAAGAAGTAAAAGAGGCTTAGGAGTATCATTCGATGATAGAGTATACATAGATTCTACTGGGGTGCCTAGAGGAGTTCCTGATAAACATAAAGCCAGAAATCAAAATGCTGCAGGGTTTGAGTCACTGTTCTGGTGGGTAATGATCAATAAAAATGTGGATTGGAATAATTATATTTATTATAATCAGCAGAAATTCATAAATTATACAAGGGATGCGATGAAAGGAATCGCTGAACAACTGGATGCCACCAGCAAAATGGCTTGGGAAAACAGGATAGCATTAAATATGATGCTCACGGAGAAAGGAGGCGTGTGTGTGTGATACTGAGCAACCATTGTTGCACTTTTATCCCTAACAATACTGCCCCGGATGGCACAGTAACTAGAGCATTGCAAGGGCTTACCACCCTTGCCAGTGAATTGGCAGAAAACTCAGGAACAGACATTTCCACCAGTGAACGGTTGGAATATTGGTTTGGTAAATGGAGAGGGATGGTAGTGTCCATACCTACATCCTTGATCGTAGTAACAGAAGTTTTGACAGCCATTGGTAGTTGCATTATCCCCTGTGTAAGGGGACTAGTCCAGGGGTTAATTGAAACTGCACTATTGAAACAAATGACCATGGAGCCACCATCTTACTCAGATAAGATGATGATATTAGAGGAGATGGAAAGCAAAGAAAGCAAAGAAGAGGAAGATATCTACCAAATTACACCTCAGAGAAACGTTTTGTAAAAATCAACAATTTATAAAGAAGAAAAGGGGGGAATTGTGGGAATAAAAATGTTGTTTTTGCAGAGTTACACTGTTTAAAGGTAAGGAATGTGGTATTGAAATATGCTTGCAGTGATAAGAATACTTAGCAGGCGACCTTGTAAAATGCACACAACCAGACTCCTTAAAGCAATTAGGTGAAAATCACGGTGTCAAGTCAAGTCAGATAAGTAAACAAACATTACCACTTCAAACAGTAAAAAAGTCAAAAGAAATCTGAAATTTAACAGGCCGGCAACTGAAGCCCATGGATTGTCTGTGAAGCATCGGATAGGTTGTGAACCTGATTTACCCAGTCAATGAGTAAACAGGGGAGGGTCCCGGTCATCGAGGAAGAAAATATATAAACTGTACTATGTGACTAGTTGGCGCGCTCCTGCTTGTGGGATGCCTGCCATTACAATCGCGAATAAATTGCTACTTCACTGAGATCCTCGCCTCAGACTATGTTATTGGCTACAGAGTGTTTCTTACAATCTCAACTGACAGGTTTTCATTTCTAATTCTCTCCCCCTATCCCAGAGAAGGAGGGGGGAGGGTGAGCGAAGGGCTGTGTGGTGCTTAGCTGCCAGCTGGGTTAAACCACAACAGTCCTTTTGGCGCACAACATGGGGCACGAAGGTTTGAAATAACGACAGGTCTGACCAGAGTGTGTTAAACCAAAATTGGTATAAGTATTAGATCTGCTTAATAGTTTCTAGTCACAGTGGTGATTGCTTTGATCTCAGGTCTGCTGTGCCTGTTTTCCAAACTGAGTTATATAGCACATTACTTACTGTATGTGTTCCCTGTCATGCTGTTTATCCTCTCTGGGGCTTGGTTTAAGATTATTATTTTACTGTACAGTGCAACACTGGCTTATGATATGATAAAATTGCTGGTCATGAGACTAACCTGGTATTTGTACTCAGCACTGCCATCAACTCCATACTTTGGAAACCATGTCTCAGAAACTGTTGCAGGAAGAACGGCCAAAAACACGACAGACACTAGTATGGTCAGATCTTGCTCCCTCTTTATTACCCGAATAGCCTGACTTTTATAGCAAACTTAACAGGGGCGGATAGTGTCTCACACAAGATTATTGGTCAAAAGCACTCAGACAAACAACTGCACGAAAACAACCCCCTTGTGATTGGCAGTCACGTTGATCCCATCCTTGAAGCCAGCTGCTGGCGACAATATTTTTCTAAATTCCTCAATCGGGCGATGTGGGAACACTGTCATGGGAACTTCTCATAGTCGCCCTGGTAGTTTGGTTTGCTCAGCTGCAGCAAGTCATGGCATCCTTGCTGTTTCAAAAATCCCTCAACAAGAAACTATTAGCAATTACACATTTTACCTTTTTCTTCAGAGAGCAAGTCTATGGAGGGGACAGGGAGATTTTTTTTCCTACTTCTTCACTCTCCCTTTATCCTTCACCACCCTCTTATCCTCTGAGCTAGTTATGATAGCTCTTCAAGACTTTGAATATCCTTGAGATGTTCAGACCAGCATGTTCTTATTGTTATGTCTCCTGAATGTTCTTCAGATTTTGTTTAAGGTTAAACAACTACTTAGGAATGCCATCCAGAGATCTGTCCTGAGGCAGGACAGTTATGAGTGGCAGGGAGTGTGGGAGGATATGGGCAGGCATCTAGAGCAGTGGGCACCTCCAGTGTTTTGGAAATTCACCCCTGAACAACTGCAAAATCCTAAAAAACTGGTAGAATGCTTGAAAAAGGTGTGTCATCACCCTGGCAATTCCAAAGAGACACAAATCACTGCAATGTGCTGGGATCTGGCCCATGCCTATCAAGCTGCAATTGATGCTACTATCAACCTAGTGACAGACCCTGCAGCCACTCCAAGTCCTGTGACAGGCCCAATGGCCACTCCTACCCCTACGATGGACCCTGCGGCCACTGCAGCTCCTGCAGCCACTGCAGACCCTAGAGTCAATGCAGCCCCTGCAGCCACTCCAACCTCTGCGTCTGTTTCAGCCTCTGTGGCCACTCCAACCCCTGTGACAGTCCCAGAGGTCGTTCTAACCCCTGTGATGGGCCCAGAGGTTGTTCTAACCACTGTGGCGGGCACTGTTTTCGTTCCAAACCCTGTGGCGGGAACTGTAGCAGTGCAAGTTGCCCCTGTAACCAAGATGAAACAATGGATGACAAAGTCAGGTCATTTAGAACACAGAGGAATTCCTACTCAGACTGGGGAAGAAGATGACGATGAGATGGGCTACTCCACAGTGGCTGGGACATCATACGAATGGGATGATGAAGAGGAAGATATCCTAAAAGCATCAGTAACTACCCAAGGCCTGTCCCAGCGTGAGCTACGAGGTATTTAAAAGGATTTTGGTTGTTGTCCAGGTGAGCACATTGTCAACTGTTTGCTCTGGTGCTGGGACACCAGACACAGCAGTCCCTGGTGCAGTCCCTCAGACACAGCGATGAATATTATGACCAGGATTAGAGGGGCCCTGCCTCCAGCCAGGGGGAGGAAAGCGACAATAAGGTTTATTGGGCTGTGTGGATTTGATGGCCTGGCACGTCAGAACCACAGAAATATAAGGCTTTAGTAGACACTGGTGCACAGTGTACTATAATGCCATCAATCTATAAAGGGGCAGAAGCCATCTGTATTTCCAGAGTGACAGGGGGATCCCAGCAGTTAACTGTATTGGAGACTGAGTCTGAAGGGAGTCTAACTGGGAATGAGTGGCAAAAGTACCATACTGTGACTGGCCTGGATGCTCCGTGTATCCTTGGCATAGACTGTCTAGGAAGAGTAGATTTCAAGGACCCAAAAGGGCTCCAGTGGGCTTTTGACACAGGTGGTTTAGAGACAGAGGACAATAAACACTTGTCTACCTTGCCAGATCTCTCAGAGGACCCTTCTGTTGTGGGATTGCTGAGGGTCGAAGAACAGCAGGTGCCAATTGCTACCACAGCTGTGCACTGGTGGCAATATCACACCAACCGAGACTCCCTGATTCCCATCCATAAGCTAATTCGTCAACTGGAGAGCCAAGGAGTGATCAGCAAGATTCATTCACCTTTCAATAGTCCCATATGGCCAGTGCGAAAGTCTAACGGTGAGTGGAGACTAACAGTGGACTATCATGGCCTGAACGAAGCCACGCCACCACTGAGTGCTGCAGTGCCGGACATGCTAGAACTCCAGTACGAACTGGAATCAAAGGCAGCCAAGTGGTATGCCACAACTGGTATTGCTAATGCATTTTTATCCATCCCTCCAGCAGCAGAGTGCTGGCCACAGTTTGCTTTCACTTGGAGGGGAGTCCAATATACTTGGAATCGGTTGCCCCAGGGGTGGAAACACAGCCCTACCATTTGCCATGGACTGATCCAGTCTGCGCTGGAGCAGGGGGAAGCTCCTGAACACCTGCAGTACATCGATGACATCATTGTATGGGGTGACACAGCAGAGGAAATTTTTCGAGAAAGGGAAGAAAATAGACCAAATCCTTCTGAAGGCTGGATTTGTGATAAAACAAAATAAAGTCAAAGGACCTGCACGAGAGATCCAGTTTTTAGGAATAAAATGGCAAGATGGATGCCGTCAAATCCCAATGGATGTGATCAACAACATAACAGCTATGTGTGGTGCAATTGCCCAAAGAAACTAGGAAAATAAAACTAACATTCACATTTTAAATAAAATGTACAGCATTGAAGAGGCTTTCAGGGTAGGGCGTAACTGCATTACCTAAGTGTTCCCTAGGCTTCCAACAATATAGATGCTATTGTGCTGGGGGAACCTGGTGTGCTAGCTCTAAGGAACAGTACGGAGCGTAGAGTGAAGTTGAGACACCACGGCTGGGCTCTGTGACCAGGTGGGGACTCGATTGTTCTTGTGCACACAGAGACCGATAAGCTGCACTTTTTGCTACCCTGAGACAAGGACCTGTCATGTTTCGACAAATGCTGTACCCTAGTGTACTTTTGCTCATTATAATATCGTTATAATACCAAAACATACCTCCATCCCAAAAGCTACCCGCCTCCAAGGTGCGACCACCCCTCACTGAGCATGCACTCTGAATTTCTCGGAGCCTATTACTTTAAATGGAGGCAAGAAAACTTTTCACCAATCATAACTAAGATATGCTTGACTAGAGTCACTCAAGCTCTACCTAAAAGATAGAAAACAATATAAATTGGCCTAAGACAGAGGGGATGTTGGGGAAGATACCATCATTAGGGAAGATACCACCATCAGGGGAGATACCATCCCAAGGGAATACACCATCCTGAGGACCTCCTGACCACTGGGATCAGTTGACCAGCTGAGCCTCTCTTCCCCCCCATTGGGATGCCTTTGGGTGAGATTTGAACACTTGGTTATACTGTGTGTACTGTGTGTGGAAACTTAGAAATCCCTATAGAGTCATTGTGCCTTTTAACGTGTTAATTTCCAGGCTGCGCACCTGTGTATTTCATGCATGCTAGCTTGCTTTTGCAGACAGTAACTATCGCCGGCAATCCAAAGAACCTGTGTACCTGTTGCTGTAATAAAATGTGCATTGTTCCTAGCCGTGATAGTTCTCATTAAACGCAATTAGAGTAAGGGTGGTTATATGTTATTGGTGAATTCGTGACCATGGTAGTTCAGTGCTCTGAATCCTTCTGGACCCATACCAGTTAATCGGCTACACCCCTTAACGAGACACTATGTCTCCACCAACTAGCAAAAAGGAAACACGAACTTTCCTAGGGAGTGTGGAGAATGCACATTCCAAATTACAGTCTGATTGTAAACCCGCTCTACCAAGTAACCCGTAAGAAGAATGAGTTTGAATGGGGCCCTGAGAAAGGACAAGCCTTTGAACAAAATAAGCAGGAAATAGTTCATGCATTATCCCTTGGGCCAGTCCGAAGTGGACCAGATGTAAAGAATGTGCTCTACACCTCAGGTGGGGAGAATGGCCTCACCTGGAGTCTGTGGCAGAAAGAGCCCAGGAAACTCAAGGTTGACCCCTGGGGTTTTGGAGTCAGAGATACAAAGGATCTGAGGCCCGCTACACTACAACTGAAAAAGAGATATTGACAGCGTATGAGGGAGTTTGATCAGCTTCAGAAGTGGTCGGTACTGAAGCGTAGCTACTCCTGGCACCCCGACTGCTGGTACTGGGCTGGATGTTCAAAGGAAGGGTCTCATCTACACATCATGCAACTGATGCTACATGGAGCAAGTGGGTTGCACTGATTACTCAGCGGGCTCGAATAGGAAACCCCAGTCACCCAGGAATCCTGGAAGTGATTGTGGACTGGCCAGAAGGCAAATATTTTGGGATATCATCAGAAGATGAGGTGGCCCATGCTGAAGAAGCCCCACTGTACAACAAGCTACCAGAAAATGAGAAGAAATACGCCCTGTTCACCTCTTTAGTATGGAGGACGATGGCTGAAGTATAAATATGGAGAGGCCTGGCAGATTCCTTTTCTCCAGAGTATTCTCTTTGAGTTTGTGGAACTCTTGAGAAAGTTTTTTCAAAGCCAAGATGCATGCCTCTAGGGAAGAGGAGAGACTTTCTTCATACTGCCGGAGTTGTGTAGTCAATTCATCCACTGTGGGTTCGTCATGGTCTTTCCAAGTCATTACTGCCAATGAGCTGGCATATGATGATGGTGCACTCCGTACAAATTTCCGCCAAATGGGTTGTGTACACTTGACTTCATCTGGATCTGTGGATGTTTGTCCGTTGTCTAGATCCTCATAAATCACCTCCCGTATGGCTAATTCTCTCAGGTACTGGATTCCCTTCTCCATAGTGGTCCACTTGCCTGGTAGACATAAAAGCTCTTCCTTGAAGGTATACCTTTCCCTCACAGCTGAGAGGAGACTCCTCCAGAGGCTGTGAGATTGTGCTCCATCTGCAATTGCTTTGTCAATGCCTGCGTCTCTAGCAAGGGATCCTAGCTGCCTGGCTTCCCTACCCTCTAATTCCACACAATTGGCTCCGGTTTCCCAGCAGTGGAGCAGGCAGGTGACAAGCTGCTCATGGTGAGCAGCTCATGGCTATGCTATGCTCATGGCTGCATAGGTGACAAACTGCACCTATGCAGCGAACAAATTCTTTTCGCACATCTCGTAGCTCACGCTGGTATAGGTTTCAGGTGATTACTGTTGCTTTTTCAACATCCTCAGATTCATCCTCCTGCACCTCTGATAGCCCAGCCTTGTCTTCTCTATACCTAGACCTAGCAGAAGATTCACTGCGTTCTAAACGACCTGAACCTCCATACCATTTTTTTACCTTGTCTACAAGGGTAACTTGCACTGCTACAGCTTGTTTCTCTAACCCAGCCACAGGAGCTGGAGCAGCTGCAGGGGCTGGAGCGGTTGTGGGAGCTGGAATGGCTGAGGGAGCTGGAGCAGCTTCCTGGTCCATCGTAGGGGTAGGAGTGGCCATTGGGCCTGTCACAGGACTTGGAGTGGCTGCAGGGTCTGTCACTAGGTTGATAGTAGCATCAATTGCAGCTTGATAGGCATGGGCCAGATCCCAGCACATTGCAGTGATTTGTGTCTCTTTGGAATTGCCAGGGTGATGACACACCTTTTTCAAGCATTCTACCAGTTTTTTAGGATTTTGCAGTTGTTCAGGGGTGAATTTCCAAAACACTGGAGGTGCCCACTGCTCTAGATGCCTGCCCATATCCTCCCACACACCCTGCCACTCATAACTGTCCTGCCTCAGGACAGATCTCTGGATGGCATTCCTAAGTAGTTGTTTAACCTTAAACAAAATCTGAAGAACATTCAGGAGACATAACAATAAGAACATGCTGGTCTGAGTATCCCAACGATATTCAACATCTTGGAGAACTATCTTAACTAGCTCGGAGGATAAGAGGGTGGTGAAGGAGAAAGGGAGAGTGAACAAGTAGGAAAAAATATCTTCCCCTGTCCCCTCCACAGATTGGCTCCCTGATGAAAAAAGGCAATAGATGTAATTGTTAATAGTTTCCGAGATATAACAGAATCACAGAATATTTGCTTCGCATAAGCTTTTGGCAATATCTCTCCCTGTCTGGCAGTGTCCATTTTCCTTGTTCTAATTTAGCCCCTATTTTCTCCAGTTTTGTTTGTTTTCTTTTGTTTTTCATTGCATTTCATAGTCGGTCCAAAAATTCCATAGGGGTTTCTTTTGGATCTTGTTGGAACAGATTCTCAATTCCCAATTTAACCAGATTTTGGTATTTACCTTTCATTATTTCTGGGGTGACTATAGTCTCAGCGTGGGTTCGGTCAGGGGAATGCAATTGTCAACAGTTCCCTGAGCGGTCCCGTTGGCAATCTGAGCTCACTCATAAACTCAGGTTGTTTTAAGAGTTAGCTGCTTTTCTGTTTCCATGACAGCTCTCTAGGACCCATCATGGTCCCTCTGCCCCAGAGGGCTCACACTGGTGATTTTGAGATCACAGCCTCCTGTTGAGGCAGAACTATTAACATTCCTACATCCCCTTCCCCTGCTCATTCAACTTCAAACAGCTCTGTTAAATACTACATGCCACACCTTTAACACCTTCAACAACTCTTTAACCCTTCCTTTATCTTTCTCCAGCCTGTACTTTTCCCATGCCAACACCAAAGGCTTAGTCAGGGGCCAACTTAATTCCACTCCTTTTCCCTCTAAGATGCTGAAACAACATATCGGTATAATACATTTAATCCTATTTTCCTTCTCTCCTCAAAAACAACATTAATTGCAAGATAGTGTTATAGCCGATTGATCCATAAAGTGGCCATTTAGTTTATATAGCGGCCACCATTGATTGCAATACTTAGTGAAAGTCCTCTTGCTTTCTGTGCCCCCAGTTCTAACAATATCCTTCGAATGTGCCAATATGCACCTGAAGAGGCTTTCTTTAAAACGTCTTTGTTTTGGATATGTTATATATGGAGTGGTAATTCGTGTCAGAAAAATGGTTGATATTAATAAAGAAGGGGGAGATGTGGGAGTGTGGCGATGGGGGTCGAAAGCCTCGTGGTTGGTGATAACATCAAACTCTTTAACGATGAGGTCATCAGGAATGTAAAGAGTTTAGAGGAAATAAAGAAGGGTGATTGAGGCTACACCCTGCCATCTTGATTGCTTGTTTTCCCCTCTGTTAAGGCACGGAAGTTGCTGGAGGGGTTGCTGGTTAGAACTGTTAACATTTATTGTTTAGTGTGGTTTCAAGTGTTAACGAAATGCGGGAAAAGCAATCACGTTTTGTTGCTTTCGGGAACCTTGTGGTGGGCAGAGCACGTGCAGAAGAGGGAGACAGTCGAAGCCGCTCCTGCAGTCTGGAACAAAAGGTTGCTAATGGTGATGGGGAAACCGTGAGCCTTTCACCCACAACGACCACCACAAAGAGAATTATAATATGAAGCGGGGATAGGATATCCATATGTATAGGCGTACTCGGGTTTCTTGTAAATATGTAACAGCAATGTCCTATATATATTTGGAAAGTTTGACGGTTGGGTGTGCGTGTTGGTAGAGCATAGACTCCCCGCGCACCCAGTGCTGTTTACTTGCCTTTTATAAATATTCTTTTATGTTACTAAATTCAGAGTTGAGACTTCATTTATAACAGATATTACTCATTTCCTTGATTTCCCATTCCCTTTTATTTGTTTATTTATTTATTTATTTATGTATTTATTTATTTATTACTATTCCTTACTAGTTACTGTCCTTTGTTTCAATTTCCATGCAAACCTTTTTACTGCGGGTTTTTACTACCCTTTCCTAATCTTCTTCCCAAATGTCCCAATTCGCTGGGATTAAACTCTTTTTCCCACATACAAACTTTACTATTTCAGATTATTAATGAGCCCCATTTCAATCATAAATCTACGGAACTTCAGGAAAACAGCTGAAGCACTCAGCCTTCCGTCTTCTAGACAAACATTATCACCTTTTCCACAAAAATTTACATTTCAGCAGGACTGAATTTCAAGCCGAATGCCAATTTTTCTCATGCACTTTGTTAGTAAACCCATACAAAACAAGGAATCACTCCTGTGTATCCGTCAATATGGGGGTTTAAAAGGTATTGACGCCTAAATAAATTTGCTCTCCCCCTTCTTACCAAATTCCCAGGGCTCAAGCCAGAACCACCAAAGAAATAACTCTCTCCATCCTGCTTTGATAATCAGTCAGCCCCCTCCCCCCCCCAGTACTTGGGAAACTGACCAAACACCACAGCAAATACACCAACACTTCTCAACTGTTAGTTACTTAGATAATGCTCCCGCCTTTTTTCTTGTCACACTCAAAGCATTTAAGAGCAAAAAACAAAAAATAGGATCACAAGATACACTGCCAAGCACCACCAATATTAGGCACCACCAATCAAAACTTGGATAAAACAGCACTTCTTTTCGGTCTGTCACGCACTTCGTTCGTCTCCGCGCACTCCACTCACAGAGAATACGGAACCACAGATCGGAACTCCGCACTCGTTTTGCAGTGACGCTGCGTCTCACTCACACAGCACAATCACGCAATTACACAGAGAGGCCTCTAGCACATCTCATTCATACCACAAGAATATAATTTAGAATGATAACCAACCAAACAAGTATTGCCTCTGACTGTGTTCTTCATGGTGTGCCTCCACTTTGTTTCAAACCCTTACACTTACACAAATACTTTCAACACAAAATACCTGGACATTTAAGAATAACAGATACAATTATTAACACTTCAGTTAGTATCTCTCCAGCAGCTGAAAACATACCGTTTCTCTGCAGCTTCAGGAGGTCTTTGTCTGCTCCTGCGGTGAGCAGCTGAGAGTGGAGTCCCCTCCGAGCAAAACACTCAGGGTGCACCTAGGGGCGTCCGCTCCTCAGCCGATCCCGCAGCCGAGCAGAGTGTCTCCTGCCTGGTTCGCCAAAATGACTCACAGAAAGCTGACTCCACAATCAGTAAGATTGTAAAGTAGGTATGTTTACTCAGCACTGGGCGGCACGGGGCGGGGTAGTCCCACCAAAGTCGTGCACGCCTAACGTGGCAACTTGCTTTGGTTATATCTAATAAAGAGTTACATATACATGAAGTTTCCCAATACTCCTATACATACGCATAACCTGTCCCTTTGTGAACAGTCCTCCTTATTTCAGACCCCTTGGTTAAAGTCCGAACCATGATGTTGTTTTGATCTGGTTCTCGGGGTCCAAGGGGCTCCTGTTATCTGGAGGTCTAAGTGCAGCACAGGCACAGTACATCGCAAATGTAGCACATATTCATTCTTAATCAATTGCTCTCTAATTTCTAATTCCATGTTTCAGCTGCAGCATACTTGCTCTCTTCCGGATCCACAGGTATTCTACTATTAACATTAATGTTCAAACCTGACAGACCCAGTCCTCCGTGGACCCAAATATCGGCCAAAATACATGGGGTCTTAAGGGTTCTTTTGGTCATTCTATCATATAATAATGGACCATTTTTAATTTACTATTTCATTTTCTGGGGACCCTATTGTTCCAATTTCTAATCATTATTCCTAATGGACTTTCTGGTAATTTGCTCCCTTTCTTCTGGTCCTTGGTCTTCAATTCTGTCTGACCCATCTAGGAATTTTACTATGGCAATTACCACAGCCCTTGGTTACCTTAATAAGAGTGTCTTTCAGGGGGTTTAGGACTTATCACCCACCCACAAATCCTATAGGAATCACTTCGGTCCTTCACCGGCCAAGTCCCTCGTGGGAGATTGGAACCACGGTTAGAAGACCTCCACACTCGCTTCGGAACTAAGTTCCGTCTCAGTCACACTCTTACACACACAGGCAACCAAATCCCACCCAACCGAATGGTATACTCCTTAAACACTTACGACTCCGTCGTCTTCGTTCGGATCTTCGCGCGCAGAATTATGGGCAAAATACAGTGCTGCAGCCGGCAAGAGAGCTCATAAAAAAATCAACTTTTACTACTTCTAAAAAAAAACAGGGTTATTATAATTAGTTTCTGGAATCCAAACCCTCCTACTGGAGCATGCGTATCAGTCTCCGGTGGTGTCTCTGGGGGTCTCTGGGGGTCTCTCGTGCTGAAGGCTCATAGTCTTCCTCCCTCTTGTCCTTCTCCTTTGTCCAGCTTGGCTGTATGTCAGAGACTTGTGCAGCATCCCCTGCAAGCTTTGTCTTTTAGTCGTCCCTCAGCTCTCCCCATCTCCTTAATCTCCTGGTCAGATATCAGAGACTTGCACAGTGTCCCATGCAATAGTCATAATAGTTAGCAGTTATTCTGAACCCCCCCAGATATCAGAGACTTCAAGGAAAAGCCTACAAATACATTTCCCTTCAAGCTCTCTATTGACATGAATTGCTAAAACATTCCTTTGCAAGATACAAGAACTATATACATTAACCACTCTGTTTTCTTAGACTTGTGCTTATACAAGGGTATGTAAGACAGAAGGTCACATTCATCATACCATGTAGCCCTAGCATTGTTCCATACTGACACGAATCAGATGAACATATTTCACAATACCACTGAACCTAAGCCAGAGTTCAAACCAAAATTGGATGAGGAACATAAAAACCTGTAGCATAGAGTCTTGGCATTTGGAGTACTATGACAGTTATTGTATGTTGTATCCACCATCGGCTTCAGAACTCTGATACAATTGCTAAGCCAAAGAATCAATTCAGCAGAGAGAAGTCAGCCAACAGGAAATAGACTGCTTCCTATTAGACCCATGCCTTCACCCCCACAGCATTATCTAATTGATTTAACAAATACCCAGAAAAATACTTGTGTCTCTGGGCAGGGCAGTGAGCCACCGTGCTCAGCAGGTATAAGCTATACGATGTCTCTTTGATAAACATTATGAACCTGCCATTACCATCCTGACAGGACCAAAGAAGATTTCTGTAGATTTCCTTATTGACACAGGAGCACAGATGTCAGTAATTACTAATGAAACAGCAGAAGACAAATACAAAGCCTGTGGCTACCAGGCAAAAAGAAATTGCCCCACGCTGAAGTATTGGTTGGTGCTGCTAATACCAATATTTTAGGATTTGATTTTTTATATGGCAGAACATGGAAACTCCCTGATGGGTCACTCTGGAGTTTTGCAGGACAGGGTGATGGGGAAATAGCATGGTTTGAAGAGGATGAACCTAAATTTATTAATTTATTAGAGATGTCTATACCTCTTCCCCCATCAAGAATTGGTCATGTCAGGCAGTACCCTCTACCAGCAGCTACACATTTGGGCACTGACAGGGTGGTATCAGACTTGGAAAAAAGAGGTATTATCACTCACTCGCATTCCCCTTACAATTCTTCTGTCTGGCCAGTAAAAAAGCCAAATGGACAGTGATGGCTTATGATTGATTATAGGCGATTGAATGCCAATACTGCACGTTTAACTGCCTCTGTGCCAAATATTGCGGAATTGGTAACCCAAATTCAGGGAGCATCACACCCATGGATGGCAACTTTAGATGTTAAAGATATGTTTTTCATGATTCCACTCCAGGAACATGATAAGGCTCAATTTGCTCTTACTTGGAAATGGATGCAGAATACCTTTAATGGGCCACCTCAAGGATATTTGAGACAAATATCCTTGCCTTGGCAAAAGTTTCAACAGAAATCCCCAGCCCATATAATGATACATTGATGACATTGATAGAAGGGAAAAATGCAGAGGAAGTCAGACATGCCATGGAAGCTGTACAAGAGAAAATGATAGCTTTGGGATTAGACATTCCTCTGTCAAAATGTCAGGGGCCCACACAAGAGGTTAAGTTCCTGGGAGCCTGGTGGATTAAAGGATTATGCCTATTACAGAAGACAATATTAAGGTATCTAAATTACAGAAAGATATAGACAGTACTTTACTATTCCAAACCCTGCCAAGCAAACCATCTCCAGTTCAGGAGGTGTCTCTTCTGAGGGAAGGCAGTGACCTTAAGGGGGTATGGTTCACAGAATCACAGAATCACAGAATTTCTAGGTTGGAAGAGACCTCAAGATCATCGAGTCCAACCTCTAAATTCACCAATGCATCATCTTATAGGCAAAACAATGAGTGGAAATATAAGGCCGTGGGTTTAGAAGTAGCCATAGGACAAAGTTTAGAAGAAACAGATAAAGGGAGCGCTCAAGTGGGGGAACTTAGAGCAGTCTTATTAGCTGCACAACATGTTGCCAGTCATATCTACACTGATTCATTTGCAGTTTATAAAGGAGACACAGAGTAGATAGGCCACTGGGCAGCTAATGGCTGGCAGGTAAATAGAGTCACTGTCTGGCAAATTGACATCTGGAAGCAATTGCTTGAAATAGGAGACACAAAGGGTGTTGCATATTGGTTGTGTAAAAGGACATGATTGGTCAGCCACTATTGCTGCTCTGTTTAATTAGCAAGTTGACAACCTCATATGACTACAAAAAATTGATGTCATGAATGATGACTATGAATGGGCGTGCTTACTCAAATGGTTGCATGTAAGACGAGGCTACAGTGGTTGAGCTGATTTATATCGAGAAGGCATAGTCAAGGATGGCCTGTATCAGTAAAGTTGTGTGAATAAGTGGTAACTGCCTCTTTACTATGTTGCTTGCTACTTAACAAAGACTACCCGAGTAAAGCGCCTCCCCTGCATATCCAAGATAAGAAAAAACTGTGTCACACGTGGCAGATCAGTTATATAGGCCCAGTACGACCCTCAAGGGGTAAAAAATACATATTGGTGAGGGTGGAAGTAAGTTCCAGAATTACCATGGCCACAGCTGTTACGGTTGCCACTGGGGAAAATACAGTCTTTAGTCTGAAGGAATGGTTTAGCATACTTCCCCTTCTGGAAGAGATTCAGAATATTAATGGATCACACTTTCCAGCCACAGTGGTACAAGACTGAGCAAAGGAGGGAGGGATCTGGTGGGTATTTCACACCCCATACTACCCCCAGGCCAATGGTGTTGAACGAACAAATGGGTTGGTCAAGCAATTTGCTAAAACCTATGAATCTGGGTGGCACCTACAACTCTCTAATGCCATCTCTCAAGAAAACAATAGATGGACTGGAGATGGTTGTCTGAAGATGAAAGCTTTTTGCACTTCTGCCACAACTCTAGTACCAAAAGCAGACATAAAACCAGGGGGAACACTCTACTGGCTTTTATGCAAGCCAGCCAATGCTGGTTAAAATGCCTCAGATTGTGATAGTGGCAACAGTGCTAACAAACCCAAAGAACCTTTATACTTGGAAAGCAAAAAATTGCTCCAGAAAACTCCACTGAATCAGTACTAGATAGATAGTACCCACCTTTTAACTTATCATCTGACAGTCACATACAACCGAGCATCTTCTCTTTTGTATTTTACAGGAGTACTGATGCCATGAAACTGCACGTGGTACAACAGGTTATCCTACATTGAGCTGGAGTGCACTCAAGGGTTGTTAATATTTACTCTGTTTTTGACAGTGACAATAATTTAGAAACCAAAATTTTAACATAGGGACAGCTATGTGAATTATTGAAATCATATTAGCAGGAGCCTTGCTTGGAAAAACAGAGAATCTAAATCTCATATTGCAACTAATTCAAGCTTTTGGGCACGTGCATAATGTTAGTCAAATCACAGTGTGCTTACCCCTTCCCCGGTCTTCCAGTTAATCAATACCTTGGGGAATACTGACCATGGGACTGAACCAAACTTGAGAGGCTATGTGGAAAATGTACCAATCTAACATGGCACATTGAGGAAGGGAAATATGTCCTACAGTGGACTCTCAAGAAAAATGGAACCACAGATAATTCCAATATCGATAAGCCACAACTAAAGTTTTAGGTTGGTGGTGAAACAGATGGGACAATCTATCGTCCATCTAGGGAACAGTGCTCCAACACACCATGGGGAATGCATATTCCTGGGGTGGGGAGAGCACCACAGCATGGTGATTGGTAATACATGCAGACTACTGATTGGTGTATTAATTGGGATGGGACCATTAGATTAATGGACGATCCCATTGTTGTGGTTTAACCCAGTCGGCAGCTAAACACTACACTGGGATGGGGGAGAGAAATGGGAAAGTGAAGCCTGTGAGTTGAGATAGTTTATTAAGACAGGAAAATAATAATAACAATAATAATAACAATAATAATAATAATAACAACAATAATAATGATAATAGTACTACTACTAATAATGTGTACAAAACAAGTGATGCACAATGCAATTGCTCACCACACGCTGACCGATGCCCAGCCTAACCCCGAGCAGTCTGCCCCCCCCCCACCCCGGCCACCCCCTCCTATATATTGCTTAGCATAACGTCAGATGGTATGGAATACCCCTTTGGCCACTTTGGGTCAGCTGTTCTGGGTCTGTCCCCTCCCAGCTCTTGCTGCACCCCCAGTCTGCCCACTGGCAGGACAGAGTGAGAAGTTGAAACATCCTTGGCTTAGTGTAAGCACTGCTCTGCAACAATTAAAAAATCAGCATGTTATCAGCACTCTTCTCATCCTAAGCCAAAACATAGCATTCTACCAACTACTAGGAAGAAAATTAACTCTGTCCTAACTGAAACCAGGACACCCATACAGGTCAATATCCTATATGCAAACTTTAATATTTCTTGTTCAGGTAGCCCAAAACATTATAATTGGAATTGTACTGAAGTTTATAATTGCAGCAGTCGAGTGGCTGAAATTCAGAAATTCGGCCTGGTAGCTCAAGCCCTGCAAATAGGTTGTATATGTCGTAACTATACCTTGTCAGGGCTCTGAAACAGAAAAACATTGGACTGCACATATGTTCAACTTTGTGAAACTGTTTCAGTGAAAGCCCTTAGCAGGGATCTGAAACAGGCAAATGTCAGATTCTGAGAAGTCCCCTTTAACGCAACACAAAGACAGAAAGAAAGCAAAAATGGAGAACGGAGGATGGAGAAGGTTTTGCTTCCATTCCCCACAGTCACAGATCAAAATTTGTTTCTTCAGATGCCTATGAGAAAGGGGGAAATAATGGTCAAGTGTTGTTGCACACAGACAAACAAACATTGTGATGAGTGCATGAAAGAATCATAGAATCATTAACATTGGAAAAGACCTCCAAGATCTTCTGGTCCAACCATCCCCCCTACCACCAATATCACACACTAAACAATAACCTAACCACACGCTAACCTAAGCACCAAGTCCAATCTTTCGTTAAACACCCCCAGGGATGGTGACTCCACCACCTCCCTGGGCAACCCGTTCCAATGCCTGACTACTCTTTCTGAGAAGAAATGGCTCCTTATTTCCAACCTAAAACTCCCCAGCATAACTCGAGGCCATTCCCTCTAGTTCTATCAGTGGTTATCTGCGAGAAGAGGCCAACCCCCAGTTCTCCACACCTTCCTTTCAGGTAGCTGTAGAAAGCAATAAGGTCTCCCCGAGCCTCCTCTTCTCCAGATTAAACAACCCCAGTTCCCTCAGCTGCTCCTCATAAGACTTGTGTTACAGACTCTTTACCTGGTTTGCTGACCTTCTCTGGACACGCTCCAGGGCCTCAATGTCTTTCTTGAAGTGAGGGGCCCAAAAGTGAACACAGTATTTGAGGTGCAGCCTCACCAGAGCAGAGTACAGGGGGATGATCACCTCCCTGATCCTGCTGGTTACACTATTCCAGGCCCTTGGCCTTCTTGGCCACCTGAGCACACTGCCAGCTCATGTTCAGGTGAGCATTGGCCAACACCCCCAGATCCTTTTCCTCTGCACAGCTTTCCAGCCACTCTGCCCCAAGCCTGTGGTGGTGCATGGGGTTGTTGTGACCAAAGTTCAGGACCCGGCACTTAGCCATGTAGAACCTCATCCCATTGGCCTCTGCCCATCGATCCAACCTGTCCAGGTCCCTCTGCAGGGCCTTCCTACCCTCTGACAGACTGACACTTCCCCCCAACTTGGTATCGTCTTCAGTCTTACTGAGAGTGCACTCAATTCCCTCATCCAAATCATCAAGAAATATATTAAAGAGGGTGGGTCCCAACACCAACCCCTGGGGAACACCACTAGTGACCAGTTGCCAGCTGGATTTCACTCCATTCACCACCACTCTCTGGGCCTGGCCGTCCAGCCAGTTTTTAACCCAGCAAAGAGTGTACCTGTCCAAGCCACGGGCTGCCAGCTTCTCCAGGAGAATACTGTGGGAGACCATGCCAAAGGCCTTGCTGAAGTCTAGGTAGACTATGTCAATGGCCTTTCCTTCATCCCCCAGGCGGGTCACCTGGTCATAGAAGGAGATGAGGTTGGTCAGGCAGGAGTTGCCTATAATGAACCCATGCTGACTGGGCCTGAGCCCCTGGGTGTCCCACATATACTGTGTGATTGCATTCAAGATGACCTGTTCCATCGCCTTTCCTGGCACCGAGGTCAGGCTGACAGGCCTGTAGTTCCCTGGGTCCTCCTTACTACCCTTCTGATAGATGGGAGTCACATCATCAAGTTTCCAGTTATCCAGGACCTCTCCAGATGACCATGACCGCTGACAGATGATGGAAAAAGGTTCGACAATCACATCTACCAACTCCCTCAACACCCTCGGCGCCATGGACTTGTGACAGTCCAGGTGAAGTAGCAGGTCTCTAACTGTTTCCACCTGAATCGTGGGGGGTTTCTTCTGCTTCCTGTCCCAGACTTCCAGGTCCGGAGGCTGAGTACCCCAAGGATAAGTGGTCTGGCTAGTAAAGACAAATGTAAAGAAGGTATTAGGAACCTTTTCCTTATCCTCAGTAGTCATGTTCCCCCCTGTTGCAGGAAGCATGGCCGAAAGCACGACAGACACCAGCAGAGTCAGATCATGCTCCATTTTATTGCCCGAATAGCCTAACTTTTATAGAGAACTTAACAGGGGTGGACAGTGTTTCACACAAGATTATTGGTCAAAAGCACTCAGACAAACAACTATAAGAAAACAACCCCACCTGCAAGAAAAGAACCCCCCTTGTGATTAGCAGTCACGTAGACCTTGTCCTTGAGGCCAGCTGCTGGTAACAATATTTTTCTGAGTTCCTTAACTGGGAGATGTGGGAGTCATTGCCATGGGAGCTTCTCACAGTTACTCTGGTAGCTTGGTTTGCTCAGCTACAGCAGGCCATGGGATTTTTGCTCTTTCAAGAAATCCCTCAAAAATTCCCCCTTTTTTTTTCCTTTTTTGAGCAAACCATGCCCAATATAACATTTTTGCAAGTAACCCTTGTCCTGGTTTCAGTTAGAACAGAATTAATTTTCTTCCTAGTAGCTGGTGGAATGCTGTGTTTTGGCTTAGGATGAGAAGAGTGCTGATAACACCCCGATGTTTTAATTGTTGCAGAGCAGTGCTTATACCAAGCCAAGGACATCTCAGCCTTTTGCTCTGTCCTGCCAACGGGCAGGCTGGGGGTGCAGTAAGAGCTGGGAGGGGACAGACCCAGGACAGGTGACCCAAACTAGCCAAAGGGGTATTCCATACCATCTGACGTCATGCTAAACAATATATAGGGGTGGCTAGCCGGGGGGAGGGGGCCGGACTGCTCAGGGTTAGGCTGGGCATCGGTCAGCGAGTGGTGAGCAATTGCATTGTGCATCACTTGTTTGTACATATTATTATTACTTTCCTATTATCACCATTGTATTATTATTATTATTATTGTTATTATTATTTTTGTTATTATTATTTTCCTGTCTTATTAAACTGTCTTTATCTCAACTCACGGGCTTCACTTTCCATTTCTCTCCTCCGTCCCAGAGAGGGAGGGGGGAGGGGGAGCGAACGGCTGTGTGGTGTTTAGCTGCCGGCCGGGTTAAACCACGACAGTCTTTTTGGCGCCCAACGTGGGGCTCGAAAGGTTGAGATAACGGCAGATCTGACCAGAGTGTGTTAAACTAAAATTGGTGTAAGGATTAGACCTGCTTAATAGTCACTTGTCATAATGCTGATTGCTTTAATCTCAACTCTGCTGCACCTGTTTTCCAAATTGAGTATTATAGTACATTATTTTCCGTATTTGCTCTCTGTCATGTTGTTTATCCTCTCTGGGCCCTGGTTTCAGACCATTATGGTACTGTGTGTTGTAGCAATGGCTTATGAGACTATGAGATATCTGGTCATGACTCTAACTTGGCATTTGTACTCAGTAACATCGTCGACTCTGTACTTTGGAAACAGTATCTCGGAAACTATTAGCAATTATACCTGTTGCCTTTTTTCATTAGGGAGTCAATCTGTGGAGGGGAAAGGGGAAGATATTTTTTCTTACTTGTTAACTCTCCCTTTCTCCTTCACCACCCCCTTATCCTCCTTGATCAATCTCTCTTTCTCCTTCACCACCCTCTTATCCTCCGAGCTTGTTACAATAGCTCTCCAAGATGTTGAATATCCTTGGGATACTCAGACCAGCATGGCCTTGTTATTATGCCTCCTGAATGTGCTTCAGGTTTTGCTTAAAGTTAAGCAACTACTTAGGAAGCTCATCCAGAGATCTGCCCGGAGGCAGTATAGTTGTGGGTGGCAGGGAGTCTGGGAGGATATGGGCAGGCATCTAGAGCAGTTGGCACCCCCAGTGTTTTGGAAATTCACCCCTGAACAACTGCAAAATCCTCAAAAACTGGCAGAATGCTTGAAAAAAAGGTGTCATGATTCTGGCAGTTCCAAAGTAACACAAATCATTGTAACGTGCTGGGGCCTGGCTCATGCCTATCGAGCTGCCATTGATACTGCTATCAACTTAGTGACAGACCCTGCGGCCACTCCACGCCCTGTGACAGATCCAACGGCCACTGTGACCCCTACGGTGGACTCTGTAGCCGCTCCAGTCCCAGCTCCTGCAGTCGCTCCAGTTCCAGCTCCTGCAACTGCTCCAGCTCCAGTTCCTGCAGCCGCTCCAATCCCAGCTCCTGCCGCTACTCCAGTCCCAGCTCCTGCAACTGCTCCAACTCCAGTTCCTGCAGCCGCTCCAGCTCCTGTGGCTGGGTCAGAGAAATGAGCTGTAGCACTGCAAGTTGACCCTGCAGAGGGTATTCCAACCCCTGTGGCAGACCCTGTAACGGGGTCAGAGAAAAGAGCTGTAGCAGTGCAAGCTGCCCCTGCAGAGGGTATTCCAACCTCTGTGGCAGACCCTGTAACAAGGTCAGAGAAAAGAGCTGTAGCAGTGCAAGCTGCCCCTGCAGAGGGTATTCCAACCCTTGTGGCAGACCCTGTAACAAGGTCAGAGAAACGACCAGTAGCAGTGCAAGCTGCCCCTGTAGAGAAGGTGAAAAAATGGTATAGAGATTCAAGTCGTTTAGAACGCAGAGAGTCTTCTGCCAAATCTAGGTATAGAGACGACGGAGATGACGACAACGCTGGGCCATCAAGGATTCAGGAGGAGGAAGATGAGGATGCCGAAAAATCAACAGTAACTACCCGAAGTCTAAACGAGCGCGAGCTACAAGATGTGCGAAAAGATTTTGGTCGTTGTATAGGTGAGCAGCTTGTCACCTGGCTGCTCCGGTGCTGGGAAACTGGAGCCAATTGTGTGGAATTAGATGGCAGGGAAGCCAAGCGGCTGGGATCCCTTGCTCGAGACGCCGGCATTGACAAAGCAATTGCAGATGGAGCACAATCTCACAGCCTCTGGAGGCGTCTCCTCTCAGCTGTGAGGGAAAGGTATCCCTTCAAGGAAGAACTTTTATGTCTACCAGGCAAGTGGACCACTATGGAGAAGGGAATCCAGTACCTGAGGGAATTAGCCGTACGGGAAGTGATTTATGAGGATCCAGACCTCAGACAAACATCCAAAGATCCAGATGAAGTCAGATGAAGTCAGGTGTACACGACCCATGTGGCGGAAGTTTGTACGGAGTGCACCATCATCATATGCCAGCTCATTGGCAATAATGGCCTGGAAAGAGGATGAGGAACCCACAGTGGATGAAGTGGCTAAACAACTCCGGCAGTACGAAGAAAGTCTCTCCTCTTCCTGACAGGCCTGCGTCTCAGCTGTGGAGAAACTTTCTGAAGAGTTCCACCAACTTAAAGAGAATCTATCGTCCTCCCCACCTGAACCAACCAGTGTCCAACGACCGAAAGAGAACACCTGGGAGAAACTTCCTGAAAACTTTCACCAACTTGAAGAGAGATTATTCTCCTCTGTACCTGTACAGAGCAGTGTCTCAGCTATCAGGGGTAGGCGTTCATCCACACAAGGAAGACGATATGGTGGGTACTCACCCCGTGCCACCCTGTGGTTTTACTTACGAGACCATGGAGAGGACATGAGAAAATGGGATGGAAAATCTACCGCGACCCTAGAGGCACGGGTACGTGAGTTGCAAAAGAAAACAATCAGGAAAAAGGGATTCTCTGAAAAGTTTGCTGCTCCAACTTCCAGCAGACAGTCCTTCAAACACAGAAACGAAGAAGATTCTGACCAGGATTAGGGGGGCCCTCCCTCCAGCCAGGGGGAGGAAAGGGACAATCGAGTTTATTGGACTGTGTGGATTCAATGGCCTGGCACGTCACACGCACAGAAGTATAAGGCTTTAGTAGACACCGGTGCACAATGTACTATAATGCCATCGAGCTATAAAGGACCAGAGCCCATTTGTATTTGTGGAGTGACAGGGGGATCTCAGCAGTTGACTGTATTGGAGGCTGAAGTGAGTCTGACTGGGAATGAGTGGGAAAAGCACCGCATTGTGACTGGCCCGGATGCTCCATGTATCCTTGGCATAGACTATCTTAGAAGAGGATATTGCAAGGACCCAAAAGGGTTCCGGTGGGCTTTTGGTATAGCTGCCTTAGAGACAGAGGGCATTAAACACTTGTCTACCTTGCCAGATCTCTCGGAGGACCCTTCTGTTGTGGGGTTGCTGAGGGTCGAAGAACAGCAAGTGCCAATCGCTACCACAACTGTGCACCGGCGGCAATATCGCACTAACCGAGACTCCCTGATTCCCATCCATAAACTAATTCGTCAATTGGAGAGCCAAGGAGTGATCAGCAAGACTCATTCACCTTTCAATAGTCCCATATGGCCAGTGCGAAAGTCTAATGGCGAGTGGAGACTAACAGTGGACTATCGTGGCCTGAACGAAGCCACGCCACCACTGAGTGCTGCAGTGCCGGACATGCTGGAACTTCAGTACGAACTTGAATCGAAGGCAGCCAAGTGGTACGCCACAATTGATATCGCTAATGCATTTTTCTCCATCCCTCTAGCAGCAGAGTGAAGGCCACAGTTTGCTTTCACTTGGAGGGGAGTCCAATATACTTGGAATCGACTGCCCCAGGGGTGGAAACACAGCCCTACCATTTGCCATGGACTGATCCAGTCTGCGCTAGAGCAGGGGGAAGCTCCTGAACACCTGCAGTACATCGATGACATTATTGTGTGGGGTGACACAGCAGAGGAAGTTTTCGAGAAAGGGAAGAAAATAGTCCAAATCCTTCTGAAAGCCGGTTTTGCCATAAAACAAAATAAAGTCAAAGGACCTGTACAAGAGATCCAGTTTTTAGGAATAAAATGGCAAGATGGACGTCATCAAATCCCAATGGATGTGATCATCAAAATAACAGCTATGTCTCCACCAACTAGCAAAAAAGAAACACAGACTTTCCTAGGTGTTGTGGGGTTTTGGAGAATGCACATTCCAAATTACAGTCTGATTGTAAACCCGCTCTACCAAGTAACCCGTAAGAAGAATGAGTTTGAATGGGGCCCTGAACAACGACAAGCCTTTGAACAAATCAATCAGGAAATACTTCATGCAGTAGCCCTTGGGCCAGTTCGAACAGGACCAGATGTAAAGAATGTGCTCTACACTGCAGCCGGGGAGAACGGCCCCACCTGGAGCCTCTGGCAGAAAGAACCTGGGGAAACTCGAGGTCGGCCTCTGGGGTTTTGGAGTCTGGGATACAGAGGATCTGAGGCCCGCTATACTCCAACTGAAAAGGAGTTATTGGCAGCATATGAAGGAGTTCGATCTGCTTCGGAAGTGGTCGGTACTGAAGCGCAGCTCCTCCTAGCACCCCGATTGCCAGTACTAGGCTGGATGTTCAAGGGAAGGGTCTCTTCTACGCATCATGCAACTGATGCTACATGGAGCAAGTGGGTTGCACTGATTACTCAATAGGCTCGAATAGGAAACCCCAGTCGCCCAGGAATATTGGAAGTGATTATGGACTGGCCAGAAGGCAAATATTTTGGGATATCATCAGAGGAGGAGGTGGTCCATGCTGAAGAAGCCCCACTGCACAACCAGTTACCAGAGAATGAAAAGAAATATGCCCTGTTCACTGATGGGTCCTGTCGTATTGTGGGAAAGCATCGGAGATGGAAGGCTGCTGTATGGAGTCCTAAACATTAAGTTGCAGAAGCTGCTGAAGGAGAAGCTGAATCGAGTCAGTTTGCAGAAGTGAAAGCCATTCAGCTGGCTTTAGACATTGCTGAACGAGAAAAATGGCCAGTTCTCTATCTCTACACCGATTCATGGATGGTAGCAAATGCCCTGTGGGGATGGTTACAGCAATGGAAGCAAAACAACTGGCAGCGTAGGGGCAAACCCATCTGGGCTGCTGCATTGTGGCAAGATATTGCTGCTCGGGTAGAGAACCTGGCTGTGAAAGTACGCCACGTAGATGCTCATGTGCCCAAGAATCGGGCTACTGAAGAACATCAAAACAACCAGCAGGTAGATCAGGCTGCTAAGATTGAAGTAGCTCAGGTGGACCTGGATTGGCAGCATAAAGGTGAATTATTTATAGCCCGATGGGCCCGTGACACCTCAGGCCATCAAGGTAGAGATGCAACATACAGGTGGGCTCGTGATAGAGGGGTGGACCTGACCATGGACACTATAGCACAGGTTATCATCAGAGCAGATCCTCTTGGGAGTCATCATGCGGCACTTGAAGGGCAAGCAGGCGATCAGGCCCAGCCAGCATGGGTTTATGGAAGGCAGGTCCTGCTTGACGAACCTGATCTCCTTCTACGACAAAGTGACGCGCTGGGTGGACGAGGGAAAGGCTGTGGATGTGGTCTACCTTGACTTCAGCAAGGCTTTTGACACCGTCTCCCACAGCATTCTCCTCAAGAAACTGGCTGCTCTTGGCTTGGACTGGCGCACGCTTCGTTGGGTTAGAAACTGGCTGGATAGCCGGGCCCAAAGAGTTGTGGTGAATGGAGCCAAGTCCAGTTGGAGGCCAGTCACTAGTGGCGGCCCCCAGGGCTCGGTGCTGGGGCCGGTCCTCTTTAACATCTTCATCAATGATCTGGATGAGGGCATTGAGTGCACCCTCAGTAAGTTTGCAGATGACACCAAGCTAGGTGCGTGTGTCGATCTGCTCGAGGGTAGGAAGGCTCTGCAGGAGGATCTGGATAGGCTGCACCGATGGGCTGAGGTCAACTGTATGAAGTTCAACAAGGCCAAGTACCGGGTCCTGCACCTGGGGCGCAATAACCCCAAGCAGAACTACAGGCTGGGAGAGGAATGGTTGGAGAGCTGCCAGGCAGAGAAGGACCTGGGAGTGATGGTGGACAGTCGGCTGAATATGAGCCAGCAGTGTGCTCAGGTGGCCAAGAAGGCCAACGGCATCCTGGCTTGTATCAGAAACACTGTGACCAGCAGGGCTAGGGAGGTGATCGTCCCCCTGTACTCGGCTCTGGTGAGGCCGCACCTCGAGTACTGTGTTCAGTTTTGGGCCCCTCGCTACAAGAAGGACATCGAGGTGCTTGAGCGGGTCCAAAGAAGGGCGACGAAGCTGGTGAGGGGCCTGGAGAGCAAGTCCTATGAGGAGCGGCTGAAGGAGCTGGGCTTGTTCAGCCTAGAGAAGAGGAGGCTCAGGGGTGACCTTATTGCTCTGTATAAGTACATTAAAGGAGGCTGTAGCGAGGTGGGGGTTGGCCTGTTCTCCCATGTGCCTGGTGACAGGACGAGGGGGAATGGGCTAAAGTTACGCCAGGGGAGTTTTAGGTTAGATGTTAGGAAGAATTTCTTTACTGAAAGGGTTGTGAGGCATTGGAATGGGCTGCCCAGGGAGGTGGTGGAGTCACCATCCCTGGAAGTCTTCAAAAGACGTTTAGATGTAGAGCTTAGGGATATGGTTTAGTGGGGACTGTTAGTGTTAGGTCAGAGGTTGGACTCGATGATCTTGAGGTCTCTTCCAACCTAGAAATTCTGTGATCTGTGATCTGTGATCTGTGATCTGTTATTCATGACTGTGAAACATGTGCTGCAATCAAGCAAGCCAAATGGTCAAAGCCTCTTTGGTATGGAGGACGATGGCTGAAATATAAATATGGAGAGGCCTGGCAGATTGATTACATCACACTTCCTCAAACTCGCAATGGCAAGCGCCACGTACTTACAATGGTGGAAGCAACCACCGGATGGCTGGAAACATATCCTGTGCCTCATGCCACCGCCCGGAACACCATCCTGGGCCTTGAAAAGCAAGTCCTATGGCGACATGGCACCCCAGAAAGAATAGAGTCAGACAATGGGACTCACTTCCGAAACAACCTTATAGACACTTGGGCCAAAGAACATGGTATTGAGTGGGTGTATCACATCCCCTATCATGCACCAGCCTCCGGGAAAGTTGAACGATACAATGGACTGTTAAAGACTACATTGAAAGCAATGGGTGCTGGGACGTTCAAAAATCAGGATACGCATTTGGCAAAGGCCACCTGGTTAGTCAATACTAGGGGATCTGCCAACCGAGCTGGACCTGCCCAATCAAACCTGTTACGTACTGTAGATGGGGATAAAGTCCCTGTAGTGCATGTAAGAAATATGCTGGGTAAAACAGTCTGGGCTACTCCTGCCTCAGGAAAAGGCAAACGCATTCATGGAATTGCCTTTGCTCAGGGACCTGGATGCACTTGGTGGGTGATGCAAAAGAACGAAGAGGTCCGGTGTGTACCTCAAGGAGATTTAATACTGGGTGAGAATAGCCCATGAACTGAATTGTACCATGTTAAATAGTATATTATACTGTATGTTATCACTACCATGATTACTATAGGTGACTAATTAGAATGTATGGAAAAGAGTGTAACCTGAGCATGACAAAAATGGTATGGAATAAGGGGTGGATAGATGTCCTGGTTTCAGTTAGAACAGAATTAATTTTCTTCCTAGTAGCTGGTGGAATGCTGTGTTTTGGCTTAGGATGAGAAGAGTGCTGATAACACCCCGATGTTTTAATTGTTGCAGAGCAGTGCTTATACCAAGCCAAGGACATCTCAGCCTTTTGCTCTGTCCTGCCAACGGGCAGGCTGGGGGTGCAGTAAGAGCTGGGAGGGGACAGACCCAGGACAGGTGACCCAAACTAGCCAAAGGGGTATTCCATACCATCTGACGTCATGCTAAACAATATATAGGGGTGGCTAGCCGGGGGGAGGGGGCCGGACTGCTCAGGGTTAGGCTGGGCATCGGTCAGCGAGTGGTGAGCAATTGCATTGTGCATCACTTGTTTGTACATATTATTATTACTTTCCTATTATCACCATTGTATTGTTATTATTATTTTTGTTATTATTATTTTCCTGTCTTATTAAACTGTCTTTATCTCAACTCACGGGCTTCACTTTCCATTTCTCTCCCCCGTCCCAGAGAGGGAGGGGGGAGGGTGAGCGAACGGCTGTGTGGTGTTTAGCTGCCGGCCGGGTTAAACCACTACAACCCTTTAACCACATTTATCACAATACCACATGCAATGATGATTGACACCACAGCAAACAGAATCCTTAATCCCTCTTTGACTAATCCCAGTAACCATCTATGCATTGTTTCAAACAAATCAGCGAACCATTTATTGAAAGGATTGATACCATATTGAATCTTTCTCATGTGCTCTTTCAGGAAAGTAATCAATTTGTGAATTGATTCATTATGATCAAAAAGGTTTAAACAGCACATTCCCTCAAAGTCCTCACACCCATGCCTTTGAGCCAAAAGCAAGATGTCCATAGCAGCTTGATCCTGTAAAAGCAGATGTCGCAGACTATTTTGATCTGGTAACATCTCCTCAAGTATTTCTGTCGTGGCATAGGCTTGCTTCTCGGCCCAGCATACCAATTTTTCTAAGTTGTTATGTGCGGCCGCAGATTTTACTCCAGGCACTAAAATTGCCAGTGCCACTCTAGCTGCAACCCCACACAATTCAACATTATCACTGCAATCCGGTGCAAGCAATGTCCATTTATGTCTGATGATCTCACACAACTGTAACAAGTTAGGAGCAAATACAATGAGTTTATCTAAGTAACATGGACATCTGATAGCATTTGCAGGGATACCTTGCCAGGCCCTATCCCCACAAATCAGAAAAACATCAGGAAGTAAGGCCAAAGCTGTACAATTGTTCCAAACACTGTAGTTGTTATCCCTTGTATCCGTGCCATAAACCCCTAAACCCTGCTTAGCAGCGTCATTGTAATCACAGGTGTTATTTGTGTTTTTGTACCGGTATGGCCCTTTCCAGGTTCCTGTAGCAGGATTCATCTGATAGCCACGGCTACATTCACATTTGTAGCCACCTTTCAGGTTGATACAGATTTGACTACAGATACTAGGGTTTTGGCATTCATCAATATCTCCACAGTTTCTCTTGTCTACAAACTCAAACCCAGGTGGACAGTCATATTCATTTATGATGCATTCCTTCAGGGGCTCATCACCCCAGTCCTTGCAGTCTCTCTGCTGGTTACACATTTTATTGATATCTATGCATTCTCCACTTCTGCACTTGAATTTGCCAGGTCCAGAGCACTGAATAACATTGTTACAGTTTGCTTCATCAGTGCCATCCAGACAGTCTCTCACACCACTGCACTGCCTACTCCCATGGACACAGTTCCCATCTTCGCATCTGAACTGGTCTGGCCTGCCGGTCTGAGAAGGGCAGTTAATTTCATCACTTCCATCCTTGCAATCAGGATCTCTGTCACAGTCTTTTTCACCATCACATTTCCAGGACACCGGGATACACTGGGTTGACTGAGGACCACAGCTGATTTCATTTACACGGCATGTTCTCATATGACACAGATCAGCACTCTCATCAGACCCATTTTCACAGTCCGGATCCCCATCACACTGCCATCTGTTTGGCACATGCTGACCACTGTTGCACACAAAGTCAGATTCAGCACATGTCTTCTTCACACAAGCACTCTCATCACTGCCATCTGAGCAGTCTTCACATTTTGCTCTAGCACTGTCGGCAGCAGTGCACAGGCAGGCAAGGGCGAGCAGCAGGCAGAATGCCCCACAGCGCGGCAGTGCCCACCGCAGCCCCGTACCTGTGTCACTTATACTACTCCTATTACCCGTGCTGTCAGTGTCAGTGGCGTCCTCCTGGTACCGTTTCTGTCTTTGTCGCCCCTTACTCTCCCCCTTTTCTTTTTGCTGCTGACCATTCACCACCAATGAATGAGACACATGAGTACTAGTTAGGAAAGAGAGTGTAACGTCTGCTATACGGCTGCAGGCAGTGCCAGCTGCAACCCTAGAAGCTGTTTGTGAAAGAGCCTGCCGGTGGTCATTTGGCAGTGTAATCTGCGTCTCTGCACTCCTGCCCTGCAATAGAGCTAAGTCATCATTAGTAATAGTTATAACACCGATCTGGGGACAAATAGTCTTTTTTGCATTGCAAGATAAACCTCTTATAAAAAGAATGCTAGAGAGAAGCAGCACAGCCACCGCTGCTTCCATGGTTCCGTCAGACAGGCTGCAGGGTCCTGATGTCCGCCCCTCTGCTCTGTGCCGACTCATCATACGGTGAGGGTCGGCTGCCGTTGTTCACTGACGCTTCTGGTCTCCCGTAGCAACTCGATCTCGGATGACCCGCATCGCACCACGATTACTTCAATTTCCCGCGATTACTTCAATTTCCCGCGTCCCTCCGCGATTCTGTTTCCCGCATCCCTCCGCGATTCCGCATCCCTCCGCGATTCCTTTTTCCGCGTCCCTCCGCGATTCCGCGTCCCTCCGCGATTCCGCATCTCTCCGCGATTCCTTTTTCCGCGTCCCTCCGCGATTCCTTTTTCCGCGTCCCTCCGCGATTCCGCGTCCCTCCATGATTCCGCGTCCCTCCGCGATTCCGCGTCTCTCCACAATTCCTTTTTCCGCGTCCCTCCGCGATTCTGCATCCCTCCGCGATTCCTTTTTCTGCGTCCCTTCGCGATTCTGTTTCCCGCATCCCCCCGCGATTCCTTTACCCGTGTCCCCCCGCGATTCCTTTACCCGTGTCCCTCTGCGATTCCTTTGTTCAGGTCGGTGTGTAGAGTGCTTCAACGTCTCTCAGGTGTTCCAGCGTCCGCCAGGTCTGTCCTTGTCTCTCGTAGTTGGCCGTAGCCCTGCAGCGTCAGTCAGTGCTCTCTCCATGCGGTGGTAGGCTTGCCGCGTGCCTCGGGTCTCCCGGCGCCGCTCCGATGTCCCGGCCTCAGCCTGTTCATGTCTCAGCCTGTTCGGGCGCCATATGTTGCAGGAAGCACGGCCGAAAGCACGACAGACACCAGCAGAGTCAGATCATGCTCCATTTTATTGCCCGAATAGCCTAACTTTTATAGAGAACTTAACAGGGGTGGACAGTGTTTCACACAAGATTATTGGTCAAAAGCACTCAGACAAACAACTATAAGAAAACAACCCCACTTGCAAGAAAAGAACCCCCCTTGTGATTAGCAGTCACGTAGACCTTGTCCTTGAGGCCAGCTGCTGGTAACAATATTTTTCTGAGTTCCTTAATTGGGAGATGTGGGAGTCATTGCCATGGGAGCTTCTCACAGTTACTCTGGTAGCTTGGTTTGCTCAGCTACAGCAGGCCATGGGATTTTTGCTCTTTCAAGAAATCCCTCAACACCCCCCTGCATCCAGGAAAGGATGGAGATTCTCCTTGGCCCTCCTCTTGCCATTAATATATTTATAAAAACTTTTTTTTTCCCACTTTTTCTCCCACAGACTCAGCAAAAGTTCCCTGTTCAGTCACATGGGTCTTCTTCCCTGCTGGCTCATCTTACAGCATACAGGGACAGCTCACTCCTGAGCCTTTAAGACTTCCTTTCTGAAGAGCGTCCAGCCTTCCTGGACCCCTCTGCCCTTCAGGACTGACTCCCAAGGGACCCTCCCTACCAGCCTCCTGAACAGTTCAAAGTCTGCCCTCCGGAAGTCCAAGGTAGCAGTTTTACTTACTCCCCCTCCTGACTTCACCAAGAATAGAGAAACATTTCGTGGACACTCTGCCCAAGACAGCTCCCGACCAACCACCATATCTCCTACCAGTCCTTCTCTGTTTATGAACAGCAAGTCTTGTGGGGCGCCCCCTCTGGTAGGCTCACTAACCAGCTGAGTCAAGAAGCTGTCTTCCATGCATTCCAGGAACCTCCTAGACTGCTTCCTCAAGGCTGTGTTGTATTTCCAGCATATGTCCGGGAAGTTAAAGTCCCCCATGAGAACAAGCGCTGGCAATCGCGCAACTTCCACCAGCTTCTTATAGAATATCTCATCTATCTCTTCATCCTGGTTCAGCCGTCTATAACAACCCCCCACCAGGATGTCTGCCTTGGTGGCCATCCCCCTGATCCTTATCCATAGGGACTCTACGTTATCATTCCCAGCTCTGAGCTCAACAACATCGAAATACTCTCTAATATAGAAAGCCATGCCACCTCCCCTCCTTAGTTGCCTGCCCCTTCTGAAGAGCTTGTAGCCATCCATTGCAGCACTCCAGTCATGGGAGTGGTCCCACCATGTTTCAGTGATGGCAACTAGGTCATAGTTTTCCTGCCACACAATGGCTTCCAGCTCTTCCTGTTTGTTGTCTATGTTGCATGCATTGCTGTAGATGCACTTCTGTTGCATCATTACCCTCACCCCCAGCCCTGGGACTGCTCCCCCAGGCTCATCTCTATCGAGCCTCATTTCCTCCCCATCCCCCTTCTTATCTAGTTTAAATCCCTCTCAACAAGCCCTGACAGTTCCTGGGCTAGGATCAGTTTCCCTCTTTGAGACAGGTGGGATCCATCAGCAGCCATCAGGCTAGGTGCCAAGTAAACCTCCCCATAGACAGAAAAAAAATTAAAAAAAAAAATCCTGCCATGGCACCAGCCTTTCAGCCATGTATTGATCATCTGGGCTTTCCAGGTCCTCTCAGTATCCCTCCCCACCACTGAAGGGATAAGAGGAAAACACCACCTGAGCTCCCAACTCCATCCACTAACCTCCCCTAATCCACTCCTTCAGGCTTCTCTCAGCAATTTCATCGCTGCCAGGATGAATTATCACTAAGGGGTAATAATCAGAAGGGCAAACAAGGCCAGGAAGTTTCCTGGTAGTGTCCCTGACCCGGGCCCCATGTAGGCAGCAGACTTAAGGGTAGGATCCAGCCAACATATGGGGCCCTCTGTTCCCCTCAGAAGGGAGTCACCTACAACAATGACCCTTCTTTCCTTCTTGGTGGAGGAAGTTTTGAGGCATGGAGTCGACTTCTTTGCCCTAGACAGCCTCCTGTGTGGACCTTCCCTCACATCCTCATCACCCTGTCCCTCAAGCTCCAGGACCTCAAACCTATTGTGGAAGGGCACCTGGGGAGGCAAGGCAGGTAGGGAGGGGTCTCGCTTGTGACGCTGAGCAGAGACCTGTTTCCATTCCTCTCCATCCCAGGTCCCCTCCCTCTGCCCAACAGCAACAGGGCAGGGGGTCCATCACTATTTGGGATGTATTGCCCCAGTGCCTTTCTCTCAGGCTGATCTCACCAGGCTGATCAGATCCTCCACCTGCTCGCACATCACACAGGCAGTATCTCCATCACCCTCTGTTGGTAGCAAAAGGCTCAGGCACTCCTTGCAGCCAGAGACCTGAACAGCTGCATGTATGGGCAGGCAGGCAGTCTGGGTTGCCACAGTCTTTTGGCGAATACCAAAAAGATGCTCGTGGAGACGCTGGTGGAGACTATGGCTCGGTTTGCCATCTGGGAGGCAGTCGATAGGTGAGCCAGTCTCCTGAGTGGGGAGGGAGTTTGTGCCCTCCCTGCACAAACTGCCGCCTGATGCCCTGCTAACTGCGCTTCTGCTCGATTGTGCTCTCTAGGGGAGTCTTTGTATGGCGGGGGGGACGGGGGGACGGGGTGTGCTTCTGGCTCTGCTCAAGCCTTGCCAGCTGCCCTCATGAGGGCTGCCTAGAAGCAGAACACCCCCTGCATGCTGCGATCCCCTGCTCCACTGCAGGACATGTCTGTCCTGGAGCCAATCACCTCAGCGAGTGATCAAGAAGAAAACACAAGACTCCTATAGAAGGCAAAAATCAACTGTGGAAGCATGAGGTACTAAGCCTCCTTCTCACAACAGTTGCACCTTGGAGCCTCTTGTCTTAGAGTTGCCACGCAGAGTCTTGTCGTGGTTTAACCCGGCCGGCAGCTAAACACCACACAGCCGTTCGCTCACCCTCCCCCTCCCTCTCTGGGACGGGGGAGAGAAATGGAAAGTGAAGCCCGTGAGTTGAGATAAAGACAGTTTAATAAGACAGGAAAATAATAATAATAATAATAATAATAATAATAATAATAATAATAATAATAATAATAATAACAACAACAACAACAACAATAACAATAATAATAAGTTGCACAATTGCCCGCCACCCGCTGACCAATGCCCAGCCTATCCCCGAACAGCGTTCCCCCCACCCTGGCCAGCCCAGCTCCTGCTGCACCCTCAGCCTGCCCACTGGCAGGACAGTGTGAGAAGCTGAAAAGTCCTTGGCTTGGTGTAAGCACTGCTTTGCAACAACTAAAACATCAGTGTGTTATCAACATTATTCTCATCCTAAATCCCAAACACAGAACCCTAGCAGCTACTAGGAGGAAAATTAACTCTATCCTAGCCAAAACCAGGACAAGGGGAAACCCCAAGTTCCAAAGTTAAAGATGATTCTTAAAAGCATATGATTCAAAACTGTAGTTCCCAAGGCATGGAAGCATTGTGATATCCACCCAAGGTATTCAAGCCTATGACCTAAGGCATGTCTGGAAATTGGATGCTTTACTTAGCTGTAAATTTCCAAAGTAGGTGTTTTTTGTTTGTTTGCTTTTTAAGTATAATCAAACAGCTGATTCAAAGATGGATGAGGAAGCGGCAACACATCACAAGTAGTCCTCAATGAATAGTGACCAGTGAAACTACAAAGAATGCATGAGGCAGTCTGATGAGAATATAAAAGAGAAAAGCTACTCCTAAAAGTGAATCGATAATCTCCTCGGTAGTAAAATATAACTATTTGGGAGTTTAGTTAGAAACTCGCTTCATCTGAATAGAAGCTAATCCCTAGAGCTACTGATACTTAGGTCAGCAATTAGCACAGCTTCCTCCTGGTCAGGTCTATAATGATGAGGTGACCAGTGCTAATTACTTATTCATGGCACTACTGTCACTCTTCTTTCTGTTGATTTCTTAAATCATTTAATTTATTAGCTTCTGCAGCATGGGACAGGAAAACACAAAGACCTTTCTGTTGTTTAAAAAACCAAAACACATTCCTTCCTCATTGGTATCAAAGTATTTAAAGAGTTTGTAAGACTTGCATAGGATTCCACGGCCAACTTTGCACCAAAAAGTTGGTAAGAAGGATTGCTATCAGATATAAGTCTTCAGCTTGGAGAAAATTTAATAGAAAATTCATATTTATAGAAAAATGCATGGCAGCAGAGATACAAACATCCAGTTCTTGTTAGGGACTACTTGGAATGCTGATCTCATTAAAACATGCTGATAGAATTATAAAATACCTGAGTTGTAAGGGAACCACAAGGATCATCAAGTACAACTCCTGGGTCCCCAAAGGACCACCCAAAAAAAACACCACCACCAACAACAAAAAAACAGATCATGCGTCTGAAAGTGTTGCCCAAATGCTTCTTGAATTCCAGCAGGCTCATTGCTGTGACCAGTTTCCTGGGGAGCCTGTTCCAGTGCCCAACCACCCTCTTGGTAAAGAACCTTTTCTTGATATTCAGCCTAAATCTCCCCTGTCACAGCTTCAAGACATTTCCTCGGGTCCTATCACTGTCACCAGAGAGAAGGGATCAGTGCTCATCCTTCTGCTCCCCCTCATGAGGAAGCTGTAGGCCACGATGAGGTCTCCCCTCAGTCTCTTCTCCAGGCTGAACAATCCAAGTGACTTCAGCCACTCCTCATGTCTTCCCCTCTAGGCCCTTCACCATCTTCATAGCCCTCCTTTGGACAGTAACAGTTTTATATCTTTCTTATACTGTGGTGCCCAAAACTACACAGAGTACTCGAGGTGAGGCCGTACCAGCGCAGAGTAGAGAGAGACAATCACCTCCCTCGACCGACTAGCAATGCAGTTCTTGATGTACCCCAGGATACGGTTGGCCCTCCTGGCTGCAAGGGCACACTGCTGGCACATATTCAGCTTGCTGTCAACCAAAACCCCCAGGTCCCTTTCTGCAGGGCTCCTCTCCAGCCTCTCGTCCCCCAGTATATATGTATAGCCAGGGTTGCCCCTTCCCGGGTACAGAATATGGCACTTGCTCTTGTTAAACTTCATGTTGTTGGTGATTGCCCAGCTCTCTAATTTGTCCAGATCTCTCTGCAAGGCCTCACCAGCCTCAAGGGAGTCAACAGCTCCGCCCAATTTGGTATCATCTGCGAACTTGCTCAAAAAACCTTCAAGTCCTTCAACTTATTTTGAATTTCTTATGTAATTATATTATGTTTCCAAGTACTTGTCACTGCAGAGAGGTCCCTTTTGTATAACTTCACATTCAGGTCAAGTGGTCGAGTTCAGAGAGGCTTCATAGTTGTCAGAGACAGGATGTTGTCAGTTCTTTTTTTTTTGCACTTCTCTCATTCTCCCCCGCCATTGCACCTGGGGAGAGTAAGTGATCAGCTGTGTGGCACTTAGCTGTCTGCTGGGGCTAAACCACAACAGTTGTTCAAAATGTAGCCAAAGGGATTATGCCAGTTTCTATAGAACTCCGTGTATATTGAAGAACCAGGGAACACTGATACTTTAGGAAGCAACAGGGAAATACGTGAGAGTTGGAAACCACAATGCAATTAGAGAACTATGAACAATCACAGAAATGTGGTGGGATGAATCACTTAACTGGAATGCTGCAAGCAAGGGCTACAAGCTTCTCAGAAGAGAGAAGCAGGGAAGGAGTTCATTGTTACATTTCTTGATAAATCCTTCTGCACCTCTTTATTTCTCATCCAAAATCCCCAAATAAAAACTCATTAACAGAAGAAAAATTCCAACCACCATTTTCAGTTCTTCTTAGGTCCAGCAAAACACAGTTTTCTGAAGATGAAAAAGGCAACAGCATCATTAACTTTGCCATAATGTGACTGATAATTAGACCATGGGAATTATCTGCAGACATGGTTTTATTCCCTTATTTGTTACAGCTGTACCAATACACTTGTCCAGAAATGATCTGGAGCAATTTTGTAATGCTCTAACACCGATACTAGTGAATCTGTCAGAGACAAAGAGGAATGATTCTACAAAAGGAGAGCACACACTTTTTTTGGTGAGAACCACTTGTTTTAAAGCTGCTTTGCATAAGTTGGGCCAGTTAGAGAGAGAAAAGATCCTCTGACATGGAGATTGTCTACACAGGGGATAAACATGATCTGAAAACTTGCTGATGATTAGATGAAAGTGTAATCTTGAATGATAGCAAATAGCACTGTTGAGAACACAGTTTGTAGCAAAATCCTGGGAAGACATCCGAAAGAAATTGGAGAAACTTGATGATTGGCAGGAAAAAGGATTAGAAGAATTATTGAGGGAAGCGCAGAAGGTCTATGTGAGGAGAGATGAGGAAAAACAGAAGGCAAAAGCAAAGATTTTTGTGGCAGCAATAAGGGAAAGTCAAAAACCAAGTGGACAGGAAAGCAGGGAAAGATCAGGGAAAAAGCAGGGTGAAGGAGAACCGAAGGACAAACGGAAAGGACAACAAGACGGAATGATTGATTGAGACTCAATTATCACGGGTAAAATGTTTACCACTGGCACTGCTAAACATAAGAACTGTGCCACACGGGGAGACTGTAGTATCACCTTATGAGATGCTTTACGGTATGCCATATTCCCAAGGAAAGCCCTTAGATCATTCTTTGATAGAAGACTATGAGACCCGGAAATATGTGATTACTTTGGGAAAAAAATTGAACAAACTTCGGGAGAAGGGGATGTTGGTTCAAAATGTGCCCTTGGGGTTCACAATTCATAAAATACAGCCTGGAGATAAAGTGTTGATAAAAACTTGGAAAGAAGAATCGTTGTCTCCACATTGGGATGGTCCTTATCTTGTCTTGCTTACTACAGAAATGGTTATAAGAATGGCGGAAAAGGGGTGGACGCATGCATTGTGAGTAAAGAGACCCGTAACAGGAACCTGGAAGGTTGAGTCTACTCCTGGAGATATGAAAGTTAAGCTTAAAAGAACTTAAAGTATATCAGGGCATAGCTACCCTTTGGAAGCTAATTATATGTATATTAAAACTTGTATTGATTAGAATATTAGCGATCATTGGAAACTCATATAAAGGCCCTAATAGAAGGATTTGGGGACCCCAAAACTCCATAGGGGGAGTGATACCTCCAGTAGAGATAAGATAGCATATATTATACCTGAAACATCTTGATTTACCCTGATCCTGAAAATTTAAAATAATAGGTGGGAAATGTGAGGAATGTGTTAACAATTCGTGTCCATAAAGAACAATTCTGTTTGAATCCTGTCTGCCTCTGGGCCCTGCACTGGCAATTTAGTTCTTGAACCACAGATGCAGTGTGTCCCAGTCTCCCCCTCATTCCAGTCAATTTATCACGTCTTCAGAAAACACTCCTTAAATTTATGAACCTGTTTGCTTTTGTTATTCCTGACTTCTAGTTCTAACAGTTACAGGTTTTTTTCCTGTCTTCTTCGAGATTAACTTAACACTGCTATAGATGTGTCTGTGAATGGCTGGGGAAGAATGTTTTAATTACTCGTGAAGCGTCAAATAAGAAAGCTGTTTGTGTTTGATGTCTGGGAGTTTCAGAACAACTGATAACAACTAGTGACTGTTATGGGATACTATGAGGATCCTTGGTATCTGGCCAGGGGGGCCAAGAGATTAAGAGGAAGAAAAAAGAAGCTGAAGGACGGTTGGAAGACAAGACCTGTGGAGAGTGTACAGAGAGTGTTCCATAAACTTGGAATAGTGCCAAGTGAGTACAAAGGGTGAGAGGAAGACTACGAGCCTTCAGCATGAAAGACCCCTAGAGACCCCCAGAGGAGACTGATGCGCATGCTCCAGTAGGAGGGACTGGACCCCGGAAGCTAATTATAATAATCTATTTTTTTAGAAGTAGTAATGAATATGTATTAGTCTAGGAGCATAAAAATCAGCTGCTTGATGTAACTGGTGTGCGTCCTGGTGGAGCGGAGACTCCCCGTGCACCCAGCGCTGTTTGCTTACCTCTATTCCTTTATATTCTTTTAATAAATCCTATTTTTTTATTTAATCCTAATTTGAATCCTGAGCCATTTATAACAGGAAATATACCTAGAGGACTGATTATCTACTTTGAATCGAACCCCTGCTAACTCGTTGAACGCAGGTAGGAGAGCCATCAGGTGTGTAAGCCTGGACCATTTCCTAAGAAGCATCAGGGAGAGGGCAAGACCGGAGAAGAGACCAGTACTGCGGGGCTCAAGAAGGTTTACCAAGGGCTGCAACCCCTTAGGGTAATAACTGCCGGGTAACATGGCCTTTACCGGACCTCTCCTAATTACATGCATAATTATCTTTGCCTGTAAAGGGGAAGAATTAAACCCATGCTTTGTAAACCAAACAGAGTATGCTCGATGTAATGAAAGTAATAATATAACCTGTTATGATTCCAAAGAGGTCCCCTTTCAATGGTGGATAGAGATAAGAACTAATAATGAAGGAGGAAGGTTAATTGGGAAAAGTCACATCACCACAAATTTTAGTAAGCCATTATCAATCGAATTTGATGTGTGTGATGCTGCTAGTGATGATTATTATACACCCTGTGGAACAATGAGTTGGGTGAAATATTACAGTGAACAAGAAAAAGTATATATGTCCAAAAAACAGAACGAGGTTGACATGGTGTTTTCCAGCTATCAGTAGTGGTGGAGAAGTCGACAAAAGTAATTATGTGGGAATAGAAATGTTGTTTTTGCAGAGTTACATTGTTTAGAAGGAGGGAATGTGGTACTGAGATATGCTTACAGTGGTAAGAAAGTTTAGCAGGCGACCTAGTAAAATGCAGACAACCAGACTCCTTAGGACAATTAGGTGAAAATCACGGTGTCAAGTCAGATAAGTGAAGAAACATTACCACTTCAAGCAGTAAAAATGTCAAAAGAAATTTGAAATTTAACAGGCCGGCAACTGAAGGCCATTAATTGTTTGTGAAGCATCAGATAGATTGTGAACCTGGATTACCCACTCAGTGGGGAAACAGGGGAGGGTCCTGTCATCAAAAGGTATATAAACTGTGTTTTGGAACTAGTAGATGCGCTCTCTCCTGCTTGTGGGGCGCCCGCCATTGCAATCATGAATAAATTACTACTCCACTGAGATCCTCGCCTGAGCCTAAGTTATTGGCTATGGGGTGTTTCTCACAATTATTTCTGTGGGCGTGTGCCTGGGGACTGGAGATGTGTATGTTGGTGTACATGGCAGAAGGAACCTACTTTGTGCACCGGATTAAAGGCCTAACTTAAAAAAGGAGAAATAAAGAAAGAATGTAGTTCAAGAGACCATAATCCAGTGAACCTTACTATTTATAATCCAGGTGAGTTAAAGCAGAGGAAAGAAACCCAATATGGAATTGCAATTGGAGGACAGGGAAAAGATCCTGGGATGACTAACAATCCCATGCTTAATTCCTTGTACTACACTCCTTGTACGGAGAATAATCCAAGGAATGCAATTTAATACAATCCCGGTGGAAAGTCCTCAAGAAGTCTTTCTTATGGTTTGATTGGCCTTGGCCAAATTCGAAGCCAAGACACGAATTAATGACATTCAAAAGAAGAGGAGGGATTGTGATATATGGGGTAATAATTCGTGTCAAGAAGATGGTTGATGTTAATAAAGAAGGGGGAGATGTGGGAGTGTGGCCATGGGGGTCGACAAGCCCCATGGTTGGAGATAACATTGGACTCTTAACAATGAGACCATCAGGAATGTAAAGAGTTTAGAGGGAACAAATAAGGGTGATTCAGGAGACGCAATGCCGTCTAGGGTTGCTTGTTCTCCAGACCTTAAGGCATGGAAGTTGCTGGGCGTTTGCTGTTGCCGGGCAAAGTTGTTTGACCAATAAAAAGTTACTTTGAAAAGGACTGCTGTGGGGCAAAGGGTATAAGAGGGGAGCCTGTCCTCAAGATGAAAAGGCAACACGATATAATTGAAACATGGGATTAAAAATTAGAGAGCGACTGACTTCTTACTGCATATAACTGAAGCAAGTTGCCGCGTTAGAGGCACGCACAACTTTGGTGGGACTAAGTCCCGTGTCTCCCAGCGCTGAATAAACATACCTACTTTACAACTGTTATAAATGAAGTCTCAACTAAATCTGAATTTTGTAATATTTATACTTATAAAAAGTATAAAAGCTATAAAAGGTATAAAAGCTATAAAAGGTATAAAAGCCAAGTAAACAGCGCTGGGTGTGCGGGGAGTCTACGCTCCACCAACATGCACATACAAACATCAAACATTCTAAATATATAGAACATCACTTTTACATACTAAACCCAAGTATGACTATACATACGTACAATCAGGAAAAAACAAACGATCCTTTACGTTCCATGACTTACTAAACTCGAGTATGCCTATACATATGTAAAATCAGAAACGGTAACAAACACTCCTTTAAGTTCCATGACTTAACAGTCTCCATTTTCCATTCCTTTTGAGCGATATGTCTTGCTTTAAGTTGTCAAGCAACTCAGTCTTCAGGCCTTATGTATCCCATTCTTCCCGGATTGAAGAAAAGCATATCCATCTCCTTTTCAAGGCCAATAGGCCTGGGTCAAAGGGCACGTCCGGGTCAGCAGGGGGCGTAACAGCAAAGGCTTTCGATGGCTGTAGCAGCAGAGGGCCCGATGGCATAGCAGTCGGATCAGTGAAGGAGCCTGCAGCTTCCACACTGTCTGGCAAACCACACATTTCTGACTGTGGCCCCACATGTCTCCAAGGCCTCAGAGATTACTCTCCAGGTGCCGAGCAATTCCACTGAAACCTTGTCATTTTTAGTTGCAGAGTCCCACACCTTGACATCAATTTGGTTCCATGTCTCAGGATCATAAACTGTCCGATTGTTAATAAAGAGAACAAGCTGTAAGGTTTCCAGGACAGTCTTTGTTTCTAAGGACATATGATTCCCCATAATGCGCAGCTGCTTACCAGCGAGGGGCAGCTGTGTGTGCGGGTCCGCTTCTCTCAGCTTGAGCTTCTTCCTAGCTCCGGTGCGCCTGTTTCCAGCGACTTTCTGTACGAGCTTCTCTGAGCGGTTTGCTGAGTTTGGCCAAACCTATCTTCATGAGGCAATCAATATGCCTTTTCCCGTCCTGGTCACCGTTCTGCTAGTCTGTTCCTTTTCTTTCCTTCTTTTCTGCTTCTTCAATGATGACATAACTTCATCACATCGTGTTGCCTTCTTTTTTATCTTGAAGGCTGGTTCCCCTCTGTTATAGATGAGGTCTCAATTCAAGTTGAATTTTGTAATATTTATAAAACAAATATTTATAAAAAGTGTAAAAGGTATAAAAGGTATAAAAGGCAAGTAAACAGCGCTGGGAGTGCAGGGAGTCTATGCTCCACCAACAAGCACACACGAACATCAAACATTCTAAATACATGTATACAGACCATTGCTTTACATAATAACCCGAGTATGCCTATACATACATACAATCAGGATAGGTAACAAACAATCCTTTAAGTTCCATAACAGTCTCCATTTTCCATTCTTCCGGCCTTATGTATCCCGTTCTTCCCAGATCGAAGAAAAAGCATATCCATCTCCTTTTCAAGGCCAAGAGGCCTGGGTCAAAAGGCACGTCCAGGTCAGCAGGGGGCGTAACAGCAAAAGCCTTCGATGGCTGTAGCAGCAGAGAGGCCGATGGCGATGGCGTAGCAGTCAACTATACTCCCCCAGTCATGGACATTAATAGCAATAGACTTATAGCATTGTTTGTTAAACACTTGCCAGAATTTGGAAAACTTTGCCATGTTTATGTTTCAGTTGATACCTTTTCTCATTGTACATATGTATAGGCATACTCAGGTTTCTTATGAATACGTAAAGGCAATGTTCTATATATTTAGAAAGTTTGATGTTATGTGTGCGTGTTGGTAGAGCATAGACACCCCATGCACCCAGCACTGTTTACTTGCCTTTTATAAATATTACTAAATTCATATTAAGTTGTATCTTCATTTATAACAATTTTTTTTCCTGTACTAATGAACTGTCTCTATCTCAACCCACAGGCTTCATTTTCCTGATTCTCTCCCCCATCCCAGAGAGGAAGGGTGGAGGGTGAGCGAATGGCTGTGTGGTGCTTAGCTGCTGGCCAGGTTAAACCACAAAAAAAGGACAGTCTGCTTTCACTGTTCACAGCTATATTACTTAACAGTTAGCCATAAAATACTTGTCTGCTTGCACCCAAGTTATTAAACAAAGTAATCTGCACTGTTGATTTATCTTTGTTGCATATTACATCCCCAATCGTTTGGGTCATCTATGAGCTACTATTATTAATTTTGTACAAACTTTGATGTCATTTAAAACAAACATTAAATATCTTGTAGCCAAAATCAATCCGTAAAATAACCCTAATATGTTCAGTCAGAATCCTCCATTTGTTGGTTTGTTTTCAACTGTCAGTTAAACAATATTCTATTAATTTACAGGACATATTGACTAAATTAGCAAGACATAAAAAGTGTCATGCAGTAGTAAGTCAAAATGTCTGGAAGAAGTCTAAGAACTACATAAACACTATTACTGTGTTAACACTACATGCTTTATCAAGTGTGTTATCTAATAAAACTGTGGTCAGATCTATTTTTCATATATCCATATTGACCTACATTAGTTCTACTGATTTCCTTTAATAGCTTACTGATTAAACTGATATCAGTTATATATTTTTTTGCCTACATAGATGCTAGACTGATGACCAGTAATCAATCATCTGGATCATCCTATTTACCCTTTTTACTGACAGTATTCTTAAGTTTGTCAAGTCATCTAGATTGTCTTTCCTGGTTTCAAATTTATTGAAAACAAATAGTAACAATCCAGATAGTTGCTCAAGCAGATTGAATATAAACACTGAATTCAAGTTATCTGAATGTGATACTTTAAACCTAGCTCTGATGGATAACATGCTCCTAAGTTACTGCTGTAATAGGATGCGTTTTCTCACCTTGTAAAGTGAAATAAATTTGGGTTTTACTCCTATGCTCCAAACATAGAAAAATATTGTTATATATGGAGTGGTAATTCGTGTCAGAAAAATGGTTGATATTAATAAAGAAGGGGGAGATGTGGGAGTGTGGCGATGGGGGTCGAAAGCCTCGTGGTTGGTGATAACATCAGACTCTTAACGATGAGGTCATCAGGAATGTAAAAGAGTTTAGAGGAAACAAAGAAGGGTGATTGAGGTGATGCCCTACCGTCTGGGGTTGTTTGTTTTCCCCTCTGTTAAGGCACGGAAGTTGCTGGAGGGGTTGCTGATTAGAACTGTTAACATTTATTGTTTAATGTTATATTATAATAATATTATTAGTGTGGTTTCAAGGGTTAACGAAATGCGGGAAAAGCAATCACGTTTTGTTGCTTTTGGGAACCTTGTGGTGGGCAGAGCATGTGCAGAAGAGAGAACAGTCGAAGTGCAGAAGGGAGACAGTCGAAGCCGCTCCTGCATTCTGGAACAAAAGGTTGCTAATGGTGATGGGGAAACCGTGAGCCTTTCACCCACAACGACCACCACAAAGAGAATTATAATATGAAGCGGGGATAGGATATCCATATGTATAGGCGTACTCGGGTTTCTTGTAAATATGTAACAGCAATGTCCTATATATATTTGGAAAGTTTGACGGTTGGGTGTGCGTGTTGGTAGAGCATAGACTCCCCGCGCACCCAGTGCTGTTTACTTGCCTTTTATAAATATTCTTTTATGTTACTAAATTCAGAGGGAGTTGAGACTTCATTTATAACACATATTAAGTATTGATACTTTACATTTCAGTAGTTAAAACTGCCAAGATCTTGCAACTCCTAATATCTCACTGGAACGCAAATATACAAAGAAAAATCGCTGAAGCTGTGGGGCAGGCATGTTCTGCAGCCGAGCAGGGGATTGCGACATACCGGGGGGGGAGGTGTTCTAGGCATCCCCAGGGAGGGGAGGGAGCTGCCAGCACCCAGCAGCCTTTGCGAGAATGGCAGACGAGGTTTCAACAGGGACAGGAACAGTGGCAGCCACCCCCCCCCCCATACGTACGAAGGCAGCCAGCCTCTAGGGAGTATGAGCGATCAGGAGTGCAGCAGACAGGGCACGGCACGGACAAGGCGGTTTGACAAGGTGGTTTGTGCAGGGAGAGGGTTCTGTCACTGCTATTTCTAATGGTGGTTGTAATCTGCTCTCAAGGAGTTCCATCATGGTATCTACCTGGTAGGAAGCCATGTCCTCTGCGTCCCCTGTGGCCTCTGCAGCCATAGGAAGAAATGCAGCTACCAAGACAGAGCTCCCAAGGGAACATGCAGCCTTCCAGGTCTTAGGCTGCAGGGTGTTCCCAAGTTTTCTGTCAGTCTGATGGCAGCAGTGAGTACACCTGTGGGAGGTGCACCCAGGTTGAAGAACTGCTCAGCCTGGTGACAGAGCTTCGGGAGGAGGTGGGCAGGTGGAATCATAATCTACCATCCCTGAGAGAGGCGCATTGGTCAGCCACAAAGCAAGAAACAAAAGATCCCCTACCACTTTGACACCAGGCAGTATGAGGGGACATAGACACAGGGGGGAATGGCTGCTAGGGGCAGCAGGCAAACCCCCTCCCTGACTATCTCACCTTACCAGGTGTACTTACATATGTATTGGGTTTGTGTTGCAAGGGCTTGGTAATGGGGGGCTCCAGGGGTAGCCTCTGTGAGAAGAGTACAGAAACTGCCCCATGTTAGATAAAGGCCAGTTTCACCTGGCTCCAAAAGGGACCAGACGGTGGCCAGAGCTGAGCTAATGAGCAATGCTGGTTGCGCCTCTGTGAGAGCATATTTAAGAAAGGGAAAAAACTGCTGCAACAGCAGCTTGGGAGAGTGAGGAATGAGAAACAACCCTGCAGACATCAAAGACATCATTTATAAATACCCGAGGTGTGGGAGACAGAGGGATTTGGCCAACCTCTTTTCAGTGCTTTGTGGGGACAGGACAAAGGGTAATGACCACAAGATAGAGCACAGGAAGTTCCGCACCAACATGCGAAAGAACTTCTTCACGGTGAGGGTGACAGAGCGCTGGGACAGGCTGCCCAGGGAGGTTGTGGAGTCTCCTTTTCTGGAGATATTTAAGGCCCGTCTGGACGCCTACCTGGGCAGCCTGCTCTAAGGAACCTGCTTTGGCAGGGGGGTTGGACTCGATGATCTCTCAAGGTCCCTTCCAACCCCTACAATTCTGCGATTCTGTGATTCTATGAAGGTCAGTGAAGAAGGAGGGGGAGGAGGTGCTCCAGGTGCCGGAGCTGAAGTTCCCTTGCAGCCTGGGGAGAAGACCATTCTGGAGCAGGCTGTACCCCTGCAGCCCATGGTGTATCACAGAGAAGCAGATTTCTACAGTGCAGCCTGTGGAGGAGCCCACAGTGGAGCAGGTAGATTTGGCTTGAAGGAGGCTGTGGCCCATGGAGAGCCCCCGCAGGAACAGATTCCAGGCCAGAGCTGCAGCCTGTGGAGAGGAGCCCACACAGGAGCAGATGATCTGGCAGGAGCTGCTGCCTGTAGGGGACCCATGTTGGAGCAGTTCTTGAAGAGCTGCTACTTGTGGGAAGCCCACATAGGATCAGTTTTTGAAGGACTGCATCCTTGGGAGGGACCCCACCTTGGAGCAGGGGAAGAGAGTGACTGTGAAGGAGCAGTGGAGATGAAGCATTATGGACTGATCGCAACCCCCATTCCCTGTTCCCTTGCGCCGCTCAGGGGGAGGATGTAGGAAAGGGTGAAGGGAAGAGGGAAGGTGTTTTTAGTTTGCTTTTAGTTTGTCACTGTTCTAGGCTGTTAGTAATAGACAATAAATGATATTAATCCCCCTATGTTGAGTCTGTTTTGCCCATTATGATCATTGTTGAGTGATCTCCCTGTCCTTACCTCAGTCCCTGAGCCCTTTTCATCGTATTTTCTCCCCCTTTCCCTTTTGTGGAGGGGGAGTGAGAGAGCAGTTGTCATGGAGTTCAGCTGCCCAGCAGGGTAAAACCACCACAACATAACAGCTATGAGGCTCTGGAACTTGATGGGCAGGCAAAGGATGATGTGGACAAAGCTATGTCCAGGTTGTAGGGGATACCTAGGACAAGTCAGCCTACCCCCTGTATCACAACAACCTCCATCAAGAAAAAAAGAAGGGTCATTGTCATAGTGCCCATGATGGATGCACCTTTCTCAGAGGGGGAAAATGATTTTTATGCAGGAGTTAGAAGGGCTGATCAATAGGGCTTTAAACTAGATTTGAAGGGAGAAAGGGATAAAACTAGGCTTCTCAATGATAGGCATACCAAAATTTGAGGGACTGAGTACTAGTGAGACCCTTCGGTCTACTCCATGAGGTGCTAGGTATACTGAAGCACATTTGAAATGTTTGTACACCAATGTACACAGCATGAAGAAAAAGCAAGAAGAGCCAGAAGCCTTGGCTCAGTCCCAGAGCTACATCAGTTATATAAGTGAAACCTGGTAGTAAGAGTCCTGTGACTGGTGCATTACAATGGGCTCTTCAGAAGGGACAAGCAGGTGAGGAACCGTGGGGGTGGCTCTGTATGTAATGGACAGGATGGATTGTATGAAGCTTGCAGTTTGTGATGACATGGTTGAGATCCTCTGGGTAAGGATTAAGGGACAAGCAAATCAAGGGGATGTCATTGTGGGAGTCTACTACAGGCCACCCAGCCAGGATGACAACACAGATTAATTATTCTTTAAGGAACCAAGAGATACCTCTAGATCAGCTGCCCTTGTCCTTATGGAGGACTTCAACTTGCCAGACGATAGCTGGGAATACCACACAGGTGCACACAGGTACCACAACAGTCCAAGAGATTCCTAAAACAACTTGATGATAACTTCTTGGTATGGGTACTAAGGGACCTGACTAGGAAAGGTACCCTCCTAGACCTGTTGCCTGTGAACAGAGCAGGTCTCATGGATGAAGTGGTGATTGGTGTCCTTCTAGGCCATAGCAAACAAGAAGTAGTCGAGTTTAAAATATTTGGTGATAGGAGGAAAACTGCCAAACAAACTTCAACCCTGGATATAGGGAGAGCAGACTTCAGGCTGCTCAGGGAACTTGTTAGTAAGGTCCCCTGGGAAACTGCTTTTGAAGAAATTAGGGTCCATCAGTGCTGGTCACTTTTTAAGTGCCTGTACTGGGTTGGGCTGAGATAGAGTTAACTTTCCCTGCAGCGGCCCATATAGAGGGCACTTGTAGCTAGAGCAGCATTGGTATCACACCAGTGTTTTGTCTATTACTGAGCAATACTGGCTGTCCTGGTTTCAGTTAGGACAGTTAATTTTCTTCCTCGTAGCTGGTAGAATGCTATGTTTTGGCTTAGGATGAGAAGAGTGCTGATAACACCCTGATGTTTTAATTGTTGCAGAGTAGTGCTTACACCAAGCCAAGGACATCTCAGCTTCTTGCTCTGTCCTGCCAATGGGCAGGCTGGGGGTTCAGCAAGAGCTGGGAGGGGACAGACCCAGGACAGCTGACCCAAAGTGGCCAAAGGGGTATTCCATACCATCTGACGTCATGCTGAATAATATATAGGGGTGGCTAGCCAGGGGAGGAGGGCCAGACTGCTCGGGGTTAGGCTGGGAATCGGTCAGCGGATGGTGAGTAATTGCATTATGCATCACTTGTTTTGTACACATTAGTAGTAGTAGTACTATTATCATCATTATTGTTATTATTATTATTGTTATTATTATTTTCCTGTCTTAATAAACTGTCTTTATCTCAACTCACAGGCTTCACTTTCCTATATCTCTCCCCCATCTCAGACAGGGAGTGGGGAGAGTGAGCAAACGGCTGTGTGGTGTTTAGCTGCCAACCGGGTTAAACCACAACACTTGCACAGCATCAAGACTCTGTCCAAAACCCCACAGAGCCAGTAGGCTGAGGGTGGGCAAGAAGTGGGAGGGGACATGACCAGGGTAGCTGAACTAAACCAACCAAAGGGATATTCCATACCATATGGTGTCACACTCAGCAACAAAAGGTAGGAAAGGGAAAGGGGGGGGGGGGGTGTCTCTCGTTATGAAGACGTCTGTCTTCCCAAATAACCGCTATGTGTGCTGAGGCCTTGCTTCCCAGGATGTGGCCAAACATCACCTGTTGATCGGAAGCAGAGGAATTTTTTTTCCTCTCTCTATGCTTCCACATGGCCTTTTCATGTTTTTTCCCTCTTCCTTTTCCTTTTAATTAAATTATCCTCATCTCAACCTGTGAGTGTTTTATTTTCTTTCCAGAATGCTTTATTTTCTCCCTCTTCTTCTAAGGAGGGTGAGTGAGAGAAGAGTTGTGGTAGAGTTTAGCTGCCCAGCAGGGTAAACCAGCCCAGTGCTACCTCTTAAGAGCACAGGAACAGGCAATTCCAATATGTCTGAAGTCAAGTAGGCAGGGTAGAATGTTGGCTTGGCTGAGCAAAGATCTTCTAGAGCACAGGAGGAAACAGGAGATATGGTAGGACTACAGGCGGGAATAGGGGTAGCTTCTGCAAGAAGAATCCAGAAGCTGCCCCATGTTAGATAAGGTCCCTGTCGCTGGCCAGAGCCAGGCCAATAAGTGATGATGTTTGTGTCTTTGTGAGAGCATATTTGAAAAAGGGGAAAAACAACAACAACAACAACAAAAACCTGCACAAAAGCAGCTGGGAGAGAGAGAGGAGTGAAAAACAGCCTTGCAGACACCAAGGTCAGGGAAGAAGAAGGGGGAGAGGTGCTCCAGGCACTGGAGCAGAAGTCCCCTGCAGTCTGTGGAGAGGACCATGGTGAAGCAGGCTGTCCCCCTGCAGTCCATGGTGTAACATGGCGGAGTAGGTTTCCACACTGCAGCCCGTGGAGGAGACCACGATGAAGCAGGTGGACCTGCACTGACGGAGGCTGTGACCTGTGGAGGACCCCCACTGGATCAGACTCTGGGCCAGACCTGTAGCCCATGGAGAGGAGACCAAGCAGGAGCAGGTGACCTGGCAGGAGCTGCTGCCCGAGGGGGACCCAGGTTGGAGTAGTGTGCTCCTGATGGATGGACCCCGTGGTACGGACCCATAATTGGATCAGTTCTGGAAGAGCTGCTGCCTGTGGGAAGCCCATGCCAGATCAGTTTGGAAGGACTGTATCCCATGGGAGAGACCCCATGTTAGGACAGGCGAAGAGGGTGACCGAGAAGGAGTGGCAGAGACGAAGTGCTATAGACTGACCACAACCCCCATTCCCCATTCCCCTGTGCTGCTCAGGAGTAGGAGGTGGAAGAGGGTAGATGGGAGAAGGTGTTTTTGGTTTCTTTCCTTTGTTTCTCACTTCTCTAGATTGTTAGTAATAAGCAATAAATATTACTGTCTTCCTAATCTGAGTCTGTTTTGCCCATTATGATAATTGTTGAGTGATCTCCCCATCCTTATCTCAACCCTTGAGCCCTTTACATCGTATTTTCTCCCCCTTTTTCCTTTGAGGAGGGGGAGTGAGAGAGAGGCTGTAGTGGAGCTCGGCTGCCCACCCAAGTAAAACCACCACAGAGGGATGCTGTTCGTCTTTGTAGGGAGAAAATTCATGTGGCCAAAGGTCAATTAGAGTTGAAGCTGAACAGTGTTGTGGGGGACAACAAAAAGGGTTTTTAAAAATATGTTAACAGCAAAAGGAGGACCAGAGATAACATTGGTCCATTAATTGATGAGGATGGTCACATCACAAATACGAACGTAGACAAAGCAGAGATGTTTAATAGGTTCTTCACTTCTGTCTTCAACACCAGTGATCAGCTCTGGGACCCTGGGTGCTCTGAGTTGGAGGACCGTGACTGCGGAAACGATAAACTCCCAGTTAACCCCGAACTTCTTTGGGATTTGCTGCTCTACCTGGATTCATCTAAGTCCATGGGGCCTGATGGGATGAATCCCAGGGTACTCAGAGAGCTGGCTGATGTCATCATGAGACATCTCTCAATTACTTTTCAATGGTCTTGGGAATCTGGGGAGGTCCAAGTTGACTGGAAGCTGGCAAATGCTGTTCCAGTTTTCAAGAAGGGCAAGAAAGAAGACCCCGGTAATTACAGGCCTGTCAGTCTCACTTCAGTGAAATTATTACTCACTTCAGTAAAATTATGGAGAAAATTATTCGGAGTGTCATTGAAAAACACCTGAAGGACAACACATATATTGGTAACAGCCAACATGGGTTCACGAGGGGAAGGTCCTGCTTAAAAACTTAATTTCCTTTTATGACAAGGTCACACACATAGTTGACCACGGGAAGCCAGTTGATGTAATCTTTCTGGATTTCAGCAAAGCTTTTGATACTGTTTCTCAAAGTAACATTCTGGAAAAAATGTCTAGCACACAGCTATACAAATACATAATATGATGGGTGAACAGTTGCGTAATTCTGGATGAGGGGATCAATTGCACCCTCAGTAAGTTCACAGATGACACCAAGTTAGGTGCGTGTGTCGATCTGCTTGAGGGTAGGAAGGCTCTGCAGGAGGATCTGGATAGGCTGCACCGATGGGCTGAGGTCAACTGCATGAAGTTCAACAAGGCCAAGTACCGGGTCCTCCACCTGGGGCGCAATAACCCCAAGCAGAGCTACGGGCTGGGAGAGGAGTGGTTGGAAAGCTGCCAGGCAGAGAAGGACCTGGGAGTATTGGTTGATAGTCATCTGAATATGAGCCAGCAGTGTGCTCAGGTGGCCAAGAAGGCCAATGGCATCCTGGCTTGTATCAGAAACACTGTGACCAGCAGGACTAGGGAAGTGATTGTCCCCCTGTACTCGGCTTTTGTGAGGCCGCACCTCGAGTACTGTGTTCAGTTTTGGGCCCCTCGCTGCAAGAAGGACATTGAGGTGCTCGAGCAAGTCCAGAGAAGGGCAAAGAAGCTGGTGAGGGGTCTGGAGAACAAGTCCTACGAGGAGCGGCTGAGGGAGCTGGGTTTGTTCAGCCTGGAGAAAAGGAGGCTCAGGGGCAACCTTATCGCTCTTTATAAGTACATTAAAGGAGGCTGTAGAGGTGGGGGTTGGTCTACTCTCCCATGTGCCTGGTAACAGGATGAGGGGGAATGGGCTAAAGTTGCGCCAAGGGAGTTTTAGGTTGGATCTTAGGAAGAACTTCTTTACTGAGAGAGTTGTTAGGCATTGGAATGGGCTGCCCAGGGAAGTGGTGGAGTCACCGTCCCTGGAGGTCTTTAAAAGACGTTTAGATGTTGAACTTAGGGATATGGTTTAGTGGAGGACTTGTTAGTGTTAGGTCAGAGGTTGGACTCGATGATCTTGAGGTCTCTTCCAACCTAGACAATTCTGTGATTCTGTGATTCTATGATTCTGTCAGGGAGTGGTGTGGCAGTGCGGGTAATGGGTCAGGCTCAAAGGGTTGTAGTAAATTGGGTTACATCAGGGTGGCAGCCACTCACTAATGGGGTTCCCCAAGGCTTTGGTTTAGGACTTGTCCTCTTCGATGTTTTCATAAAGTATTTGGAAGCAGGGCTAGAAAGTGTTTTGAGTACATCTGCAGATGATGCCAAATTGGGAGGAGCTGTTAACTCTTTTGAGGGTGGAGAGGCCTCGCAGAGAGATCTCAACAACTTAAAGAGCTGGGCAATCACCAACAATATGAAGTTTAACAAGAGCAAGTGCCAGATTCTATACCTGGAACAGGGAAACCCTGGCTATTCTGAGACACAAAGTTGTGTTTTTTTGCAATAGAAGGTGTTTTTTCAATGGAAACTTCCACTACCCTTGCAAATTCAAAAGTGATTGTGCAGGCATGACAGTAGCATAGCAGTGGGGAGTATGTTAAGCAGATAGGGGAAGGTCCCACTGTCCTGAAATAAGGAGGATAGCTAAGAAAAACAGGATGAGCAGTACAAAATCAGTAAAAAACAAAAATCATGGGCCCTCAAGTCACGGAAGAAGGAAAAAAAGGAAAAGGAGAAATGAACGGTTGGTCAAATAAAATTGTATATAGGTGGTATAGAAGGGTGTCAAGTAGGTTGTGAACCTGTAGTACTCTGCCAATGAGGAGATGTGAAAAATCAGGTGTCGGTGTACTGGGCAGCTAAACCCCACAACCGCTCTCTCACTCCCCCTCCTTTAGATGAGGAGGGGGAGAAGTAAAGCAAAGAACAACTCACGGGTTGAGATAAGGATAATTTAATTAAAGGGAAATAATTATAATAATTAAATAAAGACTACCATGAACTAACAATTTAACTAAGGGGAAAATAAAAAGGGAAAGGGGAAAGGGAGGGGGAAAAAAAAATAAAAAGAAGGGAGGAAAACAAACAAACAAAATAAATGAAGGCTATATGGAAGTGCAGAGGAAAGAAATTACTCTCTACTTCCCACAAATGAGCGATGATTGACCACGTCCTTGAAGCAAGGCCTCAACGCACGCAGCCGGTGTTCGAGAGGAGGACCGACGTCTTCCAAACGAGAGCCCACCCCTCCCCTCTTCTTCCTGTTTCCACCTTTTATTGCTGAGTGTGACATCACATGGTATGGAATATCCCTTTGATTGGTTTAGGCCAGCTGCCCTAGTGATGTTTCTCTCCTCACCTTTTGCCCACCCCCTAAGAGGGTTAGAGAAAGGCCTAATACTGTGCCACTGCTGCTCAGCAGCAGACACAACACTGGTGTGATAACACTGCTGTTCCAGCTACAAGTACAGAGTACGGCACTGTATGGGCTGCTGCTGGGAAAGTTAACATTCCAGCCAGACCCAATACAGTCGGGTAATAGGGAATAAAAGGTCATGATATACTTTTACTGTGCACTCCTGCTTGCAGGATGCCTGCCATTGCAATTGTGAATAAAATAGCTTCACATAAAGTCCTGTCTGAAGAAAATTACTGAGATTTTTCTCACAATTTGGGGGCTCGTCCAGGATCTTGTTGCCTACTGAAGAGTTCTTGCCACCACAGACCAGAAGGTGCACCCTGCTCTTTGGGAGCTGCTCCAGGTGTGGGTCTGTGCCACAGGGTCTATTAATCAGGAGTGGGTTGATCCAGCTTGGGACACCCCCCCAACCTGCCCCCACACACACACCCCCACACCCCCGATCACCTGCTCCTGCATGGGCTCCTCTCCATGGGCTGCAGTGTGGAAATCTCCGCTGTGGTGCCCACAGGTTGCAAGAGGGGCAGCCTAGTCCACCATAAGCCTCTCTGTGGGCCACGGGAGGGCTTTGGCTCTGGCACCTGGAGCACCTCTTCCTCCTCCTCCTGCACTGACCTTGGTGTCTGCAGGTAGGTTTCTCACTCCTCTCTGTCTGTTGTGCATCAGGTGTTTTTTCCTTTTCTTGGATGTGCTCTCACAGAGGCACAAACTACATTGCTCATGGCTTGGCTCTGGGCAGTGGTGGGCCCCTTTGGAGATGGCTGAAAATGGCCTTTAGCTGCCATGGGGCAGCTGCTGGATTCTTCTCACAGGGGCTACCACTGAAGCACATACACACACATGCACACACACACCCCAGAACCATGCCACATAAACCCAGTACACTAGAGCAGTTAGGTCACTGCTAGAATGAAAAGTATCAGGGATTAAATTAACTAATGAACCCCCTAAAAAGGATTGGGGTAGAAGGGGCTGGGATAACAGTGCCACTTTTTGGGGACACCAAGCTGAGACTAGGGATTCAGTAATGAAATTGGACATTCAAATAGTAAATTGTTAGACTGGAATAATGGTGTGTGGTGGTTTTACTCAGGTGGGCAGACGAGCTCCACCACAACCGCTCTCTCACTCCCCCTCTCCTCAAAGAGGAAGGGGGAGAAAATACAACACAGAGAACTTGAGGTTTGAGATGAGAAAGGTTTAATTAAAGGGAAAGGGAATGGGGAGAAAAGGAAACAAAAGAAACAATAAGTCAACACGGAAGCACAGAAAGAAGGGAAAAAAATTATTCTCTACTTCCCATCAACGAGCGATGTTTGGCCACATCCTGGGAAGCAGGGCTTCAGAACATGTAGTGGTTGTTCAGGAGGAACAGCCCCCTCCCCCACGAGAGCCCCCCTTTTTATTGCTGAGTGTGACATCAGGTGTTATGGAATATCCCTTTGATTGGTTTAGGTCAGCTGCCCTGGCAATGTCCCCTCCCCATCACTTACCCACCCCCAGCCTGCTGGCTCTTGGGGGCTTGGAAGGAGTCCTGATGCTGTGCCAGCACTATGCGGCAATAGACACAACACTGGAGTGATACCAGTGCTGTTCCAGCTACGAGTGCAGAGCACAGCACTGTGTGGGCTGCTGCAGGGAAAGGTGACTCCAGCCCAGACAGACCGAACACATGGTGTTATTAATGGGGTGCTCTCAGATACTGGGAGCAAAGATATATTTGCCTTTGAATGGAAAGACTCTGAAATGGGGCGGAAGCAGCAATACAAATGGACAGTTTTACTTCAGGGGTTTACAGGGCCACCAAATTTATTTGGGCAAGTTCTAGAACAAATTTTGGAGCAATTCCAACCTCCAAAGGGGGTGCTACTGCATCCACAATATGTGGATGATCTTCTATTGTTAGGACAGAAGAAAACAGCTGTGAAGGAAGCAGCTAACAAGCTATTTGAATTTCTGGGAAAACAGGGCTTGAAAGTATTAGAAAATAAATTACAATACGTAGAAAGAGTAGTCGAGTATTTAGGGCATCTATCGTCTGAGGGAGAATGAAGAATAAATCCAGAGAAGATTCAGGGAACTGTTGAGCTACCCCTACCCAAAACTAAAAAGAACTAAAAAGTTTTAAGAGAAAGAGGTTTTCAAGGAATGAGGAGTCACGAAGTCCAAAGGAAAACAGATACTCCCTGAGGGGAGAGAAATGCTGAATAAAGTGCTAATGAGGCAAATATTAACCGTTTCACATCAAGAGGGTCATTGGGGAATTCAAGCAACCTGTGACACTGCTATGGAAATATGTATGTGTAGGAACATATATATACTCTGGCTGAACAAGTAGGCGGGAGTTTTGTAGTATGTCAAAAGGTAAATAGGAAAATTATCTGCAGTCAGCCCAAAGGGGGCAAGAAACAGGAATTCAACGCTTCCAAAATGTACAGGTAGATTTTACAGAACTCCTTAGAGTAGGTAGATTTAAATACTTATTAGTTTTGGTAGATCACTTGTCAGGGTGGGCGGAAGCTTTCCCTTCAGTATCTGCTACTGCGAACATAGTAATTGAAGTAATTCTAGAACAAGTAACTCCCAGGTATGGAATTGTTGAAAATATTGACTCTGATCAAGGAAATCACTTTATGTCAGAAATATTGCAAGGGCTAATGTGGACTCTAGGAATTAAGTGGAAATTTCACACTCCTTGGCATCCTTCCTCTTCTGGAAGGGTGGAGACGATCAGACAGTAAAGAAGCAGTTGACTAAGTTCTGGAAACAGCTTCCCCAGACGAAGTGCTTACCTTTGGCACTTCTCCAAATTCAAAATGTACCAAGAAAAGATGTGGGAGTTTAACTATATGAAATATTATTTGGACTGCTGTACTTGGACAACAGGAATGAATGACCTCAATTTGAGACAAAAGATGCATTTCTTAAGAACTATATACTCGGGCTGTCGTCCTCTTTGTCATCTCTCAGGACCTGTGGATCATTAGCTCAAACCCCACCCCTGGAAGCCCTGATCCATCCATTCCAAGAAGGAGATTCTGTTTTGATGCGAACATGGAGAGAATCGAAGCTGCAACCTGAGTGGGACGGACTGTTCCAGGTGCTCCTGACTACTGAGATGACAGTAAGAATGGCTGAGAATGGTGGACTCATACCTGGGTAAAAGCATCAGTTAACCCTGATACCAGAGAGACTGCATTAACAGACTTCTAAGGTTAAAACTGTTAAAACTAACTATTGTAAACCTTTAACTTCTCCTTAGAAGAATTCTTAATGAATTAATGAGTAAAAGGGATTGAATTACACAGAATTGGAGTGTTTCCAGGGAACACTCCCTGGAAGTGGGAGAAAGGGGGGTGTTTAATCCCCACCAGAAGAATCCTTATTAGTTTGTGATTTTTATTGTTTGTCTTAATTATTATTTCTTAATTATTATAGGGGTGTATATATATAGAGAGAGATGATATATTTTAATATCGCCTTAGTAATACCTGTTCTCACTGGATTTGTGATAGGATGGAGGGAAAAATCAGCATTTCCAGTTAATCCAGAACATCTCTCGAGTTCTATCTCGAAATAATTGTTGGATTTGCACCCAGCTACCTAGGAAGACCAAAGAGGCCTTGTCCCTGATTGCTGGTCCATTTCTAGCAATCCAGTGTCTGGATTCTCTAGATTTCTAAAAATGACAGATTCTACACAGTCCTGGGAAGGAATAGATTTTGAAGTTGAGCTCCATACACATAATCTTGGCTACAACATACTGTGTTATCAAAGGTGTCTTTTAAACAACATTGATAGAAACTCAGGGGGCAATAGTACTGTCCCTGGGTGTGGAAATATTATCCATGAAGTAGGGAATAATCCACACTGTACCGAATATGGTAGCTACGGGGATGCTAATACACATAATGCACACCAGATACAACATGAGAATCCTGTAACCGGATGGCTTATCCCGAATGGCAAGGGGTAGTTACTGGCTATGTGGCCAAAAAGTGGACACCATTTTGGTGTCCATTCCAATTCAGGAGATTCTATGATCCTATTCTATGATTCTAAGCTGTGTTCAACTTAGAAAATTGATTGCTTCATATGGACAGAACATTCCACAGCTCAGTCACTTGGCTTTGCAGCAATAACATGATAAAACCAGTACACATAAGTCTAATTAGCACTCGGGCCACAGAATTTCTAATACTTTTTAAAAGCCCTGGGCCAAATGCTGAAGTTTTCTTAGTTCAACCCAATTTGAAGTGCCATCACCTTTAGACTTCACTTTGCTTACGGTTGGAATTGCCACTAAATACTGCTGTACAAATACAAGTAGAAGATAACTGAAAAAAAATAATAATAAAGAAACAGAAAAAGAACTCCATGGGATGTTATACCTTCACGTTGGGTCTTTATTAATTACTCTTCAGTGCATAGTCCCCTTTGACTAAATGAACCATAACCAGATAGTACAGTACCATTTCCTGCCATACAGAAAATATTGGTCACTGATTTCATAGGGTGTGAGTTATAGAGAAGGCCTCATATTTAGAATGCAAGCTTGTCTCTACAAACCAAGGAAAGAATAGTCTGTAAATCCTAACTGGAAGTTTCAGTCCTAGCAGATGTAGAGGCAGGTTTTTGCAATTTTTTTTTAATCTTCTGTAGATTAAGAATTTAACAAACAGCAATCAAAGTTTAAATAGACTGTTAAGAAAAGACATTTAAATCCAGGTCAGTTTCCCCAGTTTACTAAATGCAATCACTGGTGTCAAAGTTAGAGGAAGCAGACATCGTAGCCAAGCTTTTTAAAAGAATGCCAGTTGTTTAAACAGGAACCATTTAAGTGGAGTTTAGCTATCTCTGTCTGTCCTCTGCCTTCATGGTTTCTGCAGGTCCTCAGTTATAATTTCTAAAGGTGTAGTTGCTCACAGAAGACTGTCAAATATACAAAGCAATAGCAGTCCAAGTAGCTATACTTTCTTCTCCCTGCACTGCTGTCTTGGCTGTATTGGTGGAGACGCAATGAGGTCTCCCCTCAGCCTCCTCCTTTCCAGGCTGAACAATCCAAGTGACCTAAACTGCTCCTCGTCCATCTTCCCCTCTAGGCCCTTCACCATCTTTGTGGCCCTTCTCTGGACACTCTCCAACAGTTTCATGTCCTTTTTGTACTGTGGTGCCCAGAACTGCACATAGTACTCGAGGTGAGGCTGCAGCAGCGCAGAGTAGAGCAGGACAATCACTTCCCTCGACCGACCAGCAATGCTATGCTTGATGCACCCCAGGATACAGTTGGCCCTCCTGGCTGCCAGGGCACACTGCTGGCTCATGTTCAGCTTGCTATCAACCACAAGCCCCAGATCCCTCTCTGCAGGGCTCCTCTCCAGCGTCTCATTGCCCAGTCTGTATGTATAGCGTGGGTTGCTCCATCCAAGGTGCAGAACCCGGCACTTGCTCTTGTTAAACTTCATGTGGTTGGTGATTGCCCAGTGATCAGCGAATTTAAGCCAAGCCCAGTGAACTTCAGCTGTTTACTTGTGGGTACAGCTCTCTCACCATCAGAAATGAATCTGAACTCATACTTCCTGAGTTGGAGACTTTTTAATTTATTATTGTTAGTCTTTGTACTTTAGAGACATTCTACCAGCACTTAAAATGCATCTTGGAAAATGCACTTATGAGGGTTTTTTAGCAGATGTTGTTTCTTTTCCTTTGCCACAGGTGAACATCAGGGGAAGCAACACCTTTTGTTCCCCATATTAGTGGACTGAGGTTTGCATGCCCTTCTTCATACAGTTTCTACCCAAGCATTAATGTCATCTATGACAGAAGCATAGCTATTTGGTCTAATGCAAGGAAATCTCAATTAAAGCACAGTTTAAAGGGTGGAAGCTGGAGAAAATAAAAAGGAAGTTTGTTAGTGTTTGAAGGCACTGCGATAATGTTTCCACTTAGACCACCAGTAACATAGCTTTGACAAAACAATACTTCACTGTCAGTACGTTATATGCGTTGAGGTGTTCCTATACATGCTGGTAGACCAATTGGTGGCATTTTGCAACTGATTAACTTCTGAACTGGCATATCACATTTTTGGTGGAAGATACCTGACCAAAGAGGTTAAAGTTTCTAAAGCTTTAAGGAATCTTTTTTTATTATTATTTTTAAGCATTACACATAAACTACTAGTTAAGAGTATGTACTTACAGTAAAAAGTACCTAGAAGAAAGTTATTTTAAAACCTGAAAAAAGTTTTCATCAAAGTGATTTGCTTTTATTTAGATATTAGAAAAATATAATCCTTCAAAAAATAAAGTTCACAAAAGCTTGTGAGAGGAATAACACTTTACTTTGAGTGTTCATGAATTCTGAAACTCAGATCTAAAAAAGGTCACATGTTAAATCTACTTTCCTCTCGGACCAGATTTTCTGCTTTTGACTTTTTGTAAATGGTAAGTGAATAAGTTATAATTCTAAAAAAAGGTAAGGCAGTCTTATTTCCCTATTCTGAGACTCTGAAATTCTGAATCTCCTAAATCAGTTCAAAATGTTTAATTTTAAGAACTCACTTGCACACTATCATTTTATTTGTAACAAGTATGCTTTTGTGAAATGTGTTCATCTGATTCGTGTCGATATGGAGCAATGCTAGGGCCGCATGATGAAAGTGACCTTCTGTCTTATATACCCTTGTATAGCCACAAGTCTAAGAAAAACAGAGTGGTTAATGTATATAGTTCTTGTATCTTGCAAAGGAATGGTCCAGCAATTTGTGTCAATAGAGGGTTTAAAGAATAAACCTTGAGACTCGGTCTAGGGGATAAGAGAACAAAGGAGTTTTCAAAAACTGTTGACTTTTGCATGGGACGCTGCGCAAGTCTCTGACATCTGGCCAAGAGATTAAGGAGAAAAGGGAAGCTGAAGGACGACAGAAGGACAAAGCCTGGGAGGAAGACTACGAGCCTTCAGCATGAGCGACCCCCAGAGGAATGGTTCGAATTCCGGGAACTAATCATAATAACCCTGCCTTTTTTAGAAGTAGTGATGAATATGTATTAGCCTAGAAGCATAAAAACCAGCCACCTGATGTAACTTGTGTGTGTCTTGGTGGAGCAGAGACTCCCGGCACACCCAGCACTGTTTGCTTGCCTCTATTCGTTTAATAAATTGTAAACTTTAATTGCAATCCTATTTGGGACTCAGTCATTTATTACATTTTTATCCTTGGTAACTCAGTAGTGAGCTAAACTGTCCTAACAGATATTCCAATGCAAAGCTCCTTATAAGGAAGAAATAATTCCTTCCCAGGGTCTATTCACAATAAATGTAAACTGTGCTCATTTCTTGAGGAAATACAGAGTAGCATTAATGTACAGAGCTCTGGGACTCTGACACACACAATGCCCTCCTCCTCAGTCCATCTGAGAATGACTTCATACATCAAGTATCAAGCCACAAAAAGGCAGAGGACAGAAATGAATGTCAAGAGGATTTAGCTCAAATTAAGATGTTTATCTCTTTATGTTATTTTAGAATATTGGTAAAGTATGCTTCGTATTTTAAGTACATTTTCCTAAATGCTTTTGGATTCTAGCATCTGACTCCAGATTTGGAATCATCATGGAATTTAATTAGAATAAAAAGCTGCACTTTGAAAGGGCTCTTTCAGTGCTGCTGGTTTATTTACACTTTCATAGAGAGACTCTAAAGTCTTAAAAGAGCTGGCAATACATATCCTAGACTATTTGATTTAAAATGCTACTAAAAGGCAAGGTTTCTATTTTTAACTCCAGAAATAAAAAAATAGTTTCTGAACATAACAAATAAAACTATTTAAGAAAATGCTTTAAAACAAAGATATCGATCAAGTACACTGTTTTCTTCATTGGCCAATCTTCATCAACACTCATGATTGTCCGTTTTTCCTCTGTTTGAATTTCCAGAGTCACTACACTGCAAAGTGTAGTGATATTTATTACCTTTACCTACAGCAGTGTTTTTCAGGTTTCAAATGATAAATGTTAAAATATATTTGGGATCCATAAAACCTATAGCTTTCTTAGAAGAACTGCTTTGTTATTGTTATAAATGAAGTCTCAACTCAATCTGAATCTAGTAATATTTATACTTATAAAAGGTATAAAAGGCAAGTAAACAGCACTGGGTGTGCGGGGAGTCTACGCTCCACCAACACGCACACACAAACATCAAACATTCTAAATATACAGAACATTGCTTTTACATACTAAACCGGAGTATGCCTATATATACATACAATCAGGAAAAGTAACAAACAATCCTTTAAGTTCCATGACTTAACAGTCTCAATTTTCCATTCCTTTTCTTGATTACAAACAAGGCTCCATTTTCCATTCCCTTTGAACAATATGTCTTGCTTTAAGTTGTCAAGAAACTCGGCTTTTGGGCCTTATGTATCCCGTTCTTCCCATATAGAAGAAAAACATATCCATCTCCTTTTCAAGGCCAATGAGGCCTGGGTCAAAAGGCATGTTCAGGCCACCAGGGGGTGTAACAACAAAAGCCTTCGATGGCAATAGCAGTGGGGGGGCCGATGGCTAGCAGTCGGATCAGTAAAGGAGCCCACAGCTCCCTCACTGTCTGGAAAACCACACGTTTCTGATTGTGGCTCCACACGGCTCTTTAAGGCCTCAGAGGCCGCTCGCCAGATGCCGAGCAATTCCATGGCAACCTTGTCGTTTTTAGTTGCAGAGTCCCACACCTTGACCTCAGTTTGGTCCCATGTTTCAGGATCATAAACTGTCCGATTGTTAATAAGGAGAACAAGCTGTAAGGTTACCAGGACAGTCTTTGTTTCTAAGGACATATGATTCCCCATAATGCGCAACTGCTTACCAGCAAGGGGCAGCTGTGTGCGTGGGTCCGCTTCTCTCAGCTCGAGCTTCTTTCCAGCTCCAGTGTGCCTATTTCCAGCGACTTTCTGTACAAGCTTCTCTGAGCGGTTTGCTGAGTCTGGCCGAACCCATCTTCATGAGGCAATCAATGTGCCTGTTCCCGTCCTGGTCTCCATTCTGCTAGCCTGCTCCTTTTCATTCCTTCTTTCTGCTTCTTTATTGATGACATAACTTCATCGTGTTGCCTTTTTTTTTTTTTTATCTTGAGGACAGGCTCCCCTCTTTATACCCTTCTCCCCACAGCAGTCCTTTTCAAAACAACTTTTCATTGGTCAAACAACTTTGCATATAACAGCAACAGCAAACACCCAGAAACTTCCATGCCTTAATGGCTGGAGAACAAGCAACCAGAGACTGCATGGAGTCTCCTGAATCACGAATCACCCTTCTTTGTTCCCTCTAAACTCTTTTACATTCCTGATGGCCTCATCGTTAAGAGTCTGATGTTTTCATTAGCCACGGGGCTTTCCAACCCCTATTCGCAATTGCAATGGGGGGCCCCACAAGCTGGAGAGAGCGCATCTACTAGTTCCAAAACACAGTTTATATACCTTTTGATGGCAGGACCCTCCCCTGTTTCCCCACTGAGTGGGTAATGCAGGTTCACAATCTGATGCTTCACAAACAATGCATGGCCTTCAGTTGCCGGCCTGCTAAATTTCAAATTTCTTTTGACATTTTTACTGCTTGAAGTGGTAATGTTTCTTCACTTATCTGACTTGACACCGTGATTTTCACCTAATTGTCCTAAGGAGTCCAGTTGCCTGCATTTTACAAGATCACCTGCTTAAGCTTTCTTATCACCTAAAGCATATCTCAGTACCACATTCCCTCCTTCTAAACAATGTAACTCTGCAAAAACAACATTTCTATTCCTACAATACCCCCCTTTGCTTTTTTTTATCAACTGTTGATTTTTGCAAAATCTTTCTCTAAGGTGTAATTTGGTAGATTTCTCCTTCTTCTTCGCTTTCTTTGCTCTCCATCTCCTCTAATATCATCATTTTATCTGAGTAGGGTGGTGGATCCATGGTCATTTGTTTCAATAATGTGGTTTCAATTAACCGCTGGACAAGTCCCCTTACACAGGGGATAATGCAATAGCCAATAGCTGTCAAAACTCCTGCTACTACAATCAAGGATGTAAATATGGACATTACCATATCTTTCCATTTACCAAACCAAGATTCCAATCATCCTGTGATGGAAGTGTCTGCTCCCAAATTTTCTTCCAATTCATTGTGGTGGTAAGTCCTTGCAATGCTCTAGTTACTGAGCCATCTGGGACAGTATTGTTGGGTATAAGAGTGCAACAATGGTTGTTCAGTATCACACACACACACACCCCTCCTTCCTCTGCCAGCATCATATCTAATGATATCCTGTTTTCCTAAGCCATTTTGCTGGTGACATCTAGTTGTTCAGCAATTCCTCTCATCGCATCCCTGGTAAAACTGATGAATTATAATATATGCTGATTATAATAGATATAATTAATCCAATCCACATTTTTATTGATTGTTACCCACCAGAACAGTGACTCAAACCCTGCAGCAATTTGATTTCTGGCTTTATGTTCATCCGGAACTCCTCTAGGTACCCCAATAGAATCTATGTATACTCTATCATCAAATGATATTCCTAAGCCTCTTTTACTTCTTCTGGGTATTTGTGATGTTTCTCTTTCAAATGCCAGGGTGAAGGGTATAGCTAATTGAACAAGTGCACAAGTGCCTTCCCAATTAGATGATAGGGTGGACGGTAAGAACAGGCAGTTCCTAAATATCGCCAGTCAGGCAGGCGTGGCAGGAGGCCGGCGTGGCTGACCAGGAACATTCTTATGGAGATTAGGCAGAAACAGAGAGTGTTTCGCTACTGGAAGGAGGGCCAGGTGACATGGAAAGAATACAGGGATGCTGTTCGTGTTTGTAGGAAGAAAATTCGTGTGGCTAAAGCACACCTAGAGTTGAAGCTGGCTGTGTCTGTGAGAGAAAATAAAAAGGTTTTTTTTAGATATGTGAATGGAAAAAGGAGAACTAAAGAATACATAGGGCCGCTCCTTGATAGGGAAGGTCTCCTCACAGACAATGACATAGGCAAAACAGAGACGCTTAACGCCTTCTTTGCCTCTGTCTTCAATGCCGATGATGGGCTTCGGGACCCAGGGTGCCCTGAGCTGGAGGACCGGGACGGTGGGGATGACAAACTCCCAACCGCCCCTGAACGTGTGCGGGATTTGCTACTCCACCTGGATCCCTACAAGTCCATGGGTCCGGATGGGATTCATCCCCGGGTGCTGAAAGAGCTGGCGGACGTCATTGCGGAACCTCTCTCAATTATTTTTCAACGATCCTGGGAGTCTGGAGAGGTCCCGGTAGACTGGAAGCTACGATGGGTGAGCAATTGGCTAACGGGCAGGGCCCAAAGGGTTATGGTGAATGGGGCTGCGTCAGGCTGGCGGGCGGTCACCAGTGGGGTCCCTCAAGGCTCCATTTTAGGGCCGGTACTTTTCAATATTTTTATAAACGATCTGGATGTAGGAATAGAAGGTATTTTGAGCAAGTTTGCTGATGACACCAAACTTGGAGGAGTTGTGGACTCGAATGAGGGTGGAAAGGCCTTGCAGAGGGATCTGGATAGGTTGGAGAGCTGGGCGATCACCAACCGCATGAAGTTCAATAAGAGCAAGTGCCGGGTCCTGCACCTGGGACGGGGAAACCCTGGCTGCACGTACAGACTGGGCGATGAGACGCTGGAGAGCAGCCTAGAAGAGAGGGATCTGGGGGTCGTGGTAGACAGCAAGTTGAATATGAGCCAGCAGTGTGCCCTGGCAGCCAGGAGGGCCAACTGTGTCCTGGGGTGCATCAAGCACGGCATCGCTAGTAGGTCGAGGGAGGTGATTGTCCCGCTCTACTCTGCGCTGGTGCGGCCTCACCTCGAGTACTGTGTGCAGTTCTGGGCACCACAGTATAAAAAGGACATGAAACTGTTGGAGAGTGTCCAGAGGAGGGCTACGAAGATGGTGAAAGGCCTGGAGGGGAAGACGTATGAGGAACGGCTGAGGGCACTGGGCCTGTTCAGCCTGGAGAAGAGGAGGCTGAGGGGAGACCTCATCGCAGTCTACAACTTCCTCGTAAGGGGGTGTCGAGAGGCAGGAGACCTTTTCTCCATTAACACCAGCGACAGGACCCGCGGGAACGGGGTTAAGCTGAGGCAGGGGAAGTTTAGGCTTGACATCAGGAGGGGGTTCTTCACAGAGAGGGTGGTTGCACACTGGAACAGGCTCCCCAGGGAAGTGGTCACTGCACCGAGCCTGTCTGAATTTAAGAAGAGATTGGACTGTGCACTGTCCTGGTTTCAGTTAGCACAGAATTAATTTTCTTCCTAGTAGCTGGTGGAATGCTGTGTTTTGGCTTAGGATGAGAAGAGTGCTGATAACACCCCGATGCTTTAATTGTTGCAGAGCAGTGCTTATACTAAGCCAAGGACATCTCAGCCTTTTGCTCTGTCCTGCCAACGGGCAGGCTGGGGGTGCAGTAAGAGCTGGGAGGGGACAGACCCAGGACAGGTGACCCAAACTAGCCAAAGGGGTATTCCATACCATCTGACGTCATGCTAAACAATATATAGGGGTGGCTAGCCAGCGGGAGGGGGCCGGACTGCTCGGGGTTAGGCTGGGCATCGGTCAGCGGGTGGTGAGCAATTGCATTGTGCATCACTTGTTTGTACATACTATTATTACTTTCGTATTATCACCATTATATCATTATTGTTATTATTGTTATTATTATTTTGTTATTATTATTTTCCTGTCTTATTAAACTGTCTTTATCTCAACTCACGGGCTTCACTTTCCATTTCTCTCCCCCGTCCCAGAGAGGGAGGGGGGAGGGTGAGCGAACGGCTGCGTGGTGTTTAGCTGCCGGCCGGGTTAAACCACGACAGTCCTTTTTGGCGCCCAACGTGGGGCACGAAAGGTTGAGATAACGACAGATCTGATCAGAGTGTGTTAAACTAAAATTGGTGTAAGGATTAGACCTGCTTAATAGTCACTTGTCATGATGCTGATTGCTTTAATCTCAACTCTGCTGCGCCTGTTTTCCAAATTGAGTATTATAGTACATTATTTTCCGTATTTGCTCTCTGTAGTATTGTTTATCCTCTCTGGGCCCTGGTTTCAGATCATTATGGTACTGAGTGTTATAGCAATGGCTTATGAGACGATAAGATATCTGGTCATGACTCTAACTTGGTATTTATACTCAGTAACATCGTGGACTCTGTACTTTGGAAACAGTATCTTGGGAACTATTAGCAATTATACCTATTGTTTTTCTCCGTTAGAGAGTCAATCTGTGGAGGGGAAAGGGGAAGATATTTTTTCTTACTTGATTACTCTCCCTTTCTCCTTCACCACCCCTGTATCCTCCTGGATCACTCTGCCTTCCTCCTTCACCACCCTCTTATCCCCTGAGCTTGTCAAAATAGCTCTCCAAGATATTGAATATTATTGGGATACTCAGACCACCATAGTCTTGTTGTTCTGCCTCCTGAATGCACTTCAGATTCTGCTTATAGTTAAACAACTACTTGGGAAGCTCATCCGGAGATCTGCCCGGAGGCAGTATAGTTGTGGGTGGCAGGGAGTATGGGTGGATATGGGCAGGCATCTAGAGCAGTTGGCACCCCCAGTGTGTTGGAAATTCACCCCTGAACAATGGCAAAATCCTCAAAAACTGGCAGAATGCTTGAAAAAAAGGTGTCATGATTCTGGCAGTTCCAAAGTAACACAAATCATTGTAACGTGCTGGGGCCTGGCTCATGCCTATCGAGCTGCCATTGATACTGCTATCAACTTAGTGACAGACCCTGCGGCCACTCCAAGCCCTGTGACAGATCCAACGGCCACTGTGACCCCTACGGTGGATTCTGCAGCCGCTCCAGCTCCGGTTCCTGCAGCCGCTCCAGTCCCAGCTCCTGCAGCCACTCCAGATCTGGTTCCTGCAGCCGCTCCAGCCCCAGCTCCTGCAGCCGCTCCAGCCCCAGCTCCTGCAGCCGCTCAAGCTCCAGCTCCTGCAGCCGCTCCAGCTCCAGCTCCTGCAGCCGCTCCAGCTCCAGCTCCTGCCACTGCTCCAGTCCCAGATCCTGCAGCTGCTCCAGTCCCAGTTCCTGCAGTCACTCCAGTCCCAGCTCCTGCAGCCACTCCAGCTCCAGCTCCTGCAGCCGCTCCAGCTCCAGCTCCTACTGCTGCTCCAGTCCCAGCTCCTGCAACTGCTCCAGCTCCAGCTCCAGCTCCTGTAGCCGCTACAGCTCCAGTTCCTGCAACCGCTCCAGCTTCTGCAGCCGCTCCAGCTCCTGTGGCCGTGTCAGAGAAACAATCTGTAGCAGTGCAAGTTGACCCTGCAGAGGGTATTCCAACCCCTGTAACGGGGTCAGAGAAACAAGCTGTAGCAGTGCAAGTTGACCCTGCAGAGGGTATTCCAACCCCTGTAACGGGGTCAGAGAAACGAGCTGTAGCAGTGCAAGTTGACCCTGCAGAGGGTATTCCAACCCCTGTAATGGGGTCAGAGAAACGAGCTGTAGCAGTGCAAGCTGCCCCTGCAGAGGGTATTCCAACCCCTGTGGCAGACCCTGTAACAAAGTCAGAGAAACGAGCAGTAGCAGTGCAAGCTGCCCCTGTAGAGAAGGTGAAAAAATGGTATAGAGATTCAGGTCGTTTAGAACGCAGAGAGTCTTCTGCCAATCCAGGTAAGGCTTCTGCCAAAACTAGGTATAGAGATGACGAAGATGACGACGACGCTGGGCCATCAAGGATTCAGGAGGAGGAAGATGAGGATGCCGAAAAAGCAACAGTAACTACCCGAAGCCTAAACGAACGTGAGCTACGAGATGTGCAAAAAGATTTTGGTCGCTGTATAGGTGAGCAGCTTGTCACCTGGCTGCTCCGGTGCTGGGACTCTGGAGCCAATTGTGTGGAATTAGACGGCAGGGAAGCCAAGCGGCTGGGATCCCTTGCTCGAGACGCCGGCATTGACAAAGCAATTGCAGATGGAGCACAACCCACCAGCCTCTGGAGGCGTCTCCTCTCAGCTGTGAGGGAAAGGTATCCCTTCAAGGAAGAACTTTTATGCTTACCAGGCAAGTGGACCACTATGGAGAAGGGAATCCAGTACCTGAGGGAATTAGCCGTACGGGAAGTGATTTATGAGGATCCAGACCTCAGACAAACATCCAAAGATCCAGATGAAGTCAAGTGTACACGACCCATGTGGCGGAAGTTTGTACGGAGTGCACCATCATCATATGCCAGCTCATTGGCAATAATGGCCTGGAAAGAGGATGAGGAACCCACAGTGGATGAAGCGGCTAAACAACTCCAGCAGTACGAAGAAAGTCTCTCCTCTTCCTTACAGGCCTGCGTCTCAGCTGTGGAGAAACTTTCTGAAGAGGTCCACCAACTTAAAGAGAATCTATCTTCCTCCCCACCTGACCCAACCAGTGTCCAACGACCGAAAGAGAACACCTGGGAGAAAACACTTTCTGAAAAGTTTCACCAACTTGAAGAGAGATTATTCTCCTCTGTACCTGTACAAAGCAGTGTCTCAGCTGTCAGGGGTAGGCGTTCACCCACACAAGGAAGACGATATGGTGGGTACTCACCCCGTGCCACCCTGTGGTTTTACTTACGAGACCATGGAGAGGACATGAGAAAATGGGATGGAAAATCTACCGCGACCCTAGAGGCACGGGTACGTGAGTTGCAAAAGAAAACAATCAGGAAAAAGGGATTCTCCGAAAAGTTTGCTGCTCCAACTTCCAGCAGACAGTCCTTCAAACACAGAAACGAGGAAGATTCTGACCAGGATTAGGGGGGCCCTGCCTCCAGCCAGGGGGAGGAAAGGGACAATCGAGTTTATTGGACTGTGTGGATTCGATGGCCTGGCACATCACGTGCACAGTAGTATAAGGCTTTAGTAGACACCGGTGCACAATGTACTATAATGCCATCGAGCTATAAAGGACCAGAGCCCATTTGTATTTGTGGAGTGACAGGGGGATCTCAGCAGTTGACTGTATTGGAGGCTGAAGTGAGTCTGACTGGGAATGAGTGGGAAAAGCACCGCATTGTGACTGGCCCGGATGCTCCATGTATCCTTGGCATAGACTATCTTAGAAGAGGATATTGCAAGGACCCAAAAGGGTTCCGGTGGGCTTTTGGTATAGCTGCCTTAGAGACAGAGGGCATTAAACAATTATCTACCTTGCCTGGTCTCTCAGAGGACCCCTCTGTTGTGGGGTTGCTGAGGGTCGAAGAACAGCAAGTGCCAATCGCTACCACAACTGTGCACCGGCGGCAATATCGCACCAACCGAGACTCCCTGATCCCCATCCATAAGCTAATTCGTCAATTGGAGAGCCAAGGAGTGATCAGCAAGACTCATTCACCTTTCAATAGTCCCATATGGCCAGTGCGAAAGTCTAATGGCGAGTGGAGACTAACAGTGGACTATCGTGGCCTGAACGAAGTCACGCCACCACTGAGTGCTGCAGTGCCGGACATGCTGGAACTTCAGTATGAACTTGAATCGAAGGCAGCCAAGTGGTACGCCACAATTGATATCGCTAATGCATTTTTCTCCATCCCTCTAGCAGCAGAGTGCAGGCCACAATTTGCCTTCACTTGGAGGGGAGTCCAATATACTTGGAATAGGCTGCCCCAGGGGTGGAAACACAGCCCTACCATTTGCCATGGGCTGATCCAGTCTGCACTAGAGCAGGGGGAAGCTCCTGAACACCTGCAGTACATCGATGACATTATTGTGTGGGGTGACACAGCAGAGGAAGTTTTCGAGAAAGGGAAGAAAATAGTCCAAATCCTTCTGAAAGCCGGTTTTGCCATAAAACAAAATAAAGTCAAAGGACCTGCACGAGAGATCCAGTTTTTAGGAATAAAATGGCAAGATGGACGTCGTCAAATCCCAATGGATGTGATCAACAAAATAACAGCTATGTCTCCACCAACTAGCAAAAAAGAAACACAGACTTTCCTAGGTGTTGTGGGGTTTTGGAGAATGCACATCCCAAATTACAGTCTGATTGTAAACCCGCTCTACCAAGTAACCCGTAAGAAGAATGAGTTTGAATGGGGCCCTGAACAACGACAAGCCTTTGAACAAATCAAGCAGGAAATAGTCCATGCAGTAGCCCTTGGGCCAGTTCGAACAGGACCAGATGTAAAGAATGTGCTCTACACTGCAGCCGGGGAGAACGGCCCCACCTGGAGCCTCTGGCAGAAAGAACCTGGGGAAACTCGAGGTCGGCCTCTGGGGTTTTGGAGTCGGGGATACAGAGGATCTGAGGCCCGCTATACTCCAACTGAAAAGGAGATATTGGCAGCATATGAAGGAGTTCGATCTGCTTCGGAGGTGGTCGGTACTGAAGCGCAGCTCCTCCTAGCACCCCGATTGCCGGTACTAGGCTGGATGTTCAAGGGAAGGGTCCCCTCTACGCATCATGCAACTGATGCTACATGGAGCAAGTGGGTTGCACTGATTACTCAGCGGGCTCGAATAGGAAACCCCAGTCGCCCAGGAATATTGGAAGTGATCATGGACTGGCCAGAAGGCAAATACTTTGGGATATCATCAGAGGAGGAGGTGGGTCGTGCTGAAGAAGCCCCACTGTACAACCAGTTGCCAGAGAATGAAAAGAAATATGCCCTGTTCACTGATGGGTCCTGTCGTATTGTGGGGAAGCATCGGAGATGGAAGGCTGCTGTATGGAGTCCTACGCGACGAGTTGCAGAAGCTGCTGAGGGAGAAGGTGAATCGAGTCAGTTTGCAGAAGTGAAAGCCATTCAGCTGGCTTTAGACATTGCTGAACGAGAAAAATGGCCAGTTCTCTATCTCTACACCGATTCATGGATGGTAGCAAATGCCCTGTGGGGATGGTTACAGCAATGGAAGCAAAACAACTGGCAGCGTAGGGGCAAACCCATCTGGGCTGCTGCATTGTGGCAAGATATTGCTGCTCGGGTAGAGAACCTGGCTGTGAAAGTACGCCACGTAGATGCTCATGTGCCCAAGAATCGGGCTACTGAAGAACATCAAAACAACCAGCAGGTGGATCAGGCTGCTAAGATTGAAGTAGCTCAGGTGGACCTGGATTGGCAGCATAAAGGTGAATTATTTATAGCCCGATGGGCCCATGACACCTCAGGCCATCAAGGTAGAGACGCAACATACAGATGGGCTCGTGATCGAGGGGTGGACTTGACCATGGACGCTATAGCACAGGTTATTCATGACTGTGAAACATGTGCTGCAATCAAGCAAGCCAAACGGTCAAAGCCTCTTTGGTATGGAGGACGATGGCTGAAATATAAATATGGAGAGGCCTGGCAGATTGATTACATCACACTCCCTCAAACTCGCAATGGCAAGCGCCACGTACTTACAATGGTGGAAGCAACCACCGGATGGCTGGAAACATATCCTGTGCCTCATGCTACCGCCCGGAACACCATCCTGGGCCTTGAAAAGCAAGTCCTATGGCGACATGGCACCCCAGAAAGAATAGAATCAGACAATGGGACTCACTTCCGAAACAACCTTATAGACACTTGGGCCAAAGAACATGGTATTGAATGGGTGTATCACATCCCCTATCATGCACCAGCCTCCGGGAAAGTTGAACGATACAATGGCCTGTTAAAGACTACCTTGAAAGCAATGGGCGCTGGGACGTTCAAAAACTGGGATATGCATTTGGCAAAGGCCACCTGGTTAGTCAATACTAGGGATCTACCAACCGAGCTGGACCTGCCCAATCAAACCTGTTACGTACTGTAGATGGGGATAAAGTTCCTGTAGTGCATGTAAAAAATATGCTGGGTAAAACAGTCTGGGCTACTCCTGCCTCAGGAAAAGGCAAACCTATTCGTGGAATTGTTTTCGCTCAGGGACCTGGATACACTTGGTGGGTGATGCAAAAGAACGGAGAGGTGCGGTGTGTACCTCAAGGAGATTTAATACTGGGTGAGAATAGCCCATGAACTGAATTGTACCATGTTAAATAATATGTTATACTGTATGTTATCACTACCATGATTACTATAGGTGACTAATTAGAATGTATGGAAAAGAGTGTAACCTGAGCATGACATAAATGGTATGCAATAAGGGGTGGATAGATGTCCTGGTTTCAGTTAGCACAGAATTAATTTTCTTCCTAGTAGCTGGTGGAATGCTGTGTTTTGGCTTAGGATGAGAAGAGTGCTGATAAAACTCCGATGCTTTAATTGTTGCAGAGCAGTGCTTATACTAAGCCAAGGACATCTCAGCCTTTTGCTCTGTCCTGCCAACGGGCAGGCTGGGGGTGCAGTAAGAGCTGGGAGGGGACAGACCCAGGACAGGTGACCCAAACTAGCCAAAGGGGTATTCCATACCATCTGACGTCATGCTAAACAATATATAGGGGTGGCTAGCCGGGGGGAGGGGGCCGGACTGCTCGGGGTTAGGCTGGGCATCGGTCAGCGGGTGGTGAGCAATTGCATTGTGCATCACTTGTTTGTACATACTATTATTACTTTCGTATTATCACCATTGTATCATTATTGTTATTATTGTTATTATTATTTTGTTATTATTATTTTCCTGTCTTATTAAACTGTCTTTATCTCAACTCACGGGCTTCACTTTCCATTTCTCTCCCCCGTCCCAGAGAGGGAGGGGGGAGGGTGAGCGAACGGCTGCGTGGTGTTTAGCTGCCGGCCGGGTTAAACCACGACAAAAATAAAATAAAATAAAATAAATAAAATAAAATAAAATATTAAACATGAAAGAAAAAAAATAAAAAAGAAAAAGAAAAAGAAAAAGAAAAAGAAAAAGAAAAAGAAAAAGAAAAAGAAAAAGAAAAAGAAAAAGAAAAAGAAAAAGAAAAAGAAAAAGAAAAAGAAAAAAAGGAAAAAGAAAAAGAAAAAGAAAAAGAAAAAGAAAAAGAAAAAGAAAAAGAAAAAGAAAAAGAAAAAGAAAAAGAAGAAGAAGAAGAAGAAGAAGAAGAAGAAGAAGAAGAAGAGAAAAGAAAAAGAAAAAGAAAAAGAAAAAGAAAAAGAAAAAGAAAAAGAAAAAGAAAAAGAAAAAGAAAAAGAAAAAGAAAAAGAAAAAGAAAAAGAAAAAGAAAAAGAAAAAGAAAAAGAAAAAGAAAAAGAAATAGAAGAAGAAGAAGAAGAAGAAAAAGAAAAAGAAATAGAAGAAGAAGAAGAAGAAGAAGAAGAAGAAGAAGAAGAAGAAGAAGAAGAAGAAGAAGAAGAAGAAGAAGAAGAAGAAGAAGAAAAAGATCCTCTATTGAGAGCTGACCTTTATGATTATGATATCTTTTATGTTCTTGGCCTTCTGCTCTAGCATAGAGCACACAGCTAGACTTGACAGATTCCAGGAGTTAAATAATGTTGCAATGCAACAAATGTTGCAACAAATGTTGCTTCAAGCCCAGCTCAGTTCCACTCCTGAGCAGAAATGTTAGATGTGGCTTGTATATACAAAATGACATGTAATGAAACTGGACATATTTCTAAAGAAGACTGTTAATATATAAAGTTTCACTATATGTGATTCATTAGGAATTAGAAATGTTCTGAATATTTGTACAAATTTCAATTAATGCAAGATTTTCAGGTGGAATTAATACAAATAAATAAAATCCCAAAACAAAATAATAATGATTCAGAGATAACTGACTGAACAGCTGAAATATGTATATATTAATGCTTCTAAACAGCCTAGTTATCCTCTTATATTTATTAATGAAATTAAAATGCTATTACTGGCACTGTTCATCTCTTCACTTTCAAGTCTAGGCCAAGACAAAACACAAAAATATCAAATATCTCATAAGGAAAAAATTGTCCACAGAATACTGCCCAAATATTTACAAATCTTCAAAGATCTTTAACTTGCAGAGCAAAGTGATTCTGGCAAACATCAAGAAACTAACATACTTTGAGTTACTCACCATTGAACTGTCCAGTAAACTGGGCCTAACATGAGTGCAAGACACTACTGAACGATGTTTCCCTGCTATTAACTACTGAACAAGAAAGCACTTCAGAGAAAAGGATTATTCCAGGTGGCCAGTGGGACACACTCCAGCCTAATCAGTCAGTTTCTGTCTTGGAACTATGATTCTAATAGTAGCAAAATAGTAAGCAGATTGTTTAAAATAATTAAAAGGTAAATTCGTCAAAATGAAGTAAGATACAGCATTTAAATTTACTCTGCTGAAACCACAGAACTATAGACAAAATATCCCGTCTTATCTACATCTGCATCAATCATAGAATCATTGATCATGTCTAAGGTCTAAGGTTGGAAAAGAACCTTCAGGATCATCTGGTCCAACCATCACCCAATATTACCCACCACACCATATCCCTAAGCATCATGTCCATCCTTTCCTTAAACATCTCCAGGGATGGTGACTCCACTACCTACCTGGGCAATCCATTCCAATGTTTGACCACTCTTTCTGAAAATAAATGCCTCCTAATTGCCAGCATGAACCTCCTCTGGTGCAACTGGAGGACATTCCCTCTTGTCTTATTGCTAGTTACCAGTGAGAAGAGGATGACCCCCAGCTCCCCACACCTTCTTTTCAGGTAGTGGTAGAGAGCAATAAGGTCTCCCCTGAGCCTCCCATTCTCTAGGCTAAACAATCCCAGTTCCCTCAGCCACTCCTCATAAGACTTATGCTCCAGATCCTTCACCATATTCACAGTCCTTCTCTGGACACGTTCCAGGGCCTCGATGTCTTTATAGTGGTGATGGACCTGAAACTGAGGTGTGGCCTCACCAGAGCACAGGCCTTTTTTTGAAGACTCAGTTTCCCATATCTGTAAGCCAAGATGTAATTCAATATGGCTTCATAAAGAGAACTTTTTTTTCTTCCCTCCGTCTCTAACTTTTTGATACACAAGTTGCCATAAAGCTAAGCAACCAAAAAAATCATACAACAATGCAATATTCTTGGAAAATCTATACAAAATGTGTGCTAATGTCCTTATGATTCTCTCTCTCTATATATATACACACACATATACATGCAGAAGTCACATATACGAAAAGCATATTATAAAATAAAGTTTATACATATGTCTAATAAATACACTATATATTTATTGACTTTATGCAGGGAATGTATAGATTTATTATGAATGTATGTGTATGACAGTGTGTGTGTGAGTGCATGTGTGTGTTTATGTGCATACTTATGTTTCAATGGCAAGATCTTTAAAGAGGATGTGAACAGGAATAGGAACATACCCAAATGTTTGCAGATATTCTGAGATGGGAGAAGCTCAGTTAAAATGATTTTGCAACCTTATCAATGGTAGGTGCAACCAATGCTCTGTAATATCCAGATAGATGTATCTTGTTAACTGCCTCATCCTGTGGTGTCATCATTACTATAATTAATGAATTACCATAGCAAACTGCAGTGACTATAAAGTTTTAGAAAATAAGCAGACGTTACCTGCGATAATGTGGGTTTGTGGACACCAATGGCATATATTTCATATTGGACTGGTTAGGAACGATGACACCAGCAATGCCCTTCACTTAAGGGGGAAAAAGAAATCAATTTAGAACTGTCCTGAATGAAAAACTTTGCCCTTTTGCTGCCTTTCCTAATAGAAAACAAGTTAAAATGTACCATTGGGCAGGTTAATTGACTTACAAGTATGTCTTTTTAATAAGTGTCATAAAGTATGTCATGCAGCTGAAACTTGCTTTCAGTGCATTTTTTAAACTGTTGTCAACCAGATTAAAGTTTATTGTTCACATGTAAGTTTCCTTTTTCGAGCAGTAATGAAAGACATTAAATTGATTTGCCATGCGTGGATATGAAGTGGTTTATGTCCTTTGCTCTTTGTCAATGTGCCTTTCCCAGATGCTTGCTTTCTTTGCTGTTTGTCTAAGCAATGAATGTTCATGAAATGTTCTCACTTCCCCATGACCTGAGATGCAACTCTTCATTTCTTTGGTGTCCCATTAAAGTTTAGTGTTTATAAGGACTGGATTCATCTCAGCTTTACTTCAGTCTTGTCTTTTCATAAGACTTTGAAATTTTGATGGGGTTGTGGTTGAAGAAATCCTATGGTGACTGTCTTTCTTTGCATTTGTACAACACCAGGATGGTGGCCCTGATACTGAAATTAGTATGTGGCATCACTCAAGACTGTAAAACTCTGGAACAATCCCTACATTTTCCTACCTGAAACACAGTATCGATGTTGAGATTGTGTTTCAGAATGGCAGAAGGAAAGGATAACTTGGATTAAAAAAAAAAAAAAAAAAACAATAATAAGGAAAAATAAAATTAAAAACAAATCTGCTGTGGTAAGATTAATTGTAAGGAAACAGACTGGTTTGCAACAGCAACAGAAACAGGCAGAAGAACAATGTAAAATGTGACAGACATGGAGAAAATACCTGGAGCGGGAATCATTTAAAGATGTAGTGGTGAAGGGTAGGATTAGATGTAGTACCCTGTCTGTTTGTTTTATGAAATTATACTCATCAGAGTCAAAACAAAAATCATGCCTGGGGAAAAAATAAATAAATAAATAAAAATAAAAAATAAACAGACACTTCTCTGCTGTAGAAAGTCATATATACTGATTTATCTAATTTATACATATATAAATTAGAGGTTCCTATGCTACAAATTTACATTTCGTTTACACAGGTAGTTCTGAAGATACTGAGCTGATAGCTATAAAAACTTCAGAATTTTTGTTAAATGTATGATTTCACAAGCTATTCACAGTAAATTCAGACAAGGTAAGGATGCTGAAATGTATCCTGCAGCATGTCTGGATGCCTACTTTCCTTATCAAATTTAGAAAGTGAAAATTGCACTGGGGTTTTGAGGAACTATGGAGACCTCACATACAAACAGATGTACCAAGTGGTACTTGTAGTAATATCGTGGGATAGAGTTGTTTTATGCTAGAAGTTTAATTTTCTTCTGAGTAACAACATTAAATTTTATTATTGGTAAATCATATAAACTAATCCATTTACTGCACCTGTTGAGGAAAGAATGAAGTCTTAAGTAAACTGAAGTGCACTTAACAGAATGATTTCAACTTTGCCATCTGTATTTACAGAAATCCAAACTCCTGTCCTAACCCTCAGAGTGGTTCTTCCATTTCCCACTTCTCAGAGTGGGAAATGGAGGGCTCCCCCCTGGTGGATGTGAGAGTGGTTCGGGAGCGTCTGAGTGAGCCAGCACTGTGCCCTTGTGGTCAAGAGGGTTGATGGGATCCTGGCGTGCATTAAAAGGAGCGTGGCCAGCAGGTCAAGGGAGGTGATCCTCCCCCTCTACTCTTCCCTGGTCAGGCCTCACCTGCAGTACTGTGTCCAGTTCTGGGCTCCCCGGTACAAAAAAGACAGGGATCTCCTGGAAAGACTCCAGCAGAGGGCCACAAAGATGATATGGGGCCTGGAGCATCTTCCCTATGAAGAAAGGCTGAGAGACCTGGGTCTGTTCAGCCTGGAGAAGACTGAGAGGGGATCTCATCAATGTATATAAATATCTGAGGGGTGGGGGACAGATGGATGTGGCCAACCTCTTCTCAGTGGTTTGTGGGGATAGGACAAGGGGCAATGGCTGCAAGTTAGAGCACAGGAAGTTCCGCACTGACATGCGAAAGGACTTCATGGTGAGAGTGATGAAGCATTGGAACAGGCTGCCTAGGGAGGTTGTGGAGTGTCCTTCTCTGGAGATATTCAAGGCCTGTCTGGATGTCTACCTGGGCAGTCTGCTCTGAGGAACCTGCTTTGGTGGGGGGGGGGTTGGGCCTGATGATCTTTCGAGGTCCCTTCCAACCCCTACAGTTCTGTGATTCTGTGATTCGCGGATTCTTGTCTTTGACTGGCAAAAATTTCAAAAGAATACTTAATATACTTCTTTACAGAAAAAAAAAAAAAGACGTCTTTGCTAACTTATGCTCCATCAGTATCCCCACGATGGCCCGCTCCCATCCAGAAACCTACAGATAAGTGCTGTTACTTGGCTTCCTGTTTTAAAACTAAAGATGTCATGATCTGGCCACAGTAAAGAGTCAACTGGAAGCTGTGTGAATAATTTAATCACTCACTGAGGACTGGTCAGGCAGAGAAGATGAGGTTGCTCCCTCAAAATTAATAATTGTTTTATGGAACCATAAAAAGAGCAATAATTTAATCATTTTACTGAGAGTGAGTTGAAAGGAGAAACACCAATGACAAGAGGGTACCAGGAAAAGAAGCCATGTACCCTTCCCTGCTCTGCTGCAGACTCACTGCCTAGTTGTGAAGCTGTACTTTCTGCTCTTAACATGCGCCTCACTCTTCCCACTTTTAAATTAAGGTTAATACTATATACTAACCTCAGTATTACTGAACAGCAGAGCTCTCTAATGAGATACACTTCTGCCTCTAGTGTTAACTTCCCATTGCATGGGCACAGGTAAAGCTGATCTTCTTTTGGCCTGGATATATCATGCCCTTAGGTACAGAACTAAAAATAAAATTATAATTTAAAAATAATAATAACTGTTCTGCAATACTTTAATGGGGGTGGGTATAGTGTAGTATCTTCTCTTCCTTGCCTGCCATTGCTTTCACTATACGATTTTCTTAAATAAGACTCCTTTGACCATAATTCATCATCTACTCCTTTGAATTGATGAGATGGGTTGTACTTTCACACTTTAAAGACCATGAAGTACTGCAGAAAATGAAATTTTCTTCAAAACATGACATGAAATCTGGTTGCATCTGAACTACAGTTCCCAAGATGCACCACTATAACATTTAAAAGTTAACATAGATAGTACTGAATAGTTCATTATTTTGTTTGTTTGTTTTCAAGAGAAAGCATGAGAGCTGTACAAGTGATAGTTTAGAACAAATCAATTAGAACAAAGACTGCAGTTTTCTCTTGATCTGACTGTTAAAAGTATTCTCTGGCTGTAAAAAACATCCTTCAACAGCTGCACTCCATCGTGTCCTTTCTACAGTTTCTGTCTCAAAATGGTCTGTTCTTACCCTGATAGACCCTTCTAAAATGGACAATTTCAACTCATACATATGCGTGCACTCATACAACTGGATACTTATACATAAAGTTTTCAAAAGGTTATTATCATCATAATTGTTGTCAGCATCATTATCTAAAAACATGGTTTGACAGAAATTGTCTCACAAGTTCTACACATGACACCAGCCTGCTGCTGAATCTGAGGACTGTTTTTTAGCACCACAAACAATAAGCATAATTGAGTTGTCCTATTTTGGCTTGCTCTGAATACCTGTCTCTATTTATTTTCCATGCACTGCACTGAGAAAACTGATGCTCTACTCTGATGCTCTGAAAACCAATGCTCTGATGTTCTATTTGACCATTCCTTTCAGAGGACAACAGCACAATGTGAAAGATCTACCTAAACAGATCTGTCAGATGACTGTGAAGTTGCTGAAGTGGATCTCTATATTTGTGATTTTCTCACTGAAAATATGTTAGACTATTTTGCATCACTATTAAAATTTCTCTTAAACTTTTTTTTTTTCTTAATTCAAAACCAAGGGTTTTAAAAGAAATATAAGAATACAGAATACTGAATGTGGTTTTTTTATTGCTTTTTTTTTAAATTTTATTCCATTATAAGTACTCTCAATTTTCTTCAGTTCAGTATGAATTTTAATAAGAATTTTATTAGTCTATGTTTTCATTTTTTTCATTTGTTACAGTATTGTATTTTAAAATATATTAAAAAAAAAAAATAATCAATGAAGATAAAACCAGCTTTAAATTAACTGATAGGATTTTCAAAGAGACCTTAGACACCAAGGACCAGATGGGACTTAGGTGTCTAGCTGTCTTCCAAGGGCTTGAGTCTAAATTCCTAGGTATAAAATGTATCAACCCACTTGATATATAATTTTAATAGGACTCGATCTAATCATCCAAAAGCTTTTGAAAGTCTGTGACCAACTCCAGCAACCTTTGAATAAGGTACTGGAATGAAGAACTGGATGTTTTGTGATGCTGGTACGTTATATAAAATTTAATTCATCATCATGATTACAAAGACTATCCTTTTCCCCAGTTGCCTATTGTGTAAATATCTCAAAACCCTGTAGGGTTGAGATGTCTTGGCCTGTTTCATGTTCGGTGCTCATTTTCACTCCAATTATTTCTTACTTGCTTTATCTACGCTTATAATCTGCCCATTCCTCCTACTTAACATATCCTTTGAACTTTTCAAATGCCTTCTGGTTCTTATTATCTTTGCTTAACCACATCCTTGTCTCTGCCATTCTATTTTTGATACTTTCTACTGGGATGAATATAGTTGGTATCCATCCTCTATATCTGCCAATTAGATACAGAACTTCATACTTTTTTTTTTTTTACTTTTTTTTTTTTTTCCCCCATAATGGTAGATTTTCTGCACTGCTGTTGGTATCACTTCACTTACTGCAAATTATTCTATATATTATATTTTCCAAACCAGCCTTAAAAATGGATAAATGGATGGGGGGGAGGGAGGGGGGGGGGGGGAGAGGGAGGAGAGTTACATTAACTTCTGAGATTCTATTTTCACATATACCCGGAGGAATATTTCATATCTGAATAAATTATGATCAATAAAGTAGGCCTTGGTTGCTCGACTATTTCTGTCGTATGTCATATTTTGGCTTATTATCAGAGACCAAGTCCAGAATAGCTTCTGACTGCAGTTGCTGCTAAGTACAATTGACAAAGGAGGTGTGCAGGGCTGATGACCACACTGTTCCTTTCTGACCCTCCATATATTGCCCAATCATTAGCAAAAGGAATTGAGACTTACCTGTAATGAATGTTCAGTCGGGGAAATAGGAAGATGGAGATGGAGAAGTGAAATGAATAGGAATGCATAATGAAATGATTCGTGCTTTATTTTTTTACATGCACCTTTTTCAGAAATCTGGATGCCAACTGTGATTTACACAATCCGTTGCCAACACTTATTTTTATTTCAGTCATCTCCATAGTGGTAGTCCAGCTGCTTGCATTATTTGTCTCTTCAGGCATAGTATCTTCTGTCACATTACTTTAATCATTGTTAGCTTATGTATAGTGTATATCATTGCGGCTGGTGTGATGTGTCAGTCATTCATGCCAAACAAACCATCTAGCAAGCCCAAAAGACCTCTGTAAATCGCCATTCCCCTCTGCAAGCAAGTTTCAATGAAAGTCTTTCCATAAACATCATAACCTTCTATAGCACATGAGGTTTTGCTAATGGGAATGTCAGCAATTCCAAAATGGCACATCTACAGGTGATGAGATAACCCTGATCACTGCTCTGTGCCTCAACTGCATAAAAGCCATCAGCAGAGAACCAGACTGAGGTCCAGACTTGTGGCAAGATTCAGCTGCTGCCTACCTCACTTTAAATTGTTACCCAAGGCACTTCATCTAGCAGTTTAATTAGACTCTAATTTAGCATTCAGCATCTTTTTGTCAGTGTGATGAGTTTTCTTCTATATGCACAACTAATGGTATAACATGGTAAACTCTGACTATATGTTAAGAGTTTTACAAGGAGCAGGAAAAAAAAAATACTCTGTGATGAGGTATCTCTGTCAGACTCAGAAACTAAAAGGAAATGGAGTAACAAAGTGAATTCTAACTCTAGGTGAAATCCTAACCCATGGATCCCTCAAAAAATCTGGGACCAGTATCTGCTTATTGAGCTACAGTTTTGCATGTCCTATTCAGTTTGTAAGACCCTCTTTTTTACAAAAGAACTAGTAAAATATTATGCTAATAGAAAGTCTCCCCTGTAACATATATGAATAGAAACTGTCATATATTTCTCATCTTCAAGCCATTCATGACTTACATTTTCCTATTTGCTCTTGTGCTCCTCAATGGAAGAGCCATGGACTTGATGCAGATGAAATTTGAACCTTAGAATACACTATTCCAGACTCAGTTCTGTGCTCTGATTACAATATTGGCTTTATTTTGTGCATATATTGTGGAGTTATAGCATATTTCACCATCTGAGAATCTGGCTCAGCATTTTTATTAAACTGTCTTTGGCAGACTTTACTGTCACATGAAATGCTGAACAACAGGGAAAATGTAAATATACATTTGTAATATCTCCAGTCTCAAAGTAATATTTATATTTATTATGCTGATTCTTGCTATTTGGTCAGTTATGGGATTCAGCAGGAGTGATGTTCCACACTTCCACCTGTTTGCATTTACTCTATGACTGCCCAGGGAACAATGGGGGAAATAATGCTCTCATGAGCCATTTCATTCACTATGTGTCAAAAAGTAATTTGAATCAAAGAGTCACTAAGTTAATTGATGGCGATGGCTCCATCCAAAAAACAACCAAAGAAATTGATGTTGTGCAAATTGCACATATATTGCTCTTGAATTTGTGAGCGTATTCTTGTTTGCCTTGACAGCATTCAAATTACCTTTCGGACAGCTCAACACATTACTTAAGATGTGTCTGCATGGGAATTTTTAGCTGTTAACAGGGGTAATAGCAGCCTTACTTTGAAACTAATTCCTTTAACTTCGAGTTCATTTCTTTTTTTATTTCTTTTGCTAATTCATGGCACATACCAATCATTGCTTAACATTCAGCGTTTTAACCCTCATGCCACCTCAGCAGTGCAATATACAAGAGATTACAATGAGGTAGTGTTTCTCTCAGTACTATAAAGCCGTGGGTGATTAGAAATAAACTGCATCTCTGAAGGTCCAGCAAAGTGCCTGTGAAGGACACAGGTCATTTCAGATGCTTATCTAAAATATTTAGATATGATCTGATCTCAACTAATTCTAAACACTTAAATGAGTTATCTGATATCAGATGCTAGTTGCTTAAGATTCCTGCTGTAGCCGGTGAACAGTGACACACGGCATTCATAAGGGATTCACTTCTAAGTTGACTCACTTAGAAGTGAGTCATTCTTGCCCTCAACTATAAGTAGAGTTGGCCTGGGCTGAGTCTGCCACATGACAGTTTCTCCATAAAGGTCCTGAAGATTTTGGAACCAAGACCTTGTTCTTTGGTATTTAATCAGAAAGATGCATAGAACCCTTCTTGGCAATGGGCTTGTTGTTCACAACATATTTGTTTAATAGCACCTATAGAAGTCAATGACTGAAATAAAGGTTTGTCATTTCAGAAACTGTTCAAACATGTAGTGATGTTATTTGCTACAGAAGGCTTATAGTATTAACAGAATTGACAAAGGACAGATGAGGAAAAAGAGCAGAATGATAAACGTGACATCCCAAGATTACAAATTAAAGTTGTTTGAGAACTGAGTTGTTTACAGAAATCTTTCTGAGTGTGCATGTGTTTGTGCATATGGATGTGTATGTGTATTCCACCAGAACTATGGTGGTAACATTAGATAAGGAAATAGTTTGAGATGGTTTTTTTTTGGTTGTTTTATTTTGTAAAATATGAAATAAATGTTTATTTGGTACTGAGAGCAAAAATAATTATATATATCTCTTTTGTACTTTTGTGCTAATATTCATGCATGCATATTGGTATACATATGCATTGTGAAAAATATGCCTGTTCTAATTTCTGTCAGATAAAATAGATTAGACAAGGTAAGATAGATAAGATGTATAGATGTACACCTAAAAGTCTTTAGTAGCTACAAAGACACTGCATATCTTGGAAGACTAATTTGTTAACAAAGGATGAAATGTTATAAATTATATCACACTTCAGTAAATTATTCTTCTAGTTTCAAACAGATCTACACTATTTATCTTTGTGTTTATAGAAATGCTACCCAATGTATAGTTCCTTAGAGAATCAAAGAGAACAGTCATTCATTTTTGGCCCATTCCATCAGGAAATTAAACCACTGTACCTGAGACAAAAAAAAAAAAAAAAAAAAAAAAAAAAAACATGGCCCCAGCCTGAAAGCAGTTTATTTTTCTTTTAGGCAGTGACATGAGTGATAAGCCATCTTTGCTCCACACTCAAGGACAAACCACTGAGGGCTGACTGGTGGTTATGTCAGTTCTGGGCTCAGAAAACGGAATATCCATGGCACTGCTGTCTTCCAGGAATAGCAGCCTAATACCAACAGCATGGTCTTAGAGAGAAAAAACACTTAAAAAAATAAATAAATATTAATTCCTTCTGTGTCTAGTCACATATTTATGAAAAACAAAACAAAACAAAACATCCTGTTCCTTCCAAAGATCCACTTTCACAATGAGCATCAATACCATAATCTCATAAAACTGATAAAATTGAGCAAAAACAAGACAAACAATGAACACTTTTTTATTTTATTATTATTATTTTTTTTAAGGACTAAAAATAATTTTATGTGAAGGACTTTCAGCCTAATATTCTTTAAGATATCTACTTGAAAGGCCTCTTAGAAAAATTGCACCGATGCTTGTTGGTTTAAAAATAAACAATAAAAGGATGACAGATTTTGATCTTTATGTAGATTAAGTTTGATCTTTTCATAATTTTTATTTAATTCAGCTTTTTTTTCCATAATTACCATCTCTCTTTCTGTGAGTACTTTTGCACCTATATATCATGTGAGTATGAACCCTGTATTTATAACACCATAAGCACATACATAAACATTGCTATACATATTACAAATTGTTTTGTTATATTGCCATTCATTTCTATTTTTTGCTGTGGGTGGGACTATAATATTCTGCTGAAATCAATCAATACAAAATAAAAGAAAAAAAAAAAAGAAAAAGAAAAAACAAATAATGGCTTTCTTCTCCTCCTTGATATTTTCATAGAATATTATTATATTATATCATATTATTTTCATAATATTTCATATGAATGAAAAATTACAGAAGAAATTGCCAGCTTTCCATGCTGCAAGCAAATACTGACTGGCTTAACAACAAAAAAGATATTTAATAAATTATATGTCATCCCTCCCTACAAACAAACAAACAAACAAACAAAAACAACAACAACAACAAACATAAAATCATAAAGTATCAGTTTGGGGCATTAATATATCTGATAGAGCATCCTGAGTTCCTCCAATGCTCCATCTGCTGAAAAACCTCCACTAGAACTTACTGTGATGCAACATATTTGAACTCCCTTGAGGCAGCTGAGGCACATTAAGATGCCGTTAATGTCCATTTTATATGTCTGAGCTATTTCTCTGAGTTGGGATTCCTTTGTAAAATGTGACTATGGGGCAATTTCCATCCAGATTTCACAGTGAGTATCTGTATTTGTTTATGGTATTTAATATCTTTTGGCTGGGCAGAATAGTTATAGAATGCAGTATATTGTTTTTAGACAAATGTGGTAGCTGTCATATAAAAATACATCGATTTAATGGAACAAAATTTAAAAAAAAAAAAAAAAGGAAAAAAAGTGTTACTTGTAGAAGAAGAGGGTCAAAGCATTATAACACTTTTAAAATAACATTTTAAGAGGTATGAATTAGGCCTGCATCCAACATAAATTGGTCTGTTTATACGTTTAAATTAAGCATGTGTATAAATTGAGCAGAAGCACTTTGCTACCTGGGGATTTGGTGAAGTTCCATTGTAAGAAATGTCTTGGAAAACATGAGGATGTGGTAGGCTAGTACTCTAAGCCAAGATATGCTTCTACTTTATTTCTGAGTCTTCTACAGGCTTGAGTGATCTGCTTTTCCATATATACTTATACTCTCTTGATCACATGTTGGGTGAAGCATGACTGCCTTTTGAACCTGAGGGACTTGCCTTTTGCTCTCCCAGGGGCAGTTAATCTGAGAAATTAAGTGCTGGAGGCAACATTACTATTTGTTTTTCTTGCCAGTTGAAATGTCAGCGGCAATGGCTTCCAGTGTCCACATATAATATATTGGAGGATCTCCCAGGCACCATGTTGCTTTTAACCACAGATAAGGCATTGCTCAGCTGAAAGATCAAAATCAGTCACGTTTCTCTTCCTTGTAATAGTGGCTTCAGGATTAGAAGCTGATGAGACTAATGCCGAAACAGACTGAGATAATTAATTTGTTTTCCTTTTGCTCTATTTTTTTGATACTGTATGGTTCAGGTTTTTGCATTTCTCAGTAATTAGAGAGTATTTACTAAAAATAAAGCAGATAGTTTAACACTATGCAGTAACAGAAATTATTTCTGTACTGTCTGTAGGTTACAATGGTCTTTAACTGAAGCATAGGATACAAAAAGGCTTAAGGCACAGTCCTAAAATCTGGCAATACTGTGATATCCTGCTGAAGTCAATAGCACTGTCATGGACTCATATGAACTCCCAACAGCAAAAGGGACTTGCTACTGCAAGTAAGTTTGGAGCAAATGACCCTTTCATGACCCAGAGTAAATTGCCTGGATTTGCCACTGATTCTCATGGCAGTCTTGGAAAAGCAGTACACTTCACCTTGTCTACTTGAAAACCACAGGTGTCTTTGTATACGTAGTTTTGAAAAGGATTTTGAGAACCATTTCAGAAAAAGTGAGGAGCAATCCTTGTGCTGTAGACCTGAAGGATAATCTTTTTTTTTTTTTTTTTTTTCCTAGACGTGGCTGTATGACTCGGGGAAGAATACTTCTGATATCATCTCATGGGAGGCATTACACACGGGCTGATCTCATCACAGTTTCAGGCAAGCCTCGATGCTTTGGATTTTGCAGTGCATTTTGATTCCCTATGCCATTGTTCTGATGCGAGCAGAGAATGATGCACAACAACAACAACAACAACAACAACAACAAAAACCTTCTCCTTCCTCTTAATGATGCCAAATGTGAATTGTGTAATGAAATACATGTGTAGCAATATTAGCTTCTTTCCAAAATGAGGTGCACAGAAATCGAGAAGTGCCCATCACACAGTATGAATATGCAAGTAGTCATTACAAGAACCATGCTTCCAAATGTGGCAACAAAGCTTTGGAGGTCTGACGAAGATGATTTCATGCCATCTGCCACCTGCTTCTGAAGGATAATGGCTGGCTGGTGTGTACGAGGCTTGTTCTAAATGTTATCATACTGTCTTCTTTCTTAAATTATGTGGCTAAAATGAGCCTGTCTTTGTTTTATTTCAATTGACACCAGATGCAGGGACTTGGATTTGGGTTTTCTGTTTTGCAAACACAAGCTTGGCAAAGAGAAAGGAGGATGATAGGCAAAGCAACTCAGATAACAGAAGAAACACTTCTGATAAGATCACCTAAATATCAAACTTACAAATAAATAAATAAATAAATTTTAAAAAGCAGGATTTGTCATCCCCCTTGATTGTGCTATTATAGGAGTAAAGAATCATGTTACTTTATGTTCACTGCTTTTATTATTGCTATTAATAATACCAATAATCATTACAAAAATGCTGTCCTAAAGTACAATCACTGTGTCAATCTAGTAGACTATGTTGTAATGTTGTTACCAGAAATGATTCTAATATTAGCAGTAACAGCAATAAACATATTTAAATTGATTAACTCAACATTTTATTTCTCTATCACATTACTCTAGGATAAACAGGTTCAAACATCCTCTTTCATTTTACATGATCCTTTTAAATATATATATACATATATATATATATATATTTATATGTATATATAAAATAAGCAGTAAATCGTAGCAAAGCATGAGGGATTTAGTAATGTCTGGCTTGCCAAGTAAATAAGACAAGTCTGTTCAGTCCTCAACAAGATTATGGTTCTTCACTTTGATCTTCAAATATGTCATGGATACCTCCTCCCCAGTTTTTAAAACAGTATTAGCTTCATCAGTATCTAGTCTCGAAGCACATGTTATAGAAAAAGAATGAAGAGAAACGTGCCTGATATTGATCTTCCATCTGAGCAGTGCTGTATCTGAGATGAAAGTACTGCCTGTGAGGCACTCTAATGTTGCCCATGATCTCTGGAAACCTGAAAAAAGGCAATAATGTGATAAGCTGACCATTTCCATCCTTTTTTTAGGAAATTCTTTCTTTCTCTCTGTCTCTCTCTCTTTCTTTCTGTCTCTCTCTCTTTCTCTCTTTCTCTATCAGTCTCTCTCCATCTACCTATCTATTTATTTTTCTTAATGATGTATTTTTAAGAAGAATGTGGATTAATATCTGTTTTTCAAATGGTTTAAGTAAGGCATGAAAAAATGAACTAGAAATGTCTTTACAATAGCACCGTGGTAGAGAATTATGTGCAGGATAGATTTTTATTTATTTATTTATTTTTATTTTATATTTTTTTAGAGAGAAAAACTGAAATATACTTGGCAAGCACCATCAACTTTCATTCACTCTCAGGCCTTACTAAGCATGAGACTTCCCTATGAGAGGAAACAAGTCAAGTCCCACCATGGGCAGTGCTAGTCAGGTCCCAGAAGAGCAGGTAGAGCTGAGGGCTTGTAACATTGTCTATCAGCAGCCCTTGATACCGTGAAGGGATGAATGGAGTCCAGGGTCTATCTGCAGAGTCCCATCAAGAGGAAGAAGTGATAAAGATGGAGACAAGCCACACAATATGTCCAGGGGGTCTGCCCAGGAGAAGAGTGGCACACACCTTAACACTGAGGTCACAGAATCATAGAATCATAGGTGCACCCAAAAGGCAGGGCTGGAGACCAGCATCCAATAGTGCCACCTTGGCAGGGACTGGGGTCCAGGACTGAACTGACATGAGGCTTCTGCATCACAGTCAGAACATTGCTGGGGGTCTCAGATGAGGTTGGTCAGGGTCATTCGGGACTGTTGGTGTCTTGACACTCCCACTGTAGTGCTGATTTTTGTGCAGCAGGGAACTGACTTATTTCTCAAAGGCTACTCAGGCTGCAGTTAGCCAGCAGTGGCAGTGCCACTGGGTATGCTCTGTGGTCAACCCACAGGAGTTGACTCCTCTATGATTTCCATATTCAAATATCTTTTTCTTGGAAAGCAAGATATAGGACAAATACTCAGCAACTCAGCTCCTTCATGGCTTTAGGGATTTTCTGGCCAAGCTACAGTGAATACTTTTGTATTTTAGACTGAAGTCCTTAGACTAGCTACTCCATAAATGTGCTAATTTCTTATTCTACCTCAAGCATTAATTTAATGTCTTTTTCTTCTTCTTTAAAGGTAATGAATATCATAGATTTGGGGTACCTGCTATAAGTTAAACTCACCTTAAAAGCAACATAGGACAATTGTAGGACAATCGATTTTAAGACATCATTGAGATGTTAACCACACAGCCTCTTACATTATATGTTAACATTGGAAGTGTGAAGATCATGAAAGTGTGAGTATCATGAAAGGAGAAAAGGAAAAGGAGTAGGGTGTTTTTTGTTTGTTTGTTTGTTTGTTTGTTTTTTCCTAGAGGAACTTAAAAAGGAAAGGAAAGCACTGCAGAAAATAACTGTGTAATTCTGTTATATGCACTGTATACAGAGCCCAACCATTAACTTACTAGAGTTCATGGACTCTAATAAAGAGGAAATTACCCTATATTTCAGCACAGTGTTCTCAGAGTTCCTTCTCATGTTTACAGTCAGTGGGTAGCTATTGGACTTGCATGGCTTTTTTTTCCCCTCTGCCTAACAGTCTGCCATAGTGAAGCATATTACTACAGGATGTGCAAGTGAATTTAAAGTAAGAGGCATTTCTCTTAAATGTTTGCAATTTTCTGGTTCCCCAGTCCCTAGCAAATGTCTCATTGTGTTCAGCTAATATTTACACATTTTTCTATACAGCATATTTTTAAGTTATTATTTTATTATTTTTTTCTCTCCAAGGTTAGATTTTTTCTAGACCAGCTTTCAGAGTGGCTTTAACTGTAGAAATAGATTATCCAAATGTATACAAATGAGCTTCTCTGTAAGTTCAAAGTCACTCATAAATAAGGGAGATGTGACATTTTCCCCTCAGCTGCTACTAAAGCCTTACAAATCTCATAAGCTCAAGATAGATCCCTGATCTAAACATAACGCAAAACTACCATTTTTTCAGGGGAATAGAAGTTCATTTGCTCACTCACACAAAGTAGAAATTGTAAAGGAAACCTCCAGCCTTCTTTGCTACCTTATACAAGGTAGCAAAGATATTAAATCTGTATACTGTGAGCTAAATCACTATGTATATAAATATGTGTGTAGATACATATATTTATATATATGTATCATTCATATGTATGTAGGTACACACATATTTCTCCCATTGGTACTTCTGCAACAATGCATTGGCTACCTAGATATAATGAAGGTCATATGTTTAAGTACCAGCTGAAGAACTGCAAGTTTAAAAATAACAGGATATAGTCAGTCAGTCAGGTGGGTGAGGGAGAATTAAGAAAAAAAAAAAAAAAAGAGAGAGAGACTTTAAGACACTTAAGCAGAGAAAGGCAGAACTTACGATTAGTAAACACTGTCTTCTCTTAAACAGAACAAAAAATAATACATTGTTTTAAACAAATTTTTGGTTTTCAAAGCTTGCACAAAATGGAATGATAACGTGATGGGAAACATGATAAAAACAAGCAAACAAACAATCAAATGAACAAAAATGCATGCAATTAAGCCCATTTTTTTATTTATTTCATTTTTTTTTTCTCCTTGCGGAAGATAAATACAATTCTGTGGAAGGGCATTTCCAAAATGTCCTACAGATACCCCAGCACTAGACACATCATACAAACTGAAGGGGTAGTGTGTGATGACAGTCAGCTGTTGTTTGTTTCAGAGCATAGCACAGCTCTCTTCAGCTGCAGCCTGAACCTTGCTCAATAGTTTTTATGTCTCATTTTCATCCCTTATTAATGTTCATTTCCACATTCAGAAACTCCTCCCTTCTTCCCCTTCCTCCCCCAAAATATAAGGTTCTTGGGACAATTGACAGTTCTTTCACTTTATCTGTGTTAAAGTATCTTTCCTAAAAGCCTACAGTTGCCTAGTGGATATGTAGTTTAATTAAAAGCAATATATCTTTCTTTTTTTTTTTTTTCTTTCCTCCTAGTCTCTATCTATAAGCTTGTCCTTGAAGTTTTCATTCTTCAGGGCAAGGTGAATAGAATTCACTTGTTTGCCTAGGATATGCCTAGTAAATTTAAGACACTAAATATAACCACACGGGGGGATATATATATCTATAATTACTATTTTGAGTGTAAGCTTTGAACACGGGCCAGGATGAATAGGGGGTAAGAATACTTTAAAAAATATCCCTGAGGTTGCTTAATTTTTGCCTCAAAAAAAAACAGGTCAGTCCTTCCAAAATTAAATACTGCCTTGGTGAACTCAATGGCAAAGTTGCTATTGGCTTCAAAGGAATCAAGGTCTCGCCTCTTGTCTTAAAACATAAGCTGCTCTGCTACTGTAAATCAGTGTCATTCCCCTGACTTGAAATCAATAGTGCACTTCTGATTCACACTGTCTCTGGCCCACTGTGTGAATCAGGACACTTTTCTGCAACTTTTTGCTGGAGCAATTAAGCCCTGAGTATGAATGTTGTGGAAGCAGCACTGCACAGCATACTGGTCCATTCCTCATTTCAACCCCCCTGGTATTATCTGCTGGGAAAAAAAAAAAAAAAAAAAAAAAAAGACAATATTTTTCAGACAAAGAATAGGGTTCTTCAGTCTTCCGATTTTGCTGGAGGGAAGGAACTCTCTGGGAAAGTGGGTGGAATCTGGGGTGTTTGTGAAGAGGAGAAAAAGCAGATAGGACTTCAGGAGCTAAGTTCTGAGATAGCTGAAGTCACTGACACTGAGAACACTCAACAGCAATGAGCCTTAGAGATACCAGAAGAAGCAAGAAAAGGAAATTGCTGGGAATACCTTTTCTTCATGTTTGTACCAGAGAGGTCCAGGACACAGCCATTTCTCAGCGTAGGAAATAATGTATAACACAGCATAGTCTATAATGTATTTTGTGTCCAACTCATCAGATACCCTCCAAGTTTACAAGTGATTTTTAAGTCCTCTCCTTGGCCGAGGTCAGCTAAGCTACTTTGTTCTGTTTTGACATCACTTGCCTTCCTCACATGATACTCAGAAAACCTTTAATTAATGCAGAGAAGTTCCTGGTCAGGACTGATCACAATTATTATTCTCAGTGGGGAAGCAGTGTTTACCTGTTAGCCTTGGACTTCTGGGAGCACGTCCAACACTATAGCTAGAGACAGAGGAATTGTGTGCCAAAATCTTCTAACTCAGGTACTTAAATATTTGAGGCTGAAGTCTCTGTTTAAGACTAAATAAGTAGCCTAATATTCAGCAATGATATGCTAGGTAGGCAGGATATATCCAAGGAAATACATTTATTTAGATATTCAAATTTTTGTTGAAAAAACTACCTCCATGCCATCAGAGTGGAAGAAGTCATTGTCTAAGTTTTAAAAAGAAACAGAGGCCAGGCCAGCATCTGTAAATGATACTGAACTACAGGATACAATGTCTTATTTAGAAGATTCATCTTCTCAGTATACAGAGCACCAGCAGGAAAGTTAACAACCTGTCCTTCATCCTGCCAATTAATGAAGGTGTACTTTGAGCAGCAGAAGCATCACTGTGCTACTCCCTGCATTTGCTCAGATTTGGGCACTGCTGAGACAAATGAGTGTTTAAACAGATCCTTAAAATAACTACATATGTTGTCATTCTCCCTACGGAACTGAATTTACTTTTATTTTTTTTCTTCTTTTTTTCCTTTTTTTTTTTTTTGTTTTCGAGCTACCATAGCCCCAATAGACCCAAACTAAGAATGGGATCTGATCTCTGACTCTGAGAAGTAAATGATGCCAGCAGACAGACTGACCATTTTAACAGTCAGAATAGGCAAGTGAGTACTGTCAGACCAATTGCACGAGTGGGGAAGCTCATTAAATGTTTTACCCGAGATTATACACTTATTTAGGGGTAGAACCTATGTTGAACTGAGATCTCCTCTATCCCAGTTGAGTGCATTAGAAGCTGAATGTAATAAGGCTAGAAAGGGCAATTTTAAGCTGGAAAGAAAAAGAATCAAGGGAGCAAGCAGTAGAGCTGTTAATGTAGCTGTGGTTTTGCATATGTGTGAAAAAGGAGAGCAAGGGTCATTCTGCAGAGACATAAAAAAAAAGAATAAAGATTGGAAAGTGACTCAGGAAATAACTCTGCAAAAAGATGAAGCAATTAGCCTTTTCCTATTTTCTTTCTTTACCTTATTCCTCTAAACTTTATTGATTTTTTGAACCATGTAGATACAACATTTTATTTTTTTGTTTTATTATAACACTCACCACCTCTTCAAATTCTGATTAATTTGTCTTTTGCTTTAATCATCCAATTAATACAGCTCCAGAAAAACTCAAGGGAGACGTACCTAATTCTGAGAACAAAACCCATACAGTCAGAGCTGTGCTTATGACCCTGTTGTAGGCTTTTTGATTATGCCTAACTACTGTGATCAATACTTCAGGACTTTTAAAAGCACACATATTGAGTGACATGTAAATGGTGACTTTTTTTCTTGATAGGTTTTATTTAAAACCAATTTACTCCATCCTACCTGACTCACACAAATGAAAATACCAAGTACATTCTTCTGAACCATAAGAAATGAGAGAAATATTTTACACATAAATAAAGCATACGCGTATTGGTATGTACGTATGTGGGGAGGTTATGCATGGGATACTGTGGGTATATTCTTCCAGTATCACTGTATCTCACAGTACCAGGAGAAAGGAGCACTGCAGCTTGGCAGGACGCAATTAGAGCAGCAGTACTTAGGTGGTTCTAGGTACTGAAACAAAGCTGAAAAATTATCTCTAAAACAAGGGGCGATGAAAAGGGATGAGTTTTCTCTGAATTTGAAAGGGGGTTATAGCCACCCTGGATGCTGCTCTGAATTATTTCTGTTTCCACCCTGTCTCCACCACCCCTCTCCCCCCCCCAAAAAAAAAAATAAATGAATAAATAAATAAATACAAACTTGTAGGACAAAAACATTAATTCTGGAATATAAAACACAGATTTTCCCACTCTCACCATCCTTTACACACACACACACACACACACCAAAAGCCAACATTAAAATGGAATTGAAATATAAACTCATAGCCCATTACTTCCTTACTTCATTTTGTTCTGTTTCTTCTCATAACTACAAACAAACAACAACTACAATAAAACAACAATGGAACTTTTCAGTAAGTTTCACATAAAAAATCTCCAGCCATTACCAAAACCCTGTGCTCTTGGTAGGGAACATGACACTTTAATCTTCACTCCACAGCTGTCCAGTGTCAGATTTTTGTATCTTCCTCTAAACACCTGGTGCTGCACATGGTCCTGCTATTGTCTTCATATTTGATGCAGCATGGTTTGGTGTTACACACTATGTTACTCCTCACACGAGTAACTGAGAGCTATGTCTCCAGGGCTGGAACACCTCAGCTCTTCCTGACACTTCTGGAAATGTCTTTTCCCTTGCCCATCTTCCAGATGCTTAGAATAAGCTTTTGGGGCTCAGTTCCTTCACTCTTAAGGCTTAGAGGGTTATTATCTCTTCTGTTTTCTTATATTTTACACCCTATGTTATGTTGTGCTATGCTGCCAGTGACTATGATGGTAGAAATGTATAATTATGCATAGAATAATATTTTCATTGTTGTTGTTTTGTTTTGTTTTTAGTGGAAACAAGCTGCCATGAGAACCAAATTCTGCTTACTTGTCCAGCTAGTGCAATTTTAAGCCAGGAAAAAAAGACAGGAAAAAAAAAAAAATACAGTTTTTAACCCAGGCTACAGTTTCTCTTGGTCAGGGACTGTGTTATACAGAGATATTTGATTTTTAGTACAGTGAAGATTTGAGGAGAATTTGAAAGCAGTTTTCAAGGAAAGGACCTCTTAGTCTTTTCCTGTCTTCAGTCACAATTAAAAGCAGGTGTCTGTGTATGAGGACAGGAACAGGACAAGCATTCAGACATATAGAAAAGACAAGCAATTAAGAATATGGTAAGTACATATTTCCCTGAACACTCTCCCAGCTTCTAAAGATTTGCAGATTGACTTGCTCAGACATAAATGGATTCCTTGTTTTTCTTGATATTTTAAGGATTTCTACTCCATGAGGACATCCAACTTCCCTAAGAACTCATGCCAACTTTTGGTATGCATTAGCTTTCTGTTATAAACTGATTCCAATGTCATCCATACACCACTGGAAAATAACCTCTATGACGTTACTGCTTGATGGCTTCATAGGATGCTCCCCCTGTTTTTTTCCCTGAAAAGATCCTCTAGACTCAGTTATTTTAGGGTTTCCAATCATTTTCACTAATGTTAAAAGTTTCAGTGGAGCCTTTAGGAGACAAAAACATTTCCAAGCTCTTCTCCTGTGGAGAATGGCAAGCAGTTTGGGTAAAAAGCCCTACAGCTCCCACAGAAGAGCTCACTGGAGGATGCCCAACATGGACCTGCACGTCAAAAGCCTGGCACAGCCCCTGCTCAGGCTGCTTGCAAGATGCATACATGGGTGGCTGCAGCAGGAGGTAGAGCCCATCAGATGCTCATCTCCTGCCTGTTCTGAGAAGTACAATTACAGCCAACAGCAGTGTACATGAAGCCAATTTGGTGCCTAAAGAATGATTTCCACAACTAGGGGTTGCCAGTCTGTAGGTGAGTGAATTAGCCCCTTGCCAATTTCCCCTCTGTCATAAGAAATCACCACTTGTTTATTTGACAGAGCTACAAGTGTAAACAGCTGTACATTTCAGTGCATACAAGATGTTACAAGTGTAAAACAGCAGCCATGTATATTACGTATTGCAGGGCTCTACAGGTTCACTACCACTTTCCATCAAAAAACAGACAGAGGAACGCAATTTGCAGGGAGAGGAGAATGCCTGTACCCAGCTGAAATGCAAAGAGCACCTGCAGGCACGGAAGAGGTGATCTGCTGAGTTTTCTAGTGGTCTTGTTGCTCTGGAGCCAGGGACTGAGCTGGCAGTCAGCAGCAATGTCGCTGTCATAGTGTCACCTGTCAAATTGTCTCTGCAGGTATAATGGAGGCTGTATACCCTGGTGATCAGTGCATGGGTAAAACCTGGTGGATGCAGGCACGTAGATTTGGATCTCACGGCCAGGTTTACTCTCCATGTATTAGTACTTAGTTCAGGGAAATCGCTCCTGATTGGCACCAGAGACTAAAGAATCTGCCCAGAGGGATGGAAATTAAATATGGTGATGCTGGATTACTGAATCATCACCTCTTTTCCAGATGAAATGCCGATCTTTATTAATAATACCTATCTGCATTAAGTGTACTTTATATTTTCCTGATTAATTAAAGCTTTTTTTTTGTGCCTAACCAAAGCAAAGGAAAAAAGTGCCTACTGACTAAGTAACTTCTTTCTTCCTAAAGGTCGGACTAATGGCAAGCAAAATTGGTAACAGATGGAGAGGATTCTAGATGTGAAGAAAGGATCATTTGGAAAAAATGATTATGTGCTGCTGAGAAAAAACAGCAAGGAAAAAGGTAGCCTCTGATCCAAAACATTCATAGTCCAAAATAGAAGCAAACCCAGTAAATCTCACTTTAAAAAAAAAAAAATAATAATAAAAAATAAAAAAAATAAAAAAGTGTATTTCCGAGCAACTTATTATTTAAGTAGAATAATAAGTAGTTAATAATAATAATAATAATAATAATAAAAATAAAAATAATAATAATATATTACTTAATATTTTTAATTAGAGCAAAAGAAAATAAGAGGTGTTCATCTAGGACACTTTTTTGGGAGATGATTGTAAAACAGCAATCTTTTTCCCTATCATCCACCGGGCTGGGGAGTGTGCCCCCATTGACACCTAGTATATTACTTTTTCACCTGGTGATCACAACCAGACCTGTCCTTCAGGAAAATGTCAACCTTTTGTCTCTTTTAATCTCTTGTAGCTCTTAATATCTTGTATCTTTTCACTCTGCCTTCCCAATGAATGTTGATTCTCGGGGACTGATTCTGAACTGTGAAAATCAGTTCACTTCCACTGATTTCAGTGAAGTATCAGTATTTTGCACCAACTGAATTTTACACCTGGGTCTCAGTATTATGAAATCCCAACTACAAGGCATTGCAGAAAATAAGCAAACAAACAAATAAAATGAAAACAGATGTGATCATGGTAACCTGTAATGAGCTTGTAGTAGTCCTCTGTCTACGAATTCGCAATTTCCCAACTTTGCAAATGTTAACTACTGCATTATGGCAATAAAAACAAGGACAGAAAAGAAAACAACTACCCCATCTGCTGGGTCTTTCTCAGTGCTTCTTATCTTCAAGCTGTATGGAGGAGGTCAAAACACTTCACTGCCTTTTCATCTATCATTTCCCAAAATTATTTCCTCTATTTCCTACCCTTTTTTATAATTTTCACCTCTATAATGACATTCTGGGTGATCCACCACTGCACTTCTAACTTCACCTTGCTTCTTTCTGACCAAGTCCTGTTAATCATACCCAATCTAATAATAGCAGTGTTAATAACACCTTCTGATACAATATCCTCCTCCACAGGCCTTCTAGGTTCTTCAGATGGCTAATGTCTTGTTAAAACTTTTTTTACTTATTAATTTTGTCTGTGACAGAGCTTGATTAGCTTCTAAATTACCCTGTTCCTATTTTTAGTGCACTATGCCCCTACCCTTCACACACAGTTTAATCCCAAAGTATTAATTCGTCTCTATATAATGCTGACTTGTCTTTCTGTAGGTATCCTAAATCTTCCTGTTTTCGTTTGAGGTCCATCTACCTTTGTTTTAACTCTTATTACCTTTCTCATTACTTTTACTGCTCTCTGTTCTCCATTGACGGGCACAATTGCTTTGCAACAGCCACGGGTAGTGCTGGAGAGGTGAAGGGTCAGGTTCACTCTTTGAAAGAACTCACCTCACGTCCTGCTTAAATTAGCAATTGCAGTAATGCACCGAGTTGAGAGAAGGAGGGAGGGGGATTTTTATGTGTCTAATCACTTCAGGATAAGTTGTGAACTCAGCTATCTGCAGAAGTGAGAGTCAGAAGCAGTTCTTTGCTGCCTCTTCACCTCACTTTGTTACCTGTAAGACATGTTGTCTTGCAAGCAGGAGGTGGGATGCATGGAGTTACACTGCAGCTGTGGAGATGAGACAGTCAGAACCCGTATTAAGTTGTGGAACATCATACTGATGTCACTTTAATTTTCTCGTGGTCTTTTGCCTATTCAAACTTGTGCCAGACCAAATTCTCTCTTTTTGTGCATGTCTTGTGATACATTTTTTATGGTTTTAATTATCAAAAATTACTGATTAGATTTTTTTTTTTTAATTTTTTATTTATTTTTAACAAGACAAATTGAGATGGAATGGATGAAGAATGAAAAGAAGGAAAGGAAGAGTAAAGGAAGGGGAAAAGATACAGTTTAGCAAACCTCGGTTGGCTTTGGTCTCCTTTTTGCCTGTTAAATTCCATAGATGTCTACAGAACCCCATGAATTCAGTGCCTGGGTCTGACAGCAGCATTTGAACCAACATGGAAGATTATTTATCAGATTTATGTTCAGATTTGTCCAGTTTCTGGCAGAGGATCAGTGCAAGCCTGGCCACATGTCTTAACCTGCTAACTTCCTTCCTCACCCAGGACCCTGCAAATAAAGATATACAAGACACCTAAGTTATCTTTGCCTCTGTAGTTCATTCCTTCCAGAAATTAATCAGATGACAAGCTGAGCTACTACTGAAATTTAGTGTAGCATGAATCTTGTCATTTTTAAGTCTTACTAGATCAGCTGTGGGATGCTCTACAGTCTCTGAAGGTCCTGCCAAGTCACCACAAACCATCACCAAATGCTTCCTCCCTCCAGTCTAGCACATTTAAGAAGGTAAGTTTAGTCTTTTTAAGCAGTTATTCCTTTGATTGTCTCTGAATGAATAAGGCTTTTCTGTTCGAGATGTGTTCTTTACTGGGAAACAAACAAACAAAAATCAACAACAACAAAAAGAGATATCAGAGCTCAGATACGAAATGGACAAAATTTCAATGGAAGTGTTGACGTGCTCACCCGCTATAACATTATTTATTAGCTGCAAAGAAGGAAATGATTAAGATCTCATTTTACCTTTCCCTCTGTGATGGAAATAGGTATGAAGGAGACTAGGACAAAGAAAGGAAATGAGGGCACAGGTCACAGAACAAAAAATATCTCAAGCTTGGAACTCTTGTGCTTTCATGTTCCACATTCCATATTAGCAGCATACCTGCACAGCTTCTATCATGATTTGTTTTAGCAACAGTTGTCCCAAGCCCAACCACACTGCTGAAGTTATGTGGCTGGGCTTGGCACTTAAGACATATCTTATAGTAACATATGACGTGCTGTGGCAGAAAGTTTCTGTCTGGTCATGACTCTCTATATCTACATACAGCTGCTTCTCACGTCCAACAGGCTTTATTTCACCATCAGAGGGTGGCTGCAACACAGCAGCTGCTTAATGTTTCTAAAAAGCAGCATTCTAAGAAGACCTGTTTCTTTCCTTATAATGCAGGAACATCCAGCAGATGTTACAGCTTCACCACAGAAGCTGTGGTGACTCTGTCCTCTGGGACAGAGGTGTTAAGAACCTTACCATTAGTGATCCAGTGCTCTGGAAAATGGATGAGATTGCCTTCAAGTGCTGAGGCAAAACAATCAAGACAACATTGAGCAGTAACCTTTTCATTCTGTGCCACTCTAACAATCCTATGACATGGGTTGTCTGTATGGTTGCCCTTTATTTCTGTGGAGACATGAAATGAAGCAGCTTCTAAAATTTGGGGGAAAATATGTTAAAATGCTTTCAATACACTTATACACCATCTGGTGCACTGGCCATTTACATTAGTGTTATTGTAATTGCTTTATTGAATGTGCTGGTAGAATATGCTCATTCCAGGTATATTGAAGACCTGGGGTTGATGACTTGACCTTGCAGTTCCTTGCTGGAATAGAACAGTGTGTGGAGGGGAGACAATGAGTTGTTCTCCTAAGAGGTACATAATCAGTATCCAAAATGAGTCTCCTGTAGACATTTTACTTAACAACAAATTTAATGGAAAGGCTCCTTGTAACACAAAGGGAGATGAGCCACACATTCTGCAGCTTTGATAATCAAATCATTATTTTTGTAGCCTTAAGGGATATCAGCTTACAGCAGAATTCAACATATAGTTTAATTTACTTATCTGATCTTTCTCTGAACATGAATAGCTTCTATTTCCTGGCCTTTTTCAAATTTTCTTACATAATTCAAATGGCATCACAATGTGTGTACGTGTTTTTGTATAGATGATATTGACAACTGACAAAAAGGAGGTAGTATTTCTCTGTTCTTCTTGCCCCTTCCCCCACACTCAACTATTCAAACTGCATCTCAAAAGGATTTGTTTTTGTTGCTCTTAATTCTGTGGCAGTATGATTATTATTAGTGTTTTAAATTCTAACCTCTGATCCCTTTCATCTTTTTTATTGTTGTGCTTTTATTAATTCCTAGTTATTATAAAGTGCTTCTCATCTGTACATCTTAAAATGCTTTACAAAGGAGAACGGAAACACCATTCTTATTTGACATGCTGGTGAGTGAATGCACAGAGCCATGAAGGGTCATATGCAAAAACAGCAACAACAACAAGAACAACAAAACAAACAAAACAACAACAACAAACAGCCAAGCAAATGTTGAAATATATTCTATTTTTTTCTGGCAATTTTCCGTACCTAGTCTGCTATATTCTTTAGAGGATTTGAACAAAAGTATCATAATCTTTAATATTATAATAAAAACGTCTTCCTATCTTTTTCTCATCTATTGACTCCAACCTCTTTTTCCCCCTTTTTCATCTTTTTCATACTTTTCATTGTAAATGTGTATTTTAAGAATTTCTGAAAAAGAACAAATGCAAAACAAAAATTATGATCCAACTAATGCTTCTCATTGTGAGTAGTTTTACAAGTGCATGTAGGTTTAATACACATGGACAGGCCTAGCTAATGCCTGATGCCCCAGAGAATCAGATTTTCTGCTATTCCGAAGTTAGGAATTGCATGAAATGAATCCCAAACATAAATGCGGTTAAGTGTGATAGCATGGTTGACAACAATTTGATAACATACACATAATGAGACATGTATATATGGTCTTATCATGCCAAACAGCTCTACCTTGATTTTGGTTTAAAAAAAAAAAAAAAAACACCCAACGAAAACAACCACCAACTTTTCAACTGTTTCAGCATTCTGTTGCTCATTACACCAACCTGTCAGAAATGACAGCTTGGTTGAGCCCAGTTATTCCATGCTGACAAGGTGCTGTATATGCTTTTCTGCAATAATGTCAGATTTTAAAGGTACAATGTTCTTAAAGAAGCTCATTTGTATGATTTGGCCAAGAAGAGCCATTTGCCCTGTCAGTGGGTTGAGCAATACTTTAGTTTCCTTTAAATTAGGAGTCATTTTCATGAAGGTTGTTCTTGGAAAACTAGCTCAAAAGAGAGAAGAGAGGAATTTTCTTTTTTTTTTTTTTTTTTTTGAGGCTGCTTACTGAGCAATCATATGATGATTTGATGATTTCCTCATAGTGTCATAGTGTCTAAAACAGCAATAATATTATTCCTAATATCTGACATATTTCAAAAATATTTTAAGTGCAGCCAGATAAAATTGTATTCAGGGACATATGCTGGCAATCTGCTATAAATAAAGAAATATAATATAAACATGACAGTCTAAAGGGCAATGATGCAATAAATGCATTTTTTAATACCAGAAGGACCAAAGGAAATGAATCTCCAGCCCCACTAGCAGAACTGTGACAACTGAATTTTAGGGAAATGGAATTGTGTTGGGAACAGAGTACCCAAAACCTGGAAGGGGGCTACATCATGGTCTGAACAGATGCAATGGGAGATGGAGAGGACAATTATGTGGTTATAAGTCTTTACATTGGTTATGTACAAAGGCAATTCATTTCTATGCATAGACCTGTGAGTGTTGTGAATGTAGCCAGCTAGCATAATCCCAGGGGTCTGAAGATTTTGTCTTGTATTTATTTGCTTCAATGGGAAGTCTCTAGCTGATGTGGTAGGCCCTGAGGGCTTTGTTTACTGATCTGTAAGCACCTAGATTCAATTGTTATAGATAATCACATGTACTTGATGATAATTATTTAAACCTCTCCGTTGTTTATGTTGCATTAATGTATTTCTACTTACAAATTGAGTTGGGTTTTACATCAAACACCACTCCTTCTGTATTGGTGTCCATGTACCTACTCTGGACCAAACAAATTATGTATTACCCTAGTACAAATTTAACCCTTATATTGTACAGGATTCCCAGAATCAAGTTTTCTAACAGGCAAATTACATGCAAAACTATACTTATACACACATTATTATTTTTTCTGGATTACTATCAGACAGTGAAATCTGCTTGGCAAATTGCTGCCTAGACTGCAATACTTGAAATCACCTTTGAAAGCATAATGAAGGAAATCCCAAATAGTGCAATCTGTGGTCTGTGGGAGAAGAAGCTGCTTCTGCAAGGAGCAGATGTCTGAAAATTATCCTGCAGCTTCAGGCAAACTCTGTCATGTACTGTCTCAACATCTGCAGTGGGACTGTTTCTGTGGATCAACATCAATGGGTTTTGTAATGTAGGTCCCATTCCTGCAAAGAGGAATCTGACTTAGACAGAAGCCCAAAGCCCTGTCACATTGGTGCAGGGACATGCACACACAGCACAAATGTGGGTATGCACATGCAGGCATGGAAAACCACAGGACAAGTCACACAAGCTGTTCCAGGAACAAAACCACTCTGTCATCTCTCCCTTGTTGTCAGAATGAATCATTCAACCAGCACACTGTCCCAGACTTGATTTTCCCCTCTTCTGTAACATTTTATAAATAGGTCCTGCAGAGACATGTACATGTATGCTGTCACATATGTGGGGATGGTAACACTTCCTCCTTCCTGCCTGAACCTAGGGAATGTCACTTCCATTCTCGTTAGCTTTTTGGGATGGGGCAATGGCAGTTTGCTGCTGAACAGCAGTCCCAGATGTTTCCCCTGCATTCACTGCATCCCCCTGAACCAGCAAATACTTTGAGGAGCATAAGAGACAAAATACTGCCATGCATGGCAACAGGGGAGCACCAGCACTGGGGAAGGTCCCACAGCAGTGGTGCCCTGTGATAAACATTTTAAGTAGAAGGAAATGGGAACAAAATGCCATCTGCCTATCCCATACCAGGTGCAAAGGGGGATGTAAATTGTTCCATTTGGGCACTGCTTACCTGGAGTGGAGTAAGCACAGCTGAGGGAGGCATCTAACTCCATTAACACCCTTTAGAGTACATGTATTCTAATGACACACCCTTGCAGCCATCCTGCAATTCATTCTCCCATCCCTCGCACCCACACTGTCTGGGTGCAGCCCTAGCTCTGATAAGTTGTCTGTGTAAATGCAAGTCACTCCTAGGCTCTGCTGCTGGGATGAAAATCCTTCACGTTCAGTATGTGGAAAGACCCTGGGTATGTTGTTGGCTTACAGGCATCCTCACTTTAATAGGATATATTTAATAAGAAAACTGGATATTTCCTACCTCTTCCAAATAAAATAAAATAGACCACATAATGCTCATGACTAATTCAATTCTCACTCTAGTCATGATTAATGTAATAAATAATTACAGCTTAGATCTAATATAGATACAACTAATTGTTCTGCCCACAGTGCATCGTGACTAACAATTAAACAGAGCTTCCAAAGCAACTGAGAGCAGATCTTAGCCTAACCTTTTGCCTTGTGCTTTTGCTACTAACGGAATATACATGCCTACAGCTTTTGTATTCCCATTCACATCACTGGCAGTGACAGATTCTTCTCTTATTAGATGTCAGACAAACTTATTCCTTTTAACTTCATGTGTTCCCACTTTGTGAGACTGTAGGGCAAATAAAAAAAATAGAGACACAAAAAAGAAAAAGAGTGCATCACCTCCAGGTCCCTTGAGAGATCCCAGCCTGGAAACTTCTCTGTAGCTGCATCAATACAGCTGGTTTGAAGGTCTTGAGTTGACTCCAATCTGGCAGCTAGAGAGGAGTCTACTTTTTTTTTATTATTATTTACTATCCCTTCCTCCTCCCTCCCCACCTCCAGAAAGGCAAGGCAAGGCAAGGCAAGGCAAGGCAAGGCAAGGGCAAACCTTTTTGCCTAAAAGGGCACAGCCTTATCTGATACACCACCTGGCTTCCTTCCCTCAGTTCATGAAAACATTGCTGGTGTAAGGTGTCGCGTTAAAGGGGTGTAGCTGATTAACCGTCACGGGCCCGGTTGGATTCAGAGTACTGAACCAGTCGGACATTCACCAAAACTGGGGGTCCGTTCGGACATTCACCAAAAACGTAATAACCGCCTGGGGGCCCGCTCAGACATTCACCAAAAACGTATTAACCACCTGGGGGTCCGTTCAGACATTCACCAACAATGCATTAACCGTCTGGGGGTCTGGTTAGATTCAGAACACTGAACTATCACGGATAACCACCCTCACCCTAGTTGCATTAATGAGAGCTATCACAATGCAATCAAGTATGGTTTATTACAGCAACAGATAATCAGGTTCTTTTGGATTGACGGTGATAGTGACTATCTGCAAAAGCAGGCTAGTATGCATGAAATACACAGGTGTTATAGGTGTTACAGATGTTATACAGGTGTTGTAGGTGTTACAGATGTTACAGATGTTATAGATGTTATAAGTGTTACAGATGTTATAGGTGTTATAGGTGTTACAGGTGCGCAGCCTAGAAATAAACGCGTTAAAAGGATCAGAGACTCTATAGAGATTTATGAGCAAATATTCAGATCTCACCCAAAGGCGTCCCAATGGGGGGGGAAGAGAGGCTCAGCCCGTCGACTGATCCCAGGAGTCAGGAGGTCCTAAGGATGTTGTATGTCCTCGGGATGGTATCTCCCCTGACGGTGGTATCTTCCCTAACATCCCCTCTCTCTTGGGCCAATTTATATTATTTTCTATCTTTTAGGTGGAGCTTGAGTGGCTCTAGTCAAGCATATCTTAGTTATGATTGGTGTAAAGTTTTCCCGTCTCCGTTTAAAGTAATAGGCTCCGAGAAATTCAGGGCGCATGCTCAGTGAGGGGTGGTCGCACCTTGGAGGCGGGTAGCTTTTGGGATGGAGGTGTGTTTTGGTATTATAATGATATTATAATGAGCAAAAAGTACACTAGGGTACAGCATTTGTCAAAACATGACAGGTCTTTGGCTTAGGGTGGCAAAAGTGCAGCTTTGTGCACAAGAACAATTGAGGCCCCACCTGATTACAGAGCCTAGCCGTGGTGTCTCCACTCCACTCCACTCTCCGTGGTGTTCCTTAGAGCTAGCACACCAAGTTTCCCCAGCGTGATAGCATCTAAGGTTGGAAGCCTAGGGAATGCTCAGATAATGCAGTTATGCCCTACCCTGAAAGCCTCTTCAATGCTGTACCTTTCCGTTAAAAACGTGAATGTTAGTTTTATTTTCCTAGTTACTTCAGGCATTTACACCACATAAGGTTTCATAATAGCCAAAGTATCCAATAAATAAATAAATATTCTTTCAGTTTAGAATAATTATACAACTTATACAATTTTTTTTTTTATTTTTTTTTTTTAATGTCTGAAAGAGAAGAGGCAATTGTTTTTCTCCAATATATTAATAATATATTAATTACTGGAACTGATTTGCTCATTCATGGTTAAAAAAAAAAAAAAAAAGAGAGAGAGTGAGAGATGAGTATGAGTTCTCCAGTGCATACATCTCTCACTGACTTTCAAGAGGCCATTTGGGTTAAATTTGTCCATAAGTAACAAAATGACTTCAAACTTTAAGCTTCTACTTCTAACTCAGGGTTCATTTGAAGGTGTGCACTAATGCATTGCAGTTTTGTAGATAACTCTAAGGCACTCTCTGCAGCACCAGAGTAATATCCTCAATGGAAAGTTACTGGGAGTATTGCTCCTTGAAGGATGGCCATAAGGCTTTGGAACTAGGTTTTATGAAGTTGATGAACATTCACTGAGGATTAGGCTGTATTCATCAAGTGATCTCACTTTTTCTTCAAATTAAAGATAGTGCTGCCATTTCCTCTCTTCTAAACCTAAGTTTTCACAGAAAAAAAAAAAAAAAAAAAAAAAAAAAAAAAAAAAAATTATAAATGTGCCTCCCTGTTCTGTCCCACTGCTTAAACAACTTTATTTCATTTGTGATTTATTTTTTTCCCTATATTTATTTTCTAATTCCATATAACAAACAACATGTTGTGTTTTGTAAGTGTAAAATAAATTTGTGGAAATGTTGGTGTTTCTTAGGGAATCTGTAATACCATGGAATTGATCAAATCAGAGAAATAATGGATAGATTTGCTGTTTAAAGTTACAGCACATCTATGTCTGCTATGTGTATGACTCTAACACACTGAAGCAATTCCCCCTGACCAGCTCACATGGCCACTCTGTTCCTCCCTTTTCCTTGGCACATAATAAGAAATATGGGTTACTTCTCATCAGGTGTAAACCAGCCTTTCCCCAAAACTCATAGGAACAAGACCAGTCAATAAAAGACAAATACCCGATCCCACTGACTCTTATAGATAATGAACCTCAGCCTCCGCAGAAAATTTCAGCTTAGTCAGTATTTAATATCTTTGACAAGCCGTCAGATCAGAACCTTTGTCTCATATCCACAAAGATTTTCATCTCAAATGAGATACTATAACCTAGTATAAACTATAAACTAAAATCATTGCTAAAACAATGTCTGAGGGTATGTAAACTTTGTAGGTATTTTGCCTGTAGAGCCAAGAAAAAAACAATGTGGGTTGAGTTTTAGAGTGCCCAGAATTTCACCAAACGTCCCATGCACTGAAAAGATTCCATGAACATGAGAATGTGCATGAATTTATAGACAGCTGCAAGATAAATATGGAAAATAAACTTGCTTCCACATACTGGTATGTAGCTGACACTTTCTCTAGTCACTTATTTGCAGCAAGTCAATGCTTATAACAAATCTCCATGACAGAAGCTGGCACCAGCTGTCTGTGGGTCTCAAGCACATCATAATGTAATATCTCTGGCAGAACCCATGGCTGCCTGAAGTAGACTTCTAAATAAATACATAGCTTCTTCTAACTTTGTCCTTAAAAGAGCTATGATTTCCATACAAGAAATCCCCTGCGATCCATTTGTTTGTTTTCTCTTAGATAATACTGGAGAATGTGGAAATCCACAGCCCTCAAAATGGACTTATAGAAACCATCTAAAATGATTCAACATAGAATTCAGGCAATTGGTTTTTCAGTATATGGAGAATCTTATGTCACCTTTCATTAAAGACAATGGAAATGCTTTCTTTGGTGTGAATTAGAGCTCACTTCCAGGAGTCATTGAAAGCTTTGATTTCAGTCTTTCTCCTTCAAGAGGTAGCAATGTTCAAGGTTAAACAATTTGAACAGAGGTTTGTAAGAAATCCAGATTACAAGATTACAATCATTACAATCATTGGTTTGATTGTTCAAAAGTTGATATATATGAATCCTAGGCTGTCTGAATGAGATTTGTTTCACCTAACTTCAGATATTCATGAAAAAGAGTTAATAATTATCTTAGGATCCTTTCATATCATATGCAGAAAATCTGGCCTTATTAAGGACCTATATTATGGTGAATTAATTGGACACTAGAAGCACTTATTTCTCTCTAAAGATGTTTAAACCAGTCTAGATAACCAGCTTAATATATACACAGATTCATTCCGATGACTACCATTTCACAAAGTATCTGAAAGCTTCCATAATGGAAGTACTAATCATGTAAAAAGCTAAGCATTACCTTAAGTCTCCGAAATCTATGTCACCAAATAGTAATAGAAAAGCAAGAAATTTCCATATATGTGTTAATATGGATCTGGTTGAGCCATTGTAGGGTATTATAATTCATGATTATGAAAAATTAAGTATTGTCTAATTTTATAAACTGTTTCAGCACACCTATAAGTTTTTTTTTTCACCCTTTTTTCAAAAGAAGCCTTTACCATGATACATCTCTCTTTCCTAAGCAATCCATTATCTCTCAGAGTTTTCTGTATAATTGCTCTTTTTTCATTTTCAGTACCCAAACTTCCCAATTTATCCATACGACAGGCAGTGTGTTGCTTCCAGCAATTGCATGACTCTTTTCCTGAGAGACCACTTTTAGTGTGATAGTAGTTAGTTCAATCACCACAGCCTGTGCCTTTGCTACTAAATCAGTAAAGAGTGTCAGTCACCACCAGTCATGATGCTTTCATCTCTGTTATGGAGAATTACCATTTTGACACCAAACTTAAAAACAGAAACTCACTTCCTATAGGCACAGCCATCATATGGGCATTTGATTACTTCCAGAAATGGAAATTTGGAAGTGAATAGGATCCTAATACATTTTTCAGGGCATTACACTTGTTATATTTTTGACTTATTCATGAAATGCAAGCCCTAGCTTCCGAAACCCTTTTTTTTTTTTTTTTTTTCCTATGCCAAAAGTAAATATAATGAGATTCTTTTGAAAAGAATGTCCTTTTCAAATTTCTCTTTCTGAAATAATACATGTTCATACAGTTATTTAAAATTCTCAATGGTGATATTTTGTGCTGTTCCTAACAGGAAGCTTTTGTGTACTTCAGTTGCCAGACATTACTGGATGAATTTGTAACCTTTATTGTCTTAAAATATGTGTCTAGAAAAAAGATGTAGATATAGATAAAAATATTAATGCTATCATTACATCTATATAGTACAGAAATACAATACTTGTTATAGTACTTTTAATTTCCAATATTTTCTATTAAGTTTTCAGTTTAGCAAAATGATAATGACTTCCATGGCCCATTGAGCCAAATTGTTTGCACATGATTTTAAGTTCTATCATCCAAAATTATTCTTTCTTTTAACCTGGACTCTTGAAATAAGCTAGCCTGATAAAAAGGGCTGGCCAGAAACCAGGCTATGGATAGTGTCTTTGTATAAATTTTAGTGAATGTTAGATCAGTCACACAACATGGAATCATTTAAGTTATCTGCTAACCTCTTAACAGCTGTATTCTAATCTTTGCTATCTAGGATTTTTCTTTAGCCACCAGAAAGAGATAGCTACCTACAAATAGTGATTTTTCTCAATTTAAGTCTAATATGGGTAGGCTGAACAAAATTCTGGACATGCTTACGTTTTCACTGGTTATAAGCAGGCTTAGATGGTTGGCTTGAATTAGGATTTAGACAGTTAAAAATATGTCAGATTACTATATATTTCAATGGAATATATGTTATTTTCCTACTCAGGGACTCAGTGATATAAAGTTCAAAAAATCATAACCAAGGTTTTACATAACAAAAGATGTTATAAAAATAAAAATAAAATAAAATAAAATAAAATAAAATAAAATAAAATAAAATAAAATAAAATAAAATAAAATAAAATAAAATAAAATAAAATAAAATAAAATAAAATAAAATAAATAATAATAATAATAATAATAATAATAAAGTCATTTACATCCTTCTAGTCTGAGAGCTATTTTAAATGTTTATGAAATAAGAGTTTATTTAATTGACTGCTATTCATTAATAATTAATAACAACGTTTATGTCCAAATAATTTGTTCTCCAAAATCTGCTAAGTGTTTAAAGGATGCCAATAATGATACTCCATTTCAAGTTATTTTCCCAGCTCTATCCCTATAGATTCTGAATGTTTTCCAGATGTTCACTGAGGGTGTAACATCGGTCATGCCCTATTCTTTCCTCAAAGAAAAAAGATAAAGTAAAAAAAATCTCTGGGGTGAGTTTTGGTTTTAAACTTTTTGCTTGCTTGCTTGCTGCATGTATATGTATATGTATATGTATATGTATATGTATATGTATATGTATATGTATATGTATATGTATATATGTATATATGTATATATGTATATATGTATATATGTATATAAATAAATGCTAATAAATTATATATATATATATATATATACACACATATATGGTCTAGGATATACACTTTTGGGAACTTAGGTTTACATGGCAAGGTTTAGGTAGAAGAAGGAACGCAGAGGTGGCCTCTGTGAGCAGAGCCCAGCAGCCGCCCCATGTCAGAGCAGAGCCAGCTCCAGTTGGCTCCAAAAGAGACACCACTGACCACAGCTGAGCCAGTGAGAAATGCTGGTTGGGCCTTTGGGAGAGCAGACTGACGAAGGGAAAAAAAGCTGCTGCACCACTGCAGCTGGGACAGTGAATAGTGAGACCCAGCCCTGCAGCCCCCCAGGGTGAGTGCAGGAGGAGGGCAAGAGGTGCTCCAGGCATGGAATAGCAGTTCCCCTGCAGACTGTGCAGAGGCCTCTGGTGGAGCAGGATGTCCCCCCCTGCAGCCCATGGGTCCCACATGGAGCAGATCTCCACACTGCAGCCCATGGAGGAGCCCCTGCTTGGAGCAGGTGGATGTGGCCTGGAGGAGGCTGCGGCCCATGGAGAGCCCTCACAGGAGCAGCTCTAGCCTGGGACAGAGCTACAGCCCATGGAGAGGAGCCCACACAGGAGCAGAGGGTTTGGGGGGAGCTGCCTCAAGCCTCATAACATTTATAAAATAAACCATAAATACTAAAAAATTATGTTCACACTTCAGAAATAGTGAAACAAAGAGCGTCTAATTCTTCTACAAAAATCATTTTAAATCTTGTGGGTGAGATAAGCATAACATCACGCCCCAGTAGTTAAACAGTATCCAACAGGAATTCTTTATCTCTCCAATTTAATTACAATTTAAGTAAATTTAGGGATATATATTATATAAGTACAGATTTACAGATGTTGTCTGCTACATAATATAAATTTGTATTCCTGTTAATTTTCAGATTGCACTGACCATTAGAGTGAATGAAAATCTAGTTCTGAAAACAAAGCTTTGTAGAGAGACACGTCATCTTCCAGTTTCCTTTCTATATGAAAGTATGAAACAACAAACCCCAAATGTTCTCTCTGGCAGGAATTCTGATCTATTTCACGTACCGCTATTCTACAAAGTATGGAATACCTGCCAGGGAAATGTAACCAGGCTTAAAACCTAGACTAAAACTAAGTCCTTTGATTTCCAGGGTTGTGTGTACCAGCTAACAGTTGGCAATAACATTGCATGAAAAAAACAATCTCACCAAAATCCAGAGAAGAGTGCCTGGAAGATGAGAGTCTAACTGTCTTATTGTGAAGAATGAAAAAGAAAAATGTCAAATCAAAACCAGAAGGATTGGACTGAGGAAATAATAATTTGTTGGTGTATTGCATTACAACAGAAGTCACAGAATTATTGTATATTGCTACTCTGGTGGAGAAGAGTTTGCACTTAAAATGGAAACATTTTGGTAATGACTTTTTTGGAAGAAAACCAGAGGAGAGGTCATGGGGAAGAGGATGGTGTGTGAGAGAGAAGACCTGTCAGAAACTGGACAAACAGCTATCTCTGGAACTTTTCCTATTAAATCTGGACCTATAAGATCTGTACTTAAATAGGAAAATATGCATAGAGAAGGCACAGAGCACTGGGAAGAAAAATTGTCAGGGAAAATTAGTTTGAGTATCTATCATATTAAGTGTATGTATTCTTCTTCAGTAGCTAAGATCAGCACTGAACACTCCTTGTACACAGCCAACAAGAAACCAACAGGTAATACTTCTTGATCATTTTTGCTGGCTTTTAAAATGGAAATGGAGGACATCTGTACTATTGTATTAGGTTCAAACAAAGCTGTGTAGGAAGCATAGAAAAGAAATCACACAGGTTATGCCATACTCAGCTTTCTCTTGTTTAAAGACATACAGGCACATAGCTGTGAAAAGCAAATATGATTCTCATTAGAAACATACACAATACAGAAAGGGAAAAAAAGAACCCACAAATCCTTAGTGCAGTTTATTCATACAAGGAGCTGCTAGTTAACAAAGGGTCAGAATGCCATGAACCACAGAGTCTGCAGTTCAGGGGGGTGGAGAAAAAGAAAAAGAAAAAAGAAAAAAAAAAAAAAAAAGAAAAATTGAAAAAAATCTATTTGTTTCTGAAAACCTGGTTAGACAAGTTAGAAGAGCCTCTAGGGATCTTTAGCTTGGCTGTCCAGCACCTACAGAACAAATAACTGACATTTTTCCCTGACCTTGCCAGCATTACAGGTTATTTTAACAAGGATAAACCTGTGGGAAAAAAAAAAAAAAAGTCTCTAATGTATCAAGCACAAACATGCTAAATTCAACATCAGGAATGCAGGTCTGTTTACATTGTGCCTGGGAGACTCAAGCAATATCAAAATGGATGTGAATATGTGGATTAGTTTGGCTTTGAGCAAGCTGCAGCCAATTTAAAAAATGAAAAAAAATATATATATATTCCATTCACCAGTAACATTTACATTATCATATGTATTCTCTAGAGGTAAAACAGAATACTGTAAGGGAAACAAACAAACAAACAAAAAAAAAAAAAAGTAAAGCTTTTTGAAGTGAAAAGACACTAGTGAAGAAATCAGTGTCTTACAGAGCAATACTCTTTTTTTTTTTCAAAAATAATAAAAACTATTATATATATATATTTTTATATAAAACTATTTATAAAAACTATATATAAAAAACTATTAAAAAATAATATATAAAAACTATAACAGCTATGAAATGTGAGCTGGTTGAAGAAAACCTGGATAATTGAAGTTAGATGTAAAAGGACAAAGACTGTTGGTAGTATGAAGACATGAAAGAACCGTGACAATAAGTACAAAGATGACAAGAGCCAATTAGGAAGAACAATGTTGAGCTTCTTAAAAAGAACAGTGAGTAAAAAATAAGTTTTATGCTATCTATTGTTAGAATGAAGGGCATAAAAAATAAATAAATAAAATAAATAAAATTTAATAATGGAAAAATAAAACAGCTGAAAGTGGAATTAACAAAAGTGACATTGTCTAGAAAGGGTGATGGAAGAATACTCCTTATTTGTTGCTGTGATTTTCAGAGATGTGTTATAGAGTTAGGTGGGCAATTCCCTTAGGGTCTTTTCAAGCTACCATTTCATATATTTAATTACACCAAATACAAACCAAAACAAACCAATCCCTTTAAATGGATGTTCTTAAGAAAAATCATTTGAAGTGTCAGAAATTGGAAACTATCCAATTTGGGGGGCAAGAAAGTTTAGGCAACAATTTTGACTCCAACTTTAGCTTTCCATCCTGGTGTGTTATTAACATTGTCAGGGTTACAGTATGGTCTTTGATTATATCATTGCATACATTGTTTTTGCCACCCTTACTCCCTTCAGGAACCTCAAACCTTTTAGTGAATGAGATAAACAATATGCATTCAACAAGACATTTTCACGGTTTCATATCTTTTTTTCCTTAGTGTTCATGGTGGTTACATCTTCTACACACCAAAAAAAAAAAAAAAAAACAACAACTCACAGCAGGAAGAGGTTCAGTCAAATTAGCTAATTGGTTCTGAGGCATCAACTACATATGTACTTTATATCTTTATTTCAGACTAGATTTAGTCTAGATATGCAAAACTATGTAAGAATCTTTATGGTTAAAATCAAAATAATTCAGCAATTTTATATGCAAATTTGACTTTCCTGGGCCCTATTTTAATGTATTATGTTTTGTTTTGAAATGGTATTTTTATTTGAATGAAGTTTTGTTTTTTAAAAGGAAATCACACCTCCATCAAATCTTTTCCACAGTTTTGATCTTCTTTGTCTCACTAGTTCTCTACTACAGTTTCTGGGTAACATTGTCTTGTGAGTGACAGATGTGGGCATCCTGTGCACATGTATGGAGCTCTGCACGCCGCAAACGGAAATAGCAGGCTCCCATGATGTAAGCATCCTTTCCTCTCTTGTCTATCAGATATTCTACTTGCAAGCTATACAAAAGTCCAGGAAGGCTGTAACTCGTTAAGTCCTTGCTTCCAAGAAGCATCTCAAGATGATACGGCTGGCCTGCTCATTTTTGCTCCACCGCTTTTCCCCTCTCTTCCTGGCATATTCCAAGATCACTCTCCTCATTCCATGCTGATTTTTTATACCTTCAGATGCTTTATCACACTGTGACTTCAGCTGTCCCTCTGTGACTTTCAGCTATAAGAAATATACATGTAAATGGACCAAAGAAGAAATATGGATCAATCAAAGAAATGAGTAACATAGAAAGAGGAAGTCACACTTCTTTGTTTGTTTGTTAGATTTTCAAGAGATTTCTGTGTCATTTGTCAAAGTCCATCCGAGACACTGAAAATTTCAGCAAAGCTATGGACCCAGCAAAACAGTATAGTAAATGTGCAACCGTGATTCAACATTAAAAAGAACAAACAATCCTGTAACCCATAAAAAACCTGTAACAGATAACTTTGTGTCGTGGTTTAACCCGGCTGGCAGCTAAACACCACGCAGCCGTTCGCTCACCCTCCCCCCTCCCTCTCTGGGACGGGGGAGAGAAATGGAAAGTGAAGCCCGTGAGTTGAGATAAAGACAGTTTAATAAGACAGGAAAATAATAATCACAAAATAATAATAAAAATAATAACAATAATAATACAATGGTGATAATAGGAAAGTAATAATAGTATGTACAAACAAGTGATGCACAATGCAATTGCTCACCACTCGCTGACCGATGCCCAGCCTAACCCCGAGCAGTCCGGCCCCTTCCCCCCAGCTAGCCACCCCTATATATTGTTTAGCATGACGTCAGATGGTATGGAATACCCCTTTGGCTAGTTTGGGTCACCTGTCCTGGGTCTGTCCCCTCCCAGCTCTTACTGCACCCCCAGCCTGCCCGTTGGCAGGACAGAGCAAAAGGCTGAGATGTCCTTGGCTTAGTATAAGCACTGCTCTGCAACAATTAAAGCATCGGGGTGTTATCAGCACTCTTCTCATCCTAAGCCAAAACACAGCATTCCACCAGCTACTAGGAAGAAAATTAATTCTGTGCTAACTGAAACCAGGACATCTATCCACCCCTTATTCCATACCATTTATGTCATGCTCAGGTTACACTCTTTTCCATACATTCTAATTAGTCACCTATAGTAATCATGGTAGTGATAACATACAGTATAATATACTATTTAACATGGTACAATTCAGTTCATGGGCTATTCTCACCCAGTATTAAATCTCCTTGAGGTACACACCGGACCTCTCCGTTCTTTTGCATCACCCACCAAGTGTATCCAGGTCCCTGAGCGAAAACAATTCCACGAATAGGTTTGCCTTTTCCTGAGGCAGGAGTAGCCCAGACTGTTTTACCCAGCATATTTTTTACATGCACTACAGGAACTTTATCCCCATCTACAGGGGCAGCTTGCACTGCTACTGCTCGTTTCTCTGACTTTGTTACAGGGTCTGCCACAGGGATTGGAATGCCCTCTGCAGGGGCAGCTTGCACTGCTACAGCTCGTTTCTCTGACCCCGTTACAGGGATTGGAATACCCTCTGCAGGGTCAACTTGCACTGCTACAGCTCGTTTCTCTGACACGGCCACAGGAGCTGGAGCGGCTGCCGGAGCTGGAGCAGTTGCAGGAGCTGGGACTGGAGCAGCAGTAGGAGCTGGAGCTGGAGCGGCTGCAGGAGCTGGAGCTGGAGCGGCTGCAGGAGCTGGAGCTGGAGTGGCTGCAGGAGCTGGGACTGGAGCAGCTTCAGGAGCTGGGACTGGAGAAGTTGCAGGAACTGGGACTGGAGCGGCTGCAGGAGCTGGAGCTGGAGCGGCTGCAGGAGCTGGAACTGGGGCGGCTGCAGGAGCTGGAGCTGGGGCGGCTGCAGGAGCTGGAACTGGAGCGGCTGCAGGAGCTGGAACTGGAGCGGCTGCAGGAGCTGGGACTGGAGCGGCTGCAGGAGCTGGGACTGGAGCGGCTGCAGGAGCTGGGACTGGAGCGGCTGCAGGAGCTGGGACTGGAGCGGCTGCAGGAGCTGGGACTGGAGCGGCTGCAGGAACCGGAGCTGGAGCGGCTGCAGGAACCGGAGCTGGAGCGGCTGCAGGAACCGGAGCTGGAGCGGCTGCCGAGTCCACCGTAGGGGTCACAGTGGCCGTTGGATCTGTCACAGGGCTTGGAGTGGCCGCAGGGTCTGTCACTAAGTTGATAGCAGTATCAATGGCAGCTCGATAGGCATGAGCCAGGCCCCAGCACGTTACAATGATTTGTGTTACTTTAGAACTGCCAGAATCATGACACCTTTTTTTCAAGCATTCTGCCAGTTTTTGAGGATTTTGCCATTGTTCAGGGGTGAATTTCCAACACACTGGGGGTGCCAACTGCTCTAGATGCCTGCCCATATCCGCCCATACTCCCTGCCACCCACAACTATCCTGCCTCCGGGCACATCTCCGGAAGAGCTTCCCAAGTAGTTGTTTAACTATAAGCAGAATCTGAAGTGCATTCATGAGGCAGAACAACAAGACTATGGTACTCTGAGTATTCCAGAAATATTCAATATCTTGGAGAGCTATTGTGACAAGCTCAGGGGATAAGAGGGTGGTGAAGGAGGAAGGCAGAGTGACCCAGGAGGATACAGGGGTGGTGAAGGAGAAAGGGAGAGTAAGCAAGTAAGGAAAAATATCCTCCCCTTTCCCCTCCACAGATTGACTCCCTAATGGAAAAAAACAATAGGTATAATTGCTAACAGTTTCCAAGATACTGTTTCCAAAGTACAGAGTCGACGATGTTACTGAATACAAATAACAAGTTAGAGTCATGACCAGGTACCTTATCGTCTCATAAGCCATTGCTACAACACACAGCACCATAATGATCTGAAACCAGGGCCCGGAGAGGATAAACAACACGACAGAGAGCAAATACGGAAAATAATATACTATAATACTCAATTTGGAAAACAGGCGCAGCAGAGTTGAGATTAAAGCAATCAGCATCATGACAAGTGACTATTAAGCAGGTCTAATCCTTACACCAATTTTAGTTTAACACACTCTGGTCAGATCTGCCGTTATCTCAACCTTTCGGGCCCCACGTTGGGCGCCAAAAAGGCTGTCGTGGTTTAACCCGGCTGGCAGCTAAACACCACGCAGCCGTTCGCTCACCCTCCCCCCTCCCTCTCTGGGACGGGGGAGAGAAATGGAAAGTGAAGCCCGTGAGTTGAGATAAAGACAGTTTAATAAGACAGGAAAATAATAATCACAAAATAATAATAAAAATAATAACAATAATAATACAATGGTGATAATAGGAAAGTAATAATAGTATGTACAAACAAGTGATGCACAATGCAATTGCTCACCACTCGCTGACCGATGCCCAGCCTAACCCCGAGCAGTCCGGCCCCTTCCCCCCAGCTAGCCACCCCTATATATTGTTTAGCATGACGTCAGATGGTATGGAATACCCCTTTGGCTAGTTTGGGTCACCTGTCCTGGGTCTGTCCCCTCCCAGCTCTTACTGCACCCCCAGCCTGCCCGTTGGCAGGACAGAGCAAAAGGCTGAGATGTCCTTGGCTTAGTATAAGCACTGCTCTGCAACAATTAAAGCATCGGGGTGTTATCAGCACTCTTCTCATCCTAAGCCAAAACACAGCATTCCACCAGCTACTAGGAAGAAAATTAATTCTGTGCTAACTGAAACCAGGACACTTTGTCTGCAAACATTTCTCAGTACATTAAAAAACTTCAGATATTATCAAGAATCAGTTGGATAAAATTCTCCATGGCTATAAAATTTCTCAAATATGGAAATTAAGGGACTAATGCCCTTTGCCATCAGATAATGAACAGGTTAATAAAGCCATGTCTTCCTCTACTGTCAATTGACTTAACCATTTGCTGAAAGAGAAGGAAAGATAAGATTATTTTAATTCTAAATAACCCTTGTTCTTGCATGAGGAATTTTAATGAAGCTGCTGTGTAGGGATGCATTTAAATTATCAAATAATTTAGGTCTTTGTTTTGCTCCTTGTTCCTTAATTATCCATGTTAGTTTGTTAACAGGCTCTTTCTTCATGACTAAGTCAATGCTTTTCCTCTGGGGTGAAATCCTGATACAGTTCTGGAGACAGTGAATGCCTGTAGACAGTAGGTATGAGGCTACACCATGTTACTCCTTCCCCAGTTGCACGGGCCAACCAGTCTGTATTCCAGTAGGCTTTGTGCTACTTATAGTTGCACATACCATGAGTCAGACATGAAACATAGATCCTTGATCATATCATCTCAGATACTTGTATCAGTCATGTGAACCACAGTACAGATTAATTACTTCAAACATTTTATGGGGAAGGGAAGGGAAGGGAAGGGAAGGGAAGGGAAGGGAAGGGAAGGGAAGGGAAGGGAAGGGAAGGGAAGGGAAGGGAAGGGAAGGGAAGGGAAGGGAAGGGAAGGGAAGGGAAGGGAAGGGAAGGGAAGGGAAGGGAAGGGAAGGGAAGGGAAGGGAAGGGAAGGGAAGGGAAGGGAAGGGAAGGGAAGGGAAGGGAAGGGAAGGGAAGGGAAGGGAAGGGAAGGGAAGGGAAGGGAAGGGAAGGGAAGGGAAGGGAAGGGAAGGGAAGGGAAGGAAGGGAAGGAAGGGAAGGGAAGGGAAGGGAAGGGAAGGGAAGGGAAGGGAAGGGAAGGGAAGGGAAGGGAAGGGAAGGGAAGGGAAAAAAGAAAAAATCTTAGGTCCAAAGGAGCACCTTAAGAAAGCCCAAACAGATCCTAAGTATGGAAACAGTGGCTTTAGAATTGTAGAAATATGTAGAGTAATGTGTATGCAAATCTGGCTTCACTATTTGGCCAGAGTGTTTGGGTGAGTGCCTTTAGCATTTTTGCTGTATTATTGAATCTTTTAAGCTGCCCTCCTAATACTGAATTCTCTGAGCTGTTGGCCTGCATTTGGTCCCAAAGTAAACCAGAACAATCTTTCTTGATAGATGCTGAAATTCTGTTTTTGAAGTTTTTTCTTAGTTTCCCATGTAATTGAAGTTTATGTGATTTTCTACAGAAACATTGAAACATTTACATGGAATATTGAGCAAACTGTTACCACAGAACAGGAAAAAAAAAAAAAAAAAAAGTAAAAAAGTTTAAAAATTGAGTTGTTCAGGTACACAACCTTGGGAGATTAAAATTTAGGTGAAACTGAATTGAGCAAGTATAATAAACGTTAACTATGATGTCTATATCAGGAATATGACATCAGTTCTAAGAGTACTGTTAACCTTAATTTCCCCCTTAGGTACTTCAGAGGGTAACCAAGATCTGTAGTGAGTGAAGACTCCCATGCAGGTACTTAAATCTTTGCATTCATCTCTAAAAATCTAGAAAAACTAAGATCCTGAATTCAGTACATCAACTAAGCATCATAAGCAGGAAAAATTAATCTGTCTCCAAAGTTCTATATTGCTATCCATAGACATTGAAATGTCATGGATGAAAATTATAAAAGCCTTGCTAAAATAACTTTTTTTTTTTCTTTTTCTTTTTCTTTTTTTTTTTTTTAAAAAAAAAACTGTTAAAACGGGGTGTGTGTGTGTGTGTGAGTATGTGAAATGCTTCTTCCTAACCATAAGAGGTAAGGAGGACACATTTCATATTTTTTCTGCGTGGCTTAGTAGGAAATGAATTTACATATAATCAAATCACTCTGCAAGTCTTTAAAAATGTAAACAAGACCAACAAAAGCTCATATTTATATCATCATGAAATGAAAAATTGGCAGCATAGTAGTAAGCATGAGATAGATATGTATATTCAGAAATCTCGCTATGTGCACATGCAAATACAAAGAAGTTTTTGAGGATAATTTATTTGTGGAAATGCCCATCTGACATATATAACTAATAGGCAGGAGAAATATTGAAATACCTTTTTGTGAGGTGTGCATTTTATACTTCAGAACAATTTTTCTATCATCTGGATTTCTCTTTGTTGACAATATCAGATCAGTTTGAAGAACTTCCCTCATACAATTTCTTCAGTACAAAATGACATTACAAGCTGTTTTGCATCATCTTCTTTTAAGAGATGCAGTGGGACCAGTTTTCTAAGTGCTTATCTCTTAGTAGTCAATAAATAAAAAAGAACTACAATCCCCATCAATTGTAATATGAGGTATCTTATTTTTAATTGTTATGTCTGTTTTGGAATTCTTTCATCTTCCCTCTCCAATTTTTGCTTTTCCGTAATAATAGTGAAAAAAAAAAAAAATGTACAACTGAACAACACCAACAAAAACAACAGATATTAAGACTATCCAAAGAAGAAAGAAAAAATGGCTTGTAAAACAAACCAGTGAGAAAGACATTACAGAGTAGTCACAATGCTCAAAAGAATGGAGTTACTTGATCAACAGTTAAAAAAGTGTTTCTTGTGGTCTTTAGGATAATATCCAGCTTCCTTTTGTCTTATGTTAACACATTGAAATTCTCTAATAAATAATAAATAGCTGAGAGTTTGAAAGTCAGGTCCTAGGAGTTTTTAAGTGTATATTTACGTGTATACCTCAGAGTAATACCATGGGATTCAACAGGAGAGTACACTGTGCACATATTGGTCACAGTCCAATATCCCTGAATCTCAGCTCTATTTTCTGTTAGTTTCTTTGAATAAACTTTTTTGTTTGTTTGTTTTGTTTTGTTTTGTTTTTATGTTTTTTGTTTGTTTGTTTGTTTCTTCTGCCTGGACAAATAAATATTTGCTACATCTCTCTCTCATGACTCAATCCAACAGAGTGTTAGGGATCAGGATGAGATGAATAGTCACCTATAGCACTGTTTATGAAATAGCACATAGCAGCTCAAGATATTGTCATACAATGTGCAAGTCATTTCCTGTTTTCTTGTCTTTCAATAGCAGTCCTTCGGCAGATAGGAAAGACAGTATATATTTGAATAGCAGACATCCAAGCAAAATATTTGTTCATGAAGTAATTGAATGACTGGAAGACAAAGATAATTTTCTTATTATTAATCCTAACTGTTTAGCTCAGAACACCTGCACATCTTCACTATGCATTCAGTTTCATTGAATTTTTTTTTTCTTCTTTCTGACATGTGGTTATTTAATCTTCTGCCAACATCATCTACTGAACACATTTTCCCCAGCTATGCCCATGAAGCTTTTATACTATTGATGTTTTCACAGTGAACAGTGTATGTGTGTCAAATTATAGCTATTGATCTATGTTTGTTTCTTAATGTTGTTGAGATAGCATTATAGTTTGTCTGATTGTGGTTGTATAAATAAAGGTAGGAAAGTAAAAAAGAACAAACTGCCATTTTTATTTCTTTTATGAATTTCATTGTTGACGGAAGACTGTTTATTTGAATTGAAAATATACTGAAATCAATGTTTCTTTAGATATGAATTATTTTTTTTCTTCTTCTTCTTCGTAACAAGTGGAAGTAATAGAACATGCAATCTTAGTAGGAGAATAAAACCAAGCCAAAACAAACATTACAGCCTTTTGTATTTTTCTATGATTCTTTTTATAACTGTTTCTTGTCACATTTTTTTTTTATCTTAGATGTTGCTGCTCAAGCTGTTCCAATAAAATTCTTTAAATGGATACTGTCAAGCAGTTAACAAAAAATGAAATAAAAAATGCTCCTTGTGAGTGATGCCCTATTCAGCAGTGTGAAAAGCAAGGATTTTTCTTATGAGTTTAGTTTTTCTCTCTCCCATTTTGCACCTATTGTTTTTCCTTTGTAATGTATGGCTAGAAAGAAATGAATGCAGGCAACTCAATTCAGTGGTTAGAATAGTGGACTGTGAACTCGAAGGAAAGGCATTGTTATCCCACTTCTATAACAATCTGATGTGACAGCTTTCACAAGGCTTGTCACCTTATCCAGTTCTCTTCTGATTTTGTGTTTGCCTTGTATGTTCCAGATGGGACTTGAAAATGCATGTGAAACTTCATGTAACAACAAGAAAATAATAATAATAATAATAATAATAATAATAATAATAATAATAATAATAATAATAATAATAATAATAATAATAATAATAATAATATAAAAGTGCTCCTGGAATGCCTCAAGATTTTGCAGTGTTGAGTCAAAAATCAGCTTCTGTAACCAGTTACAAGAGAAGGTGATCAGATAATAATGCTTACATGTATATGGTGAATCTTGTACCTTTTCCTAATCGATCCTTTTTTCTTTTTTTTTCTTGTGATATCTATTAGTATTTTGGATAACACCCTTGTTTAATAACAAAATAAAAACAAAACAAACAAACAAACAAAAAAAACACAACAAACAGTTGTTGTACTGATGTTAGAGAAAGTCTTTTTTTTCTCCCAGACTGTAGATTTTCCAAGATATCCGTGATTGTTACAACCCTTACACTTCTGAAGTATGGCAAGGGAGCTAATTAATTATTATTGTGTTGATGGTTTCAGTGATGTTAATTCAATGAAATCATTTTTGAACTAACATTTATTTTTCAAGAGCTGAAAAACCATGTAATCCAAAAGTCCAGGAGAAAGGTCATACAACAAAATCCTGACTGAGTTTGTGAGTAAACATGATTTCTAATGTCTGCTATGCTGGCTTTAATGACAAGAAGTTATCAATTTTTTTGTGGAAATAAACTTGTGTGTGTGCTCTGTGGTAGCACAGAGAATATTTTCACAGCCTCAGCATTAGACTTCCTGTCCAAAATTCATGATGGAAATTATTAAGCTTCATTCAAGAAAGAAGTACATTTCATTTTGCAAGTGGTGGAATGATCACTTCTAAACTGACGTTGTATGATAATATGCTTTCAGTAAATAAATATGCATTGCTCAGATAGTATTTTGAATACCTTCCTGATGAAAGCAAAATGATAAAACCAAAGGAGCATGTAGATATAAAAGGTCTCCAGAACAGAGAGAGCAGGTTTGCAGTCTAGCAATAAAAACTAACCTTAATGACAAGGAGTAACAGCACATGTCCAATATCCTCTAGACCTAAACCCACAAAAGAAAAAAAAAAAAAAATACACTTTGACTCTGTGCTTGCCATTTACTTTAAACAAACTATACCCACAGCTTTTTGGGTCTGTTTGTTTGTTTTTCCAAGTAAAAGTTATTTGAACACCAAGAGGAAATACCAGGAAATAATCATTTTAAATGAAGTGATAAAAAGTGTTTTTCCCCTAAGCAGCTTTTTCTGTTTCCTATTTCCTTGATTTTCTACTTATTCTGGTGACACATTCTCTGACATAGACATCTTAATTATTTATCATTATGAACCACGATTGCCTCAGCTGTTGTAAGAACTGGATCCATATACACTTATTATCTCTGTCAATACTGAAAAAGGGTGCATCTTGGTTTATCTCTTTTTTTTTTTTTTTTTTTTTTTTTCTCCCTGCACTTGTATAACTTCTTATGTTTGTATCCAAGCATCTAAGTTCCCTAATTCCTTAGGGGAAGGAGAGATGGTGGGAGAGGGGAGCGAGGGAATGGAAAAAGAGAGAAAAAAATAAATTTAGAGAGAATTATTCTTAACCAATCATAATGAAAATTCCTTTTATGTAGAACATACGCTTTTACTTCTAAGCAAATGAGCACATTTCCCTATTGGAATGATCACAGAATCACAGAATCATCTAGGTTGAAAGAGACCTCCAGGATGACCGAGTCCAACCTCTGACCTAATACTAACAAGTCTTCCACTAAACCATATCACTAAGCTCTAAATCTAAACATCTTTTAAAGACCTCCAGGGATGCTGACTCAACCACTTCCCCAGGCAGCCCATTCCAATGCCTAATAACCCTTTCGGTAAAGAAGTTCTTCCTAATATCCAACCTAAACCTCCCCTAGCACAACTTTAGCCCATTCCCCCTCGTCCTGTCACCAGGCACGTGGGAGAACAGACCAACCTTCACCTCACTACAGTCTCCTTTAATGTACTTAAAGAGAGCGATAAGTTCACCCCTGAGCCTCCTCTTCTCCAGGCTGAACAAACCAAGTTCCCTCAGCTGCTATTTGTAAGACTTGTTCTCCAGATCCCTCACCAGCCTTGTTGCCCTTCTCTGGACTCGCTCAAGCACCTCCATGTCCTTCTGGTAGCGAGGGGCCCAAAACTGAACACAGTACTAGAGGTGCAGCCTCACCAGAGCTGAGTAAATGGGGACAATCACTTCCCTAGCCCTGCTGGTCACACTGCTTCTTATACAAGCCAGGATGCTGTTGGCCTTCTTGGCCACCTGAGCACACTGCTGGCTCATATTCAGCCGACTATCAACTAATATTCCCAGGTCCTTCTCCGCCAGGCAGCTTTCCAACCACTCATCTCCCAGCCTGTAGCTCTGCTTGGGGTTATTGCACACCAGGTACAGGACCCAGCACTTGGCCTTGTTGAACTTCATACAATTGACCTCAGCCCATCGGTCCAGCCTATCCAGATCTTCCTGCAAGCTTTCTTACCCTCAAGCAGATTGACACACGCACCTAACTTGGTGTCATCTGCAAACTTACTGAGGGTGCACTCAATCCCCTCATCCAGATCATCAATAAAGATATTTAAGAGAATTGGCCCCAGTACTGAGTCCTGGAAGATGCCACTAGTGACTAGACTCTAACTGGATTTAACTTCATTCACCACTATTCTTTGGGCTCGGCTATCCAGCCAGTTTCTAGCCCAATGAAGCATACACCAGTCTAAGCCAAGAGCAGCCAGTTTCTCAAGGAGAATGCTGTGGGAAACGGTGTCAAAAGCCTTGCTGAAGTCAAGGTAGACCACATCCACAGACTTTCCCTCATCCACCAAGTGCGTCATTTTGTCATAGAAGATCAGGTTCATCAAGCAGGACCTGCCTTTCATAAACCCATGCTGACTGGGCCTGATCACCTGCTTGCCCTGCAAGTGCCGCATGATGACACTCAAGATAATCTGCTCCATGAGCTTCCCTGGCACTGAGGTCAAACTAACAGGCCTGTAGTTTACCAGGTCTCTCACTTATAACTTTATTTGGATTATCTAAGCAAACCAAAAACACTTAGTAGTTGCTTTAAATAAATATTTCCTGTTTATCAGTGAGGAAGTCATGATATCGGCCTCCACCTTCTGCCCACACAGAATAATCTGTGTACCTGAAAAAAAAATATCCTGAAAATAAATAAATAAATATATGATTTGCAGTGTTTTGATTCTCCCTCATGCCCTGTACTGTTCCTTTACAAATCAGTTGACATTTGCTAAAGGACTGAGGTCTGACTTCAGCTTTCTCCTTAGTAGTGTTTCACTTTGTACTTTTTCATTATTTTTGTTTTTCCTTTTTCATTTCCTCTTCCTTTTCATTCATAACCCTGCCTATAGCAAGGTCACAATGAGAAGAGAAATTGCTTAGGAGCCAAGTATCTGCCACCAAGGAAAAAGAACTGTTTGTCTGTGGAGATGACAGGTTGAAGGAGTATCAAAAAGGTACATAAACCACAATAATGATGAAGGAAAATATGGTATAAACTTTAAAAAGAATAAAATATTCTGAAATATAAATCTTAAGTCCTACTTACATCAAATATGATGTTTTCTTTATTTCAGTGATTTGTAGTGCATTTGGTTGCAAATCTCTTCCTCTAGGATTGGAAATCAAGTAGCAATGAAAACAGAAACTGTGATAATCTACTACTACAGTCATTGTGAAGATGTTAATCTGAAGCCAATAATTTGCCCAGTTTTAGGGAAGGAACAGTTAAGAATTGAATGAGGTCTCTGTAGGCACAACTAGAATATTTCTCTTTGTGAATAAAACAGAGTTAATATTCCCTTCAGTTTTTATCTTTTAAAATATAAACTTCAATATTTTTTTTGCATCATTTAATTGTTTCGGTACAGGAAACTAGTTTTAAAAGAAATTTCTGAAGATCTGAATAATAGTCAGAATTCTGGAAAACTTGACCAGAGTGGAAAAAGAGAAGGATGAGGGAAAGCTGAGGATTATTCTAGCTGTTCTGAAGGCACTCCCATGAAGAAAGGGACTTCTGCACCTGGGGTAAGGGCAATTTACTTTGATAATTGAAAGGAGATGTACCAAAAGACACAGGATAAGTCTGCAATGGTGAAAATAGCGAAATGTTGGCAGAGACTGCCAGGAAGCTTTTAAGTAGAGATTGGACAAGCTTGTGTAATGGATAAGAGAAGAGAAATCTTTCCCTTCTAGGTTAAAGTGATTAGGTAGATTGTCTATGTACCTTTCTCCATGAATTTTGATTGTTTGTTGTTTGTTTGCTGTTTTTAATTTACATTATTTGCATGACTGTCTCATGCATTGTTTTTAGAGCTAAACTTACAATGCTCCTACATCATATTTCCCAGTGAAGGCAGCAACACTAGTGCATATTAGAAACAGATATTAAGTTTATACTGAAGCTTAGAAATTTCTTTTCAAAATAGTTTGTATAATTTTTTGTTTTGTTTTGTTTTCACAAAACTTAAAGAAAGTGCATGTTGTAAGTATTGCTTTGAGGGAATTTATATATGATTTTAAATGTCCTTTTAAATACCACATTAACCAAGCAATTAGTCAAGTAATGACAGAGGAATATGCACATTCACATATATTATTTTTACTGATAAACTTATTGACTGTACATTGAATATGTAAACTCAGTATGTGTAGCTGTCAAATCAAAAGTATGGACACATTCCTTAAATGGGGCTTAGAAAACAACAAAATAACTAGCAATTAGTTTGAAATCAAGACTCTGGATTTGAAACTGTGGGAATTTGAAATCCAGTTCAGAGTCCAAATTCTTTTGAATTCCTTTAAAATTAAAATACTTAAATTATGATTTAAAGTATGACAGAGTGGTTTGCTTGAGACATGAAGAAATATATTCCCTTACAAGAAAGTCCTTTTCTCCACACAAGTCCACCTTCAGAGAAGACACTTCCATTTTCCCCTTGGATGAAGAGTTAGCCACATCCCTTATTGTGGTTTAAAAATCTTAAAAGAAATTGTGTAAACATTTTCCAGCCCCATGCAGCTGGAGCCCTGAAGCACTGAGCTACAAGCAGTGGTGGAGTGCTGTGCTGTGTTTTTGCAAGTACAAGACAGAAAATCTATGTAATTACCTCTGAAGCAGAAGAAGCTGTGCAGCCTGACAGAACAGCATGTGTAGGAAGCACTTTGTCAGGTCTCTGCTGACTAATTTCCCACTCTACACATATTTTTTTTCCCTTGTAGTCTTTCAGGATTAACCCTCTCTATGCCAATATTCTCTCTCTACACCAAAGTAAAACACAGAATGAGGTTCAGTGCCAAAATCTAGGCTGGTGTACCTAGTTCAGTGACTGCTTGCCATGTAAATAAAAAAAATAATAATAACAAAATTTACCCCCCCCCCTCAAAAAAAAAAAAAATAAAAATAAAAAAACATGAAGACAGCTGACTGCAAAGAGAGGGAGAAAAGGGGAAGCAATAACTGAAGTGGGAATTTCCTTTGCCAAACAAATCATGTAGATTATCCTTTTTCACCAGGATTTTTGATATGAAGGTGTTAAGGCAGTACTTGCTCATGCAAAACTCAGAATCACAGAATTGAAGGGGTTGGAAGGAACCTTAAAAGATCATCAGGTCCAACACCCCCGCCAAAGCAGATTCCTCAGAGCAGGCTGACCAGGTAGGTGTCCAGACGGGCCTTGAATATCTCCAGAGAAGGAGAATCCACAGCCTCCCTGGGCAGCCTGTTCCAGTGCTCCATCACCCCCAACATGAAGTTATTTTGCATGTTGGTGCTGAACTTCCTGTGCTCCATCTTGTGGCCATAACCCCTTGTCCTATCCCCACAAACCACTGAAAAGAGGTTGGCCAAATCCCTCTGTCTCCCACACCTCAGGTATTTATACACATTGATGAGATCCCCTCTCAGTCTTCTCTTCTCCAGGCTGAACAGACCCAGGTCTCTCAGCCTTTCTTCATAGGGAAGATGCTCCAGGCCCCATATCATCTTTGTGGCCCTCCGCTGGACTCTTTCCAGGAGATCCCTGTTGTTTTTGTACCGGGGAGCCTAGAACAGGACACAGTACTGCAGGTGAGGCCTGACCAGGGCAGAGTAGAGGGGGAGGATCACCTCCCTTGACTTGCTGGCCACACTCCTTTTAATGCACACCTGGATCCCATTGGCCCTCTTGGCCACAAGGGCACACTGCTGGTTCATGGTCAACCTGTCGTCCACCAGGACCACCAGGTCCTTCTTCTCAGAGCTCCTCTCCAGCAGGTCGTCCCCCAGCTTGTACTGATACATGTGGTTGTTCCTTCCCAGGTACAAGACTCTACAAGTGCTCTTATTAAACCTAATTTGGTTTCTTCCTACCCATCTCTCCAGCTGGTCCATGGCCTTCTGGCGTGTCAGCCACTCCTCCCAGCTTTGTGTCATCAGCGTACTTGCTGAGGGCAGACACTATTCCCTCATCAAGGTCATCGATGAAGATGTTGAACAAGACCGGACCCATCACCGACCCCTGGGGAACACTGTTAGTCACAGGTCCCCAGCCAGACTCTATGCCACCAGTCACCACCCTCTGAGCTCAGCCAGTCAGCCAGTTCTCAACCCACTTTACTGTCCACTCCTCTATCCCACACTTTCTCAGCTTTGCTAGTAGGATGTCATGGGAGACAGTATCAAAAGCCTAGCTAAAGTCAAGGTAGATGACATCTATTGCTCCCCCTCATCTACCCAGCTGGTGATGCCATCATAGAAGGCAACAAGGTTGGTCAAGCACGACTTCCCCTTGGTGAATCCATGCTGACTACTCCTCATAACCTTCTTCTCTTCAAATTGCTTGGAGATGGCATCCAGAACAAGCTGTTCCAACATCTTTCCGGGGACAGAGGTGAGACCGACTGGCCTGTAGATTCCCGGATCCTCCTTCCTGCCCTTCTTGAAGATCGGAGTGACATTGGCTATCCTTCAGTCTTCAGGCACCTCTCCTGTTCTCCAGGACCTTTCAAAGATGATAGAGAGTGGTTCAGCAATCACCTCTGCCAACTCCCTTAGCACACAGAGATGAATCCCATCGGGACCCATGGATTTGTGTGTGTTGAACCCATTCAGACGCTCCCAAACCACTCCCTTGTCAACAAGGGGTGAGATCTCCACTTCCCAGACTCTTTCTCCTCCCTCTAGGGTTGAGTAGTCCTGGGGTGGAGTCCTTGAAGCAAAGACTGAAGCAAAGGAAGCATTCAGTATCTCTGCCTTCTCAGCATCTCCTGTTACCAGGACACTCCCCTCGTTCATCAAGGGACCCACATTATCCTTAGTCTTCCTTTTACCATTTACATACAAGAAAAAAAAAATACCTTTTATCTCTTTTGCAAGCCTCATCTCTAGGTGGGCTTTAGCCTTCCTTGTTGTGTCCCTGCAGGCCCTGACAACATCTATACTCCTCCCAAGAGGACAGACCCTCTTCCCATATTTCATAAACCTTCCTCTTCCTTTTGATCTTACTGATGAGCTCCTTGCTCATACATGCAGGTTTCCTGACCCCCTTCCCCCATTTCCTACTTTTAGGGATGCACCGATCCTGAGCTTGGAAGAAGTGCTGTTTAAATGTAGCCCAGCTCTCACATGCACCCTTGCCTTCTAGCAACCTAGCCCATGAGATACTCCCAGGCAGGTCCCAGAAGAAGTCGAAGTTGGCTCTCTAAAAGTCCGGGATAGCAATTCTGCTTTTAGCCTTAATTCTTCCACCCTTAGCCTTACTTCTTCCACCACTCAGCTCACCTTGGAAAAGTTTCCTGGAGTTCAGGCATTAAGTAGCACTGGAAAATCTGTTTTATTTCCAGAAATTTAGGAAAGCTTGAATGCACTTCCTTAACTGCTTAGTTCTGTTTCCTGCTATCATAATAATGTGTTTTTGTTTTTTTTTTGTCTTGTTCCAACATATGAAGTTCCATCTTCAAATACATCCCTATCCTATTAGTTGGTTGGAAAATTGCTGCAAAAGCTGTGTACTGCAATAGTTTTAAACTCTTCCCTCATTTTCAGCCTGGACGTAATTATGGTTATATATATCCATTGGTCCTTTATCTAGAAAACTTTTGGGTGTCACAATTGAGAAAGTTGCTTTGTGTGAGTAACGTGGTGGGAGGCTTTATGGAAATAAAGTGAACCATACATCATCCATAGGTTAGCTTACCCCAAGACTCCAAGTTGTCACTTAGTTTCCATTGGGAACCTGGGTTCAGACCTGGATTCATGGAATTTGAAGCCAGAAAAGGTCACTTTAATCTTCTTTCTGACCTCCTGGAGAACACACTATAGATCACTCCCTGGGTCCTGAATGAAGTCTTTGCTGTGTAATCACTTATTGAATTTAATGAGACTACACACATCCTCCTTTCCTTTTACTCATTTTGCATTTTGCACTAAATTATGGTTCTTCTCTCTCTCTCTTTCTGTGTGCACTGTGCTGTTTCCTTTTTTTCCCTCCCCTAGCACTTGTCTGAGGACATTCTTTATATAATCCATATGATTCTTTAAGTTGCAGCCCTCTGGCTCCATTCTCTAAATATGTGAGCCAGATAACATTCTAAATCAAAATTTTTCCAGTAGGGGAAAATAAATAAATAAAATAAAATAAAATAAAATAAAATAAAATAAAATAAAATAAAATAAAATAAAATAAAATAAAATAAAATAAAATAAAATAAAATAAAATAAAATAAAATAAAATAAAATAAAATAAAATAAAATAAAAAAGGCTTGGTAGCCTGATTCAACAGGCAAAGCAATTGTTCTGTATTAATTTTATTAACTCAAATTTTATTGACTCAATACACTGAATTGTGTTTAATAAAACAGTTTAATAAAACAGGAGATACAGTACTCAGCTTCTATTGTTTTTTCCTTCCTTTCTTCTTTCCTTTGCCTCTGCTTCCCCTCCTTTTTTCCTCTTCCCCTTCCTGCCACAACTGAAGCAACGTCACACCAGTAACTTCAGCTGAATAAAATTGCATTAAATAAAACTGCATTTTTTTTTCTTTATTGTGTTTCTCCTGCACAAACCAAAACCAAGATGCCCTGTTCCCTGACTTCCTCAGAGCAGGCTCTAGACAGGTTACCAATGTGGTACATACAAGTCTGTGAAAAGGAAAAAACAAATTAAACAAAACGAAAAGTCTGGCATCTTCTGAAGCAGCAGGATTTTCTTATACTATCTTACACTATCTGAAATTATATTTAACCCTTTTTTCATTCTGTTGCACCTAAAGTTAACTAAACAGATGAATCTCACAGTTATGTTATTTCAGACAGTAATTGCTGTGTGTTTTACCTTTGAAATATCATGGGTAAACATTATATTCTAATTTTCTCAGCAAAAGCTGGTACTTCTTATAGCCACAGGGTTTCCAGAAATCTTAGTCTTGTTCAGTGAACAGTTTGCAGCAAGGAATAAAAAAAAATAAATAAATAAAATACCAATAGAATTATTGAAAATTAAAATCAACAAATTTAGATAATTTAAATTTGTGTTAGGAGAAATAATATGATTCTAGGTTGTTCAGGCACACATACCTTATACAGTATAATGGATTTGTCATACAAACTCTAGTCAAGGAAGGACCTCCTGTAATATTAGATGCATTTAATTTTGCACTAGTTGTGGCTTTCAGTTCAACTAAAGCTGTGTTTTGTTTCTGGGGCCAGCAATACTTTACGAATTGAAAAGAAATCTGATCAGCGTAAGAAAAAGCATCTCTGACTCATCTGCAATGTGATCCTTATTCTCTAAGGAAATAAGGCATCTGCTTCCCATGTCTGTGTATCTGCATGTGTATGTCTGTCTCCCTACTTTTCTTCTCCTCTAGCTCTGAACTAGTATAAGCTAAGTTTAACAAAAAGACTGTTCCTAGAAATTTCTTGTACTTTCAAGTTTTGTCAGAATAAATGACTGGATGTAGAATTGAGACCTTTGTACATTCTCAGTGAGGGAAATGGTATTCACATGATTTTATTGGACCTCAAAAATATGTATATCAAGAAACCTTAGGAGAGATCATGAAGTGACAAAAGTTATCAGTCAGAATTTGCACACTATTAGATATCAGAGAAGTTAATTTCAAACAGAAAAAATAGAAATTAAATCAAAAAACAAAGACAAACGTACGATTTGGAGGACAATCATTTTTTTTTCTTTTTCTTTTTCTTTTTTTTTTTTTTTTAATCCAAAGTGACATAAAATAGTATGATTTTAATGTGTTCTGTGTAGTTAGAGAGTTAGAGTGGGGTACATTATTTTATAGAACTTTCCCTCTTAAGCTTTATTACAATTATCCTTGAATCCCCTCTTTTTTGTTTGCAAGTGGCTCAGTAATTTTTGCTTCTTTTTTTCTTAGCAAGAACAATCCCAGACCAGGCTGATGAGCGATCTGGAATCCAGAGTATTTGAAATCCATGAGAGAATTTGCACAATAACATCTTTTAATATCTGCCCAAGAACTATTGGAGACAAACACATATATTCCTCAATAATAAAATTCCTTTTCTGGGTCCAGTGTCTGGGATACATTCTTCTTTAGACATACCAAAGAAAGCATATTGACTGGCCTAGTGTCATGGGTTGGAGGGCTAAATGATGTATGTGTACTATTCGTAAACTGCCAGCGCTAGTAAACTGTGTCTCAACAAGTATTTGTCTACACAAAAGAATGCATGTCAGCTACCAAAACTCATTGGTTATGTAGACATGAGTGAGCTCAATGGTTGGCTTGAGCAGGGCAATCATATAAGATTAGTATATCTAATATATATATATAATATATTAATATTATTTTAGGAGTAGGACAGGACTCACGGATACTTAAGTCACAGGTATCTAAAAATAAATGATACGAGCTCCCCATAACTTACGTGCCCTCTTGACAAAGTAATGTGAGACCAGGCAGGAAACCACAGGACATTTAAAATGTGAATATTGTGGAGGTTGGAAACCAGCCTCACAAAGACAGCTAATGAACATGTCCTAGTCTGGAGCTGAATCCCACCCAAAATGCCAATACAATTACTACTTTTATAGCTACAAGTGTATATGGACCTTTTCAATGCTGCACATGTAAAGTCAGTGCCTCCCTGGAGCTATGTAGCCATGAATTTGTGTTTTTGTGCAAGAGCAAATGAACCTTGCTGAACATGGATGGAGCTTCCTGAAGCACTTACAAAAGTAAATTTAATAGAGTCACAGCACAGAGCCCAGAATCTGCATCTTCTATGCAATTAACTCATATATTTTGCTATAACAATTGTAGATCTACTGATTGAAACAATCAGTAGATTTTCTCATCACAAAGCCTTTGATTTGATTTGTTTATCTGCAAAACAAATAAATAAATAAATAACTACAAAAACAACCAGAGATTTAAAAAATAAATAAATAAATAAATGAGAAGGAAGGGAGGGAGGGAGGGAAGGAGGGAGAGAGAGAGAGAGGAAGGAAGGAAGGAAGGAAGGAAGGAAGGAAGGAAGGAAGGAAGGAAGGAAGGAAGGAAGGAAGGGAGGGAGGGAGGGAGGGAGGGAGGGAGGGAGGGAGGGAGGGAGGGTGGGAGGGAGCACCAGCACTGAGGTTTGTTTCACATTCTTCTCAGACATCTATTAAAATGTATAACCATGTTACCCTAAAGACCTTGGTACGATGGACATTTTGCTATAAACAGCTACCTTGCACAACAGCAATGCATTTAGAGGAGCAGGGCAGAGGAAATTGGGTGTGCACAATTAATCTTTAAAGTATATAACTGGGATATGGAACTTATTGTTAAATACAGACACCAATAAAGTGTAAATTATACTTGCAAAATGGGCATAATTTTATCTTCTTTATATTATAAAGGACTGTTACCAATTTTACTTTTTTTTTTTTTTTAATTATTATTGTTATTAGTTCACAACTTTCCTCTTCAGCTGCATGCACTTTATTTATATGCTTATTATCAGTGTATATGCTCTAGGCATTTGTAGGCTTGCTCCTTCATGTCTGTCTCTTCTGTCTCATGCAGTGAACCTACTGAATATGTTGCTTTACATTTGTCCCTTGGAGGAAGGTTTTCCTTTCCTCGAAAAAAGAATAATTGTTGTTGTTGTTTGTTTGTTTGCTTGTGTTTTTGTTTGTTATTTTCCCAAAGTGAAGAAGTTCCAGCACCAGCAGCCCTGGTTCATACTCTTTTCAGACCAAACAGTAATCAAGCTATTCCTAAAATCAGTTTGTTTTCTGTCAGAAGCCCTTGATTTTTGCCTGCGACATTAAGGGTCACTAATCATTTGTTTTCATAGCCATGAATAAAATCCTGTTTATTGACAACAGATTAATGGGGTCCAAGGCATCCTCTGGAGTGTGATATCCTTTCAGAAATATTGACAAGGAATTTATGATAACATATTCAATTTGAATAAGTGTGCAACAGTTTAAAAGATAGCTCATTCTTTGTCTTTGGGGTTAGAGACTCAATTGATATGAAATAGCTTAATTGTGTTGCTTATCAGCTGAGGTTTTGGGCTATTAAAACTTCAAAGTTTCTATCTACACAGATACACCTCTACATTTTCAAAGCCTAGTACACTGATTGCAGTCAAATGGGAAATATTGTTTCACACTTCTGTTATGCTTGGAATCAAGAAAGAAAAAAAAAAAAAGAGAGAGAGAGAGAGAGAACAAAGAGTTAAATGGCAGGTGGGGTGGCTTGAAAATGAGGAAAAATTGTAATACAAAAAATAGGAAAATTATTAAGAAAATATACAAAAGGGAAATTGGGAAATTTTGGACAATGGTTGATAAAGTGACCTTCACTAGTTTATTATTATATCCTTTTTATCATGTTTTTGTTTTAGGTTTGTTAGTTTGTTTTTATGTTGAGGTTCTCTTACTGTGTTGACATTTACAGTCAGAATATGACCAAAGCTCCATGTGCAGCTCAGACTTGATTCAAGGAAACCTTAAACCTCACAAGAGCTGTTTTCACTGGACAGGAGTCTCAAGCTCTTCTGTGTTTCTTTTTGACTTCTTGCTTTTACTTTTTTATTTTCCTTTCCTTCCATCTCTAGCCATTGACAGATGTTTCTTAACAGAGTAGTTAAAGGCCCTTACTTCCAGTATTGTGAAACATGATCTTTTTCAACCAAGAAGAGATGGTTGCATGTTTAACACAGATCATGATGTTTTGTGATCAGTTATCCAGTCAACTTTTTTTTTTTCCAGTATGTTATCAATTTAATAATAATACAAAACACCAGTTTATAGAACACCATATAATTTTCTTGATAGTGTATTGCTTATGACATTGGCTTCATGTCACCTAACTTCTTTAGTATTAAAAAATTTAAGCTCTACTATTTGTACCGACTTCCTGTAACAGATAAGCACTTCCAAAGAATTATTTATGAATCCTATAACCTGCACTGAAGGTGTGCAAGATGATGCACTTTTGGAGGAATTTCTCTCTCCTTACTGGTTGAGGAGGACAATTATACTCTTAACTTTAGCAGCTTGGATAGATATCACATTCAATATCAAAATGCAAAGTATCTAAACTTTGGTATCTGCTTTCACATGCCAACTTCTTCCACAATGTAAGGAGGGATCTTGCTCTTATTTGCTGCCTGGTGGTATAGGGAAGTGTGGTAGATGAATTAGCAGGACAATAACCCTGCATAAATAGGCAGAAGAAGCAGACCTGCCTCTGGGATCATGGATCTGCTGTGCCATGCCTGCTCAGCCCTGTGTTTCACTGACACAATGTAGACCTAAGTGAGAGGCTGAGGCATTGCACATCATCTTAAATTATTGATGTTTTTCTTGTATTTCTCCCTGCTGATGTCCCCCACTCCTAGGCATGAAGGACCAGCATGTCAAAATACTGATATTACCCAACTCGGTACATTCTTTTTGTCTTTGACACAGTGTTTTTGCCATCCACCTCAACCTGAAAATATAAAATAACACAGAAAACTGTGAAAGAAAAGTGCAAAGTTAACACATTGACACAATGGAATGAATCCCATTAACAACTAATGAGGAGTTAGGAGATGAGAAAGTTCCTTCCTTCCTTCCTTCCTTCCTTCCTTCCTTCCTTCCTTCCTTCCTTCCTTCCTTCCTTCCTTCCTTCCTTCCTTCCTTCCTTCCTTCCTTCCTTCCTTCCTTCCTTCCTTCCTTCCTTCCTTCCTTCCTTCCTTCCTTCCTTCCTCCCTTCCTCCCTTCCTCCCT